>NC_092570.1:19687417-19997417 GCF_037975245.1 Apostichopus japonicus
ACCACATCAAAGTACTCTGTAAAATGTAAACATTGAATATGCAGGGAAGATTGTACTTGAAAGATGAACCGTTCAAAATTGGTTCCAGCGCCTTCGTAATGCAATCTTATCACTTCCTGTTCTTCTTATTTATTTGTTTATCTATCTATCTATTTTTTTAGAACTCAAACATACTTCAAGATTGCTTTGACTGCTGTTTGCCATCAGTTCAGTATCTTTTGATGGAGGGGAGGGGTGAGAGGTGGGGGTGGGCATGGTGAAGAGAGCAGCAATTTTAGATGAAGTCACCCCTGATACCCATCACATACATGAAGTTGCCACAGAACACTGCAATGTGTTATACCATTACTGAAATTCATGACTTCACTTGTAAAAGACTGCAAAGGTTATGTATGTAACAACTACCAGAACTTATTGGACGCTGAACGATACTGATAATCGACAGTAATTGTTCTATTAAGTTATTAATCTCACCATGTATCCACCGTCCTCCCCCCCTCCCCCACTCCACAATTAAATGGTTACTTTAGTTGGTCTATTTACTAGTGATAAACATAGCACATCAAAAAAGGGGTCAATGAGTAGCATTCCCATATAAACGGCAAACCCTTTTCTTTGTGCATTGGCTACTTTACCACTAAAATTGATCACAAACCTTTGAAATTCAGCTTTGATTGTACAGGAGCACTGGTTGCCACAGCAGCAGATATCAGATGAGGATATTTCAATCTCATCCAAGCAGACAGGCTACCTGTGATTATGGGCCGGAAACAAATATTAAAGTTAGAAAATGAATGAAAATGAATTTTCCTCTTTTATGTAAACATGCCATCATGTGAAGATGTTAAAAACTTAAACCTTCACACCACAAAGTAAATAGTGGTTATTCAATCATGGATTGGTTACACAACACTGTGGTTACACGGGGATATTTCCACAAGCAGATTAATGTCAGACTGTGTCCTGGACTGATATATTCCTTCATGGAAATAAAGTAGTTCTGCTTTGTACTAAAACCGTTCGACTATGATTTGCTTTTCTTGGTTTCGGAGATTTTACACGAACATAGGAAATACTCTTATTGTCACTGACATTAGGAGAAGAGCTAACAGGGAACACCACCACGGTTGTTTAAGTACGCTTTGCTAACATTTCAGTGTGTTATCGTGGTGAAGGGTGAAGTAATACTGGCAGGTTTGGATCATTTCGTCGCTACGGAAACTTGGAATATCTGGCAAAAAGGAAGACACTTTGGAATCACTGACCCACACTTTGGCACCTTAAAATTATTTCAAAGGCAGTGCAGAAGATGATGAGATGACCAAAGGAGTCTTCCTTGCTTTAATAGAAGACAACGAGCAAAGTTTAGAGAACCAAAACCTAGAGAAGCATTCTGTACCAACCTGAGTAAGAACCTCCAAAGGACACCCACTTATTACCAGTTAGACCCATCTTCTGTGTCATGTTGGCCTGGAAATTAGCCAAGTCTGCCAATGCCTGCTCACTACTTAAATACTGCAGATTGTCAACACTCAAGTCACTAAAAAGGAGCAAAATAGATTAAAAGTCTGTAGGTTGTAAAGTTTATATATATACTTTTTCTTGTGTTTGTAATGGAAGGTTTTTCTTGTGGGGGGGGGGGGCCATACTGACTCAAAACACAACCTCTCATAGCTATAAAATATGAATTGTAATGATCCAGAAAATTACATTATGTATAAATACATGAAAACAAAAAATAACAATGTTAATATATTACAGTAATGACAAGACATATGACATCTGGCAAATGTCTGCGGCTTTCCTAAACAAATACCAACACTTGGATTAGGTCTTCATTGCCATTTCAGTGAAGGTGTATCTTAGCCTAGCCAGCTCTACAAATGAGAACCTTAGTAACAAGAGTCAGCATTTTTTACTATATTTGGTTTGTATGCTACAATTTATAGTAGGATATTAACTCAAAACTGAAAGTGTTACAATAATGTAACCTGTGCTGATAAATGTTGTCTTTAATGTTTACACAACATATCAAACGTAATGTGTTAACCCAGAGACAGCAATAAACACAAGACTTTAATTGTATATTATTGGTGTGGGCTTGATAAAGTTTGACATTTTACATGCTTTGTTTCCTTACTTTGTTGGATGACTTTGTCCATAATATCTGTGTTCAACCATGAGACAGAGGGCTCCCATCTTCGATGCCAAATCGATCCAGGTACCTGTAACCATCCATATCGGATTAGCTGGACCTTCTCCACCAATCATCAGAAAGACTGGACCTCCAGATTTATAGAAAGTATCATTGACAAAATATCTCTACAATATAGAAGGAAAGAAATATGTACAGCATTAATGGGAGGAGAAACATATCTTCCATAACTTGTGAGTTTGATCCCTCTTTAATAATAGCATGATACCACAGCCTGAAAGTTATACAAGTTCGGTTCTGCTGTCTCCATACATCACCTTAACTAGTAGCAACATTCAGTATAAGGATTTCCTCAAATTTGAGGTACACTTTGTATAAAACAGATCGCTGCAGTTCTTACCCTTATAATATCTAACGATATTAAAGCAACTTAATTTGAGCAAGGACCTGTTAATGGGCTCCCTGATTTGAGTAAGGTACTAACTTTGCAACTACAGTACTCTATGCTCTTTGCAGATAAAATGCAGTATATTTCCTTTGCCTTAAAGGGTGCAAATTGAATGGTATAACATTGCCTGCTTTGATTCACATAGATACAAAAATACTTAGCTAGTGGCCTAAGTACATGAACATTTTGGGTCACTTGTTGATCTGTTTTGAAAAGTCACAGCAGATTTCCATGAGGTATTCAATAAATGTTGGTAACTGAACCACAAGCTGAAAACATATTTTTGAGCTTGGAGGCTAAGCAAGAGATAAAACATTGCAAACATAACCAGATGCTTGAAAACAAAGGAAGCAAAGAGACACTGGATGATATCCACACTCATTACAATACTGCTTTTCTGATCCACTATTTGTCATGACAACAACATTTGGACCACAAGATTCTCTTAAATTTGCCTTAATACCATGTCACTAATTATTCCAAAAGCCACTAGTGACATGCTTAAAGTAGGTGTTTATTTTCTAGCATATTGTAAGAGTACATGTTATGTTATGTAAATGGTCTATATTGTCAAGTAAAGATTATTTGCATATTGAAAGTATTTAGAAGGCTGTGATGTTATTTCTGTTATTTGTATGTTAATTACTTGTAGTAGCAACTGTAATTGTTGTTAGTTTTTTATGGCATTCGAGTGCCAGTTCTTGAGTCACCACATAAAAACATGTACGCATTGCCACGCAACACGTCGTGTATTCTTCCTTCTCTAGCCTCACTCCGCATGAACGTCTTAACAGATAAGCCCAGAACCCATTAGCGCCATAACTACTGATGTGACAATATCTAGCAAATTTGGGTCATTATTTAAAGTCCTTTAAATAGGCAAAACATACATTGGTGACTAACACAATGGGCTATAGATCTATGTGTGGAAGCAGCTGAACTTTGCCTACCTGCGACCAAGTTCTAAGATCTGCATCATTGAAATTGTCCAGTTTTTGTGTTATCCACTGATCCTTTGGTAACTCTCCTTCATATGCTACCTTTGGTGAGCCAAGGAATCCACCTCTTGGACGTCCATGGTGAAACAGCTTGGTGGAAGATGTTAACCCCAAGAAAAGTAGCAATATGCAAGGTCCTGTTAAATTCATCGTTGTTGTTGAGTATGATCGGAGACCTGGAGAAATGAACAATTAATTGTACAGCGCATGAGTATGTTACAAGAGTTTGCAAGCAATCAAACTGTTGTTGTCCGGAAGGACGTCACAACATAATAATTGAAGCTCAGGAAAGACTGAAAATGTCATATAGCATTTGATGTAAACATACATTAGGAACTCAAAGTCAAAGAAGCAAATGATAAGGCCTTTTTATTTAGATGGATAATCATGATGGCTGATGATGCATTAATACCTGTATTTATCATGCGAGCAATGCTCTACAAGAAAGTATACAACTATATCTATAACTGTCAATCGCCCACAGTTGTGATGTTAAGACTCTGGATGTAACTACTTTACACAGAAGCTATAACAGAAGCCATCAAGACAAGGTAAAGGGTAGTTGGTAAGCTGCAGATGCTGATCACTCGAGAAGGGTGTGAATACCAGATGGGGACATGGAGTTACAAATCTACCTTGTGATAAGTGATACCTTAAATCTTGCTGCAAATTAAATGTTTCTAGACTACACTAGTAGGAAGGCCCATGACTACCTTGCTTGGAAAAATAAAGTCACAATTTAAGGACGTTAATATGAACAATTTCGAGGAAGCAATAAACCTTGCGCAAGATCGTGATACGTGGCAGAGGTTAATCACTGAGCATGTCGAAGACGAGACTCAACTTACTACTACTAAGTACTAGACTACACTGAACATTGGTATCCAAATTTTGCAAAATATTTATTTTAGTTAACGTTAAGTGTCGTGTGTAATATCTGTTGAAATTTAAGGTTTTTTCCTAGCAAAAGACAAAAACACATTTATATTCCCAGGACAGCAGATTCTACCCTTGAGAAAGTGAAATCATGTAATTGCTTTGTCATGTGTATATGAATACGATGAGGTTTGCTAAAAGTACAGATAAAAGAAATAGTCTACACAGTTACACAAATACAGATACACTTTAAGTATGGATTACTCTGATGGAAATTATGTTTGAAATGCGATCATTACTTCGCCGGAAGGTTGAACCAGTGGATTTGGCACCGCTACCGTATGCCATAAGTTGCCTAGCCTAGACTGGAAATTGATCGAGGCCTGAACTTATTAAAACTAAATTATGTTAATCGAGAGATTGTAAGAAATTGCAAATTCAGTGCTAAGCAAAACCTTACGTAGATTTGTTTGCTGTCACCTAAGGTAAACCTATCTATGAATGGGGGTTTTGAAACTTTCCTTTCGAAACACGCCGGCTATGCGTGCGGGGTTTGTCTTGCTCTGTTGTAGAAATCAGCTGTTGTTTACAACACGTGACAAAGTCACAGGACTTCATGGGTGACTATTTTGAATATGCATTTTAGCTATTCAACTGCTAGATAGTAGCGAATCGCCCCATCCCTTTACCCATTTTGTGATCGGGAACTTGGGAACCAGGAGAAGAGGAGGGGAAAGGGGCGGGATCGATCGGGAGGGAAAAGTTGGAAACTATGGTTTACAGGTGTGATATAGGTCATAAGCGTAAGAACTGGGAGGGGGATTGGCAAAGGGACGGAAGTATGTTTCTGCGCCCGGACATTTGTAACTAGGCCTATATATAGAGTTCATTCACGACTGGATCCTCTCTATAACAAAAAACCCGAACAAAAGTTACCCGTAATTGACTACCTTCCTTAGTACCACTCTTATCGTACTGCATATATTTCAAGGAAAGTTGATATTTTGAGAATAATTATACAGTACGTTAACGGCCGCATTGGCATGTAGTTACGCTGCTGTCTCGTGGTCCAGATTTGACATCGGTGCCATACTCTATGTGTACATGTCGTCAATTGCTATCAACTTTGACCGGTAATTTGCACGGCAAATTGGACAAATGAAGTCATTAATTGCAACCTGGAAAGATCGTCTCTCAAGAAGCTCCTTTTCATTTTACTACTTGGATTTTTCAGAGGAGGGTGGCAAGTTCCCCTTGCCCCTCTCCCTCCTATGGACACCCATTATGAGTTGTTATCAGGGAATAAACCTATTCTTGGTCGAACTTCGGGATGTAGTATATGATATTTATACCCTCTCGAACCAGCCATGTACGTACTACAGAGTTGGTATCACTGTCAGGTACCATTCCGAGTCCTTAAATTAATGCATGCTGTTCCACGAAGGATGTAGACCGAAATTATCTGTATATGTTGTTTTTGCATGGTAGGGGTAAATTGATCCCGTTCATATATGAAAGACAAACATTTGCCACACTGGAAAGTAAAAGCGTTTTTTGTTCATTTTTTTTTCAAAGGTGTGATGAACTCTGCTGATTTTCTCTTGCAAGATAATTTTTGAAGGAAAATCAACCAAGATGGAGCCTGGGCACAAAAACTCAATCAACTTGATCCACTCATATTAAGCCCAGGCCCCCTACCGAAAATATAGTTGCATCATGCAGGGGCGTATCCAGGATTTTCCAATGGGGGGGGGGGCGTCAGGCATGAATGATCGCCGTCCTGGGGGATGGGTCTAAGGGGAGGGGGTGGACAATTTTTGCTTTCGAAGAAGGGCTGAAATACAAAATGGTGCCATATGCATGGGCGGCGATCCGTACTTCCGAGTGGGGGGGGGGGATATGACCTTGTTGACTATCTAAGCGTAGCGCCACCATGAGTTGGCGCGAAGCGTACAAGAAAATTTTGGGATTAACAAACCCTCTTGATGGCCGGAAACGGCACTTCCCGAGGTTTCCAAGCGGCATATACCCAACTTTAAAATAGGGATGTCATGTCCGAAATATCTCATAATCAGGATCCAAAATACCTTTTTTTTTAATTTCGGGTGTTATTTTGGGAAAATTGCCCCTGTCAATCTTGTTTCAGGCGCAACGTTAGAATGTTCGAGAGCTCTTTTATATTATTCGATGAAGAAAATGGCCTCATGCAGGCTATTATAGGCCTATACACATGCAATACACAATTACACATAGTTACATTCCTAGGTACCGATTGCTAGGGCATCCAGGTGAAACGTGTATTAAGCATTACCCTGGTAACATGAGATTCTCAGCTGTTCGAGGGAACATGTACGTGTGTATGCCTACTATAGGGCCTATATGAATACTATGAGGGTGCATATATGTACTATATCAATACCGTGGGCGCAATAATACATTTTGTTGTTATAGGACCAATGAAGCCTACAGTCAACTATTCTTGCTTTATAAAGACGCTTCATTTGAAAAGATCGCACTGCGTTTATGGTAGGCGAGAAATGAAGCTAAAAAAGAGCCGTACATTAACGATGATGCATAAATGTAGGCATGAAATATTCTTATCCCTGGCATTTGGTGGGGGGATATGGTGTATTACATCCCCTCCACCCATTTTCATGGGGGATATATCCCCCTTCCCCCCCCCCCCAGGATCGCCGCCCATGGCCATATGTGATCCATTTTCTACCTTTATAATAAGCAACATTTCCAGTAAATATGGACACAAAATGCACAATTTAGTATGGCTGGCATGTCACTTAGTGTTTATAGTGATAATACAAACACAATTACCATCTATGTTTCTAAAACTATTATGCCGCCGAACTTCGCCAGAACCTTTTTTGGCAAACAAAAAATAAAGCATACGGGAGGGGGGGGGGGTTGAGCGATCACCGACATCTCACTTAAAGGTCGTCATCAATTTTTTTATTTTTTTTTGCTAAACTTTTTTTTTTTGGTGACGGCCAATAGGGGGCGCGCGCCTGTTGCGCCCCCTGGATACGCCCCTGTCATGAACTCGAGGTTTAAGCTAGGTCTGAAGCCAAATCTCGGATAAATTGTTATCACTTATTTATCTATGAACTAAATTGAAAGGACGCCCTCGTTTTCAAGAGTTACCAGCGCTTTCCGAAGCGCCGCGCTCATTCCTGGGACTTTCCCTATAGTGACACGGGCCTATAGTAACCAGAAGTAAGTGGAAATATCTACCTAGCTCGTTCACAAAACAACAACAACAAAAGACAAAGAAAAGAAACTTAGAGGTTTGCTGAAATAGTGTTGTAGTGGAAACAATACTTTTTAAGAAAAAGTCTCCCAGGAAAGAACCTGGGCACGAAAACCAAACTACCGAACTACTGATCCGCTCTCAACCACAGTCCCCTTGCATCGGGACTATGACTGTGTGATCATCGTCCGGTGTGCATCACCATTACCCTTGAAAGGGAACAGATACTACACACGATCTTAGCCAGAAAGCCGAGGGTGACTGTAGTGGAAACAATGCCACTTCAGACAGTCATCTGGGTAGTAATATATAGTAATTTGTCTTGCATCTAATGGTGAGCATCTAAAGTTAGGTGCTGAACTTGTGACAGTAGTGAATTGCCTACATTAGTCTACATTGTCTTACATAGCCTAGTTACATAACCTGTGTTAGCCTAACCTTAGACTAACTGTAGGCCTACAGTTTAATGCAAGTGTCCTATGTTATTGTTATGGACAAAATCACATTTCGTTATCTATAATAGCGCACTGCACATTACATTCTATTGTTTACTAGTTGATATGCTCTGTACATTCAGAAAAATAGAAGACTTGAAGTTAAAGCAACACAAGTGCTGTCACCTTTAATATTATTGCAATGTATGTTAGGTTACTTGATAACCCTTAACATAAACTATAGTCTAGTCTACTGGCAAGGAAGTTTATTAAGGTTGTTTTGACTTTAAGCACCCACCCTTTCTGAAAAGTAGATAATTTTTGTCTTTGCAGGTGTTGAAGCAATGCAATTTGACCTTCCAATGCAAATACACCATATGTGTGAATCATTGACAAACTTGATGCTGCTAAGAACTAGTCATATCCACACATGCATCCAGGAAGGGTTATCCACTGCAGTCGAACAAGTGGAGGGCCCAGCTATCCCAGGCTCCCCCAGTACCCGGGACTTGGATACTATAGACTGTTTAGCATGCTGTGCATTTTCAAGATCCCCATACATGGGCTCCCACCCATAATGTTGCACACTGTAGAAGTATGAATGATTTTACTTTGCCATAAGGTAAAGGTTTTTCGTTCTTTCTTTTGGTATGACAGGGAGGAGGTCAAAACCTTGGAGTTAAGGGAACAGAAAATTAAAATGAAAAAGGCAATTAGGGGAGTATCAACTAGATATATAACTACTGCAGGTCCCTTCAGCAAAATGGTATGGACATTCATGTTGCATAAGTGTAATCAAGTGAAGGTGCAAGTTACATTATTAATATGCGACACGTATTACATTTATTTTTTAATATATATACAAATTGCTGAAATTTATTTCATCCTTTGCACTACAGGAATGTTGGTCTACAAAGGAAATGACGCTGACCTGAAGCTGGGCTGCTCTTGTGAGGCAAATATAAAACCCATAAACTAACAAAGAGACATTTGTACGTATTTGATAATTGTCTTGCATGGCAGGATGGGGCTTAGATTTGGAAGCAGAAGAAACCCCCCAAAACCATTTGATTCCACTCCAGGACCCTTCCATCTCGAGTTTCCACTCTTCAGAAGTTCTTCTCATGAATTGCTGTGGTTGAGACTCTTACAGGTGAGTTTTCATAAAGTTACTCCAAATTGTATCATTTTGTTTCTTTGAGCAAGCTTTGGTCACATTGTCATATTGTCTATTATCTTGCTTTCTATAAAAAAACATCTCAGAAGTTTAAGCCAAAGATACAGGTCTCATTGTACTAATACCACACAGTGAATCGAAACAAGGTAAACACGTACAGTGATAGATGAAGAAACACACGTTAGCACTCAAGTAAATTAAACCTTAAAGGATTGGTTCAGGTGTTTGACATGTCTATTTTGTATGAAAGAGCACAAAAAGACAATAAGAACAGTGAAGAAACTACCATGATAGCATGCTCTGTTAAGGAGATAGGACACTTTAAAAATATCAAAAATTCTTTGAAAACGACTGGTGTAGTAAGACATACTGTGAGGGTGTGATTTCACATCCTCACTTCCTTAACATTTGTGAATATATTTCTTTAAAAATTATTTACATTTTTGAACACATTTGAAAATAATATAATCAAAAATTCTTCAGATGTTTAATCTCAAATACTTGCTTTGACAAATATGAGATCTCCTGACATATCTTTTGGTTGAAAGTCATGAAATCTCACAAAATATTTAGAGAAAAAAACAAAGACTTTTCAGGAATGAGGATGTGACATCACAGCTAGTCAGATTTCAGCAGTTTCTACACAATCTGATAAAACTTTACACTTGAATATCTCTTTAACCAAAAAAGACATTTGAACAGTTTTTTCACCATTGTGTTTCTTTTATTGTCCTCTTTCATATAACATAAACATGTATGACAACTGAACCAATCCTTTAACTCACATACTCCATTGAATAAACTTGGGCAGCTGATGTTTTGAAAAAGTACTGGTGTATGTTTTTCCAAAAATTATTAAAGAAATGGATCAAAATTTACCAAACAATTCCTCTCCATGGACAGAACCTTCAGTCTTGATGGCCTGGAATGGTTGGGAAATAAATTATTATGATTCCTTGCAGGTTTTTCTTTGATATGGGCTCACCATTTTTCTTATGAAGTCCTTCTTGATGTGTAACAGAATGAAGAATGTATTTTTAATCTATGATAGTTAATCTTTGAAGAAGGTCATTTGAAGATTGCAAAGTTTGGGCCCTCTGACGTCAAAAGCATGAACATTTATGCGTGTACAGGGCCAATTTGTTTATAGTCGTCTTATCAAGATGACCAAAATCCTGTCCTGACGACCAAGATCAGCTTCAGGGGTATACCTCCGGCAGACAACTAATTTGTCATCAAATTCAGATTGGATTGTAACTAAATACCTTAAAACATTTATAAATTGGTATGTACTTCCATGATCACATTGGAGGTACTTAAATAATACAAAACTAGTGGTAGCTAGCTCATTACACTCCTGAAGGGAAGTTTCACTGGCTCAATGCTGGTGTTCTATTCACCAAACCTACACAGTGCACACATTGGTCATTTTTAGTTACTGTACTACATTTTTGTTCAGATGATCCAAATTATCTGTTAGGACAATAAAAAAACTAAGACCTGTTTGTCCCAGGGACACCAAGAAATAATCTTTAAAAGCTTGCCATGTTGCATATTATAAAACTGCATCACAACTGGTCGCAGAAAATTTTAGCTAAAAAAAGAAATTTCAAAATGTCTTCTTACCATTAACATTTGTTACTTCAGACTATTCAAGAAGAATGCATCTAAATTGTGGCTAAGATCCAATAATTTCATGTTAACTATCTAACAATAATATTATGATCATCAGGTCTGAGCATACTTTTATAGGAAGTCATTGTAAATCTTTAACCAACAAATAATCTAGGGTAAGCTGTGTAAAGTATCATGTTTTGTTTCATAAAAAAGTTTTACTACATTCCACATCCTTCAGGTACTACTGATGTCACACCAGTAGAATGTTTTGTGCACAATTTTCTCATCCAAAATGTGGGGATTCGCTTATTCTTAGTGTACAAAACAGTTACCGTCAGTGACATTTCAGCCTTGGTTCTTATATACGTGCATAATAGGCTGTAAGAATTTTGATACTTGTTCTAGGTCTGAATCGAAGCAAACTTTCTCAAGGTTATGCTGTATATAAATGTATATATGATTTCATAAGGTATATATATATATATATATATATATATATATATATATCATTTATATATATATATATATATATATATATATATATATATATATATATATATATATATATTTATATATTTATATATATCCCTAATGAAATCTTTGCAACAGAACTTGCAAAATAGGTTTCTACAATCAAGCCCGTACGATGGCAGGAAAGGTTACTGTATACATTACAAACTACGACCACTTAGCTCTAACATACTGTATTGGTATTGCTTATCAGAAAGATATTTAACTCAAATGATGCTACTGTTGGATGCTTGATTGTTGATTATATACTATTCACCAATTAGTCAAGATAAAGTTCAGCACGATATACAGCCACACCTACACCTAGTCGTCACAGTAGCGTGGGATGTTAAAAAACGAGCAAAACGAAAGATCTACAACCATGCACCTCCTCCACTACTTGGTCAAAGTTGAAAAGTGGGGTGTGTATGTATAGTGGAGGGAGGTATATCGCCGCAAGTCTTCACAGCTCCAGTGTTTACTGTTTGTAAGTAACCATGTTTATTCTTCATAACAGATTACAAGCAGAGAAGAATTCATAATCAGCAGAAGCTAGCATACCGTGTTGATCACTGTTTATATACCTGATGAGCACCGGCATCGTTGCTGTACTTTTATCTTGAACAAGCCCGGATCAGGTGTTAGTTTTACAAATTAAGCCACACATATCAATTAGTTATCCATTTATCATGGTATCAGCCAAATATTAAGAAGGGTTAAGATAAGAACTTTTTAAGTTCACCAAATGGGAGTGCATGTTTTTCTGATCAGCAATTGCAGGTGATGTAAGCACACAAAATTTGTGACGTAAAATGAGTGGCAGATTTTTATTCACAATTTTCTCCATTATTTGTCGGGGTCAAATCCCTTTTCATTGAACTCCATTTTCCCTTCCTTTTTTTCTTTTGTTTACAATAGGATCTAAAGGCTGATCCCAGAACTTTCCAATAATAGCCTTTTTCTCTGCATAAAATACAACATTGGTATCTACTATTTTAGTTTCTTGTGAGTGCTCTTGTGAGCACCTTTAGAACAAAAAGTAAAGATATGAATTGATGTCTCACTGGACTGAACGTAACCTCATATTTTATCTTATATTTTCATGACTTTTAACTGCCGTCAAAGCCATCCATGGGTAATTGTTTATGCCATGCCTGTGTCAATGTAACAATTTACATTATTAGTATAAATACCAATAAGCTTTCAATTAAATAATCCGTGGTCCATTAAGTTTACGTTAGATGCAAACATTAACACTGATTTATATGCAAGTATGAATATAACTGTAGCCGTCATAAAGGACCAAGTCTTCCACGGAAGGTTGCTCTTTATTTATTCCTTCTCGTTTTCTTTGTTAACCTCTGTGAAAACTACAAATACAAATATACAAAGAACTACAAAGTGCACATTCGGTCGAATACATCATTAACAAGTGAATTAATGTCAACTATAATAGTAAGGCTAGACCATTCAATCATATCTAGTCCTATCTAAAATGTCACTAAGTTCTAATGAAAAACAATTTTTACTCTCGATCTGTAAGTGAGGGATATACATATTACAGTTGGACAGGAAGCCTTTAGTTCCGGGGTAAACTTACATCCAAACCATAAAATAAATTAACGTACCTCTTTGGACTCTTAAAACAAATTTCTGCTCAGTTAAGGCGTCTTACATTTTAACTATTCCTTCAGAATATGAGGACATTCACTTCACTTGAATAAGACTTTGCAAAGATAGTAATCGTGTCTTAACAACATGCATGTTCAGCCTATCTGCACAAAAGCTGTGCAGTCTGTCAGGAATAATGCCGAGTGAGAGACGCCTCGGCCACGTAAACAAAACAATTTAAATTAGACATTGTGCGGTAGTGTAATGTGAAGAATTCCTCATCTGGGAATATTTACCATGCAGGAGAGCACGAGATTGCTGCCGGGCTCACTACTTATGATTACGAACAGGTTTCAATATCAATGAATAGGTTTTACGTATAGAAATTGTGAATCAACCATTACAATGAAGATTTCTTTTAACAGTTGAAATTTTCAACATTTAACCTGCTGTGCTGATATTTATAAATACTTCTACCTTATTGGATAGTTAAATGCATCTTTCTTCCAACGTATAATGAATTTCTCAGTTCATGTGGAAGATTAAAGCGTTCCAAACAAAACTGTTTGCTTTAAGTTGAGTATTTAACTTGATCGTCTTTGACATATGGTAAATTGCTCCACAACTTGACTAAGTGCATCGTTCCAGATATTGCTTGATCTGTCCACCTATATACATCTATTTTCTATAGGTTTTCACAAAATGCTCAGATAACGAGTCACTGAAAAGCATAAAATTATTCATTAATATTAATGTACTTTGGTCTGTCTAGCATATTTTAGGGAAAATTTGAAAGACAAACTTGCTGTTAATATGTAATGCATTTCTAAACTTTTGGAAATAGGTAATAAGTTACTGTACCATGGAAGTATTCCATGTTCAAAGGTGAGCTAACATAAATAACCCACATGGGCTATGCATGTGCTGTGTTAAAGTTTAGCGTATGGAGTAAATATCGAGCTGTGTCAACACTGAACTTGCAAAGCAAAATATTATGTCATGATTACAATGACTTTCTCATCACATTGACCTTTGATGTTGTAAATGATGTAGTAAGAGCAAAATGTAATTAATGTAAAATACGTCCTGCCTTCCTGAAGCCTACCAAAATCTCCCCTCTCCCCTCTCCCCTCTCCCCTCTCCCCTCTCCCCTCTCCCCTCTCCTCTCTCCCCTCTCCCCTCTCCCCTCTCCCCTCTCCCCTCTCCCCTCTCCCCTCTCCCCTCTCCTAAATAAATCCTAATCAATGGAGTGTGGTGGTTTGGGGAATGTACGATCCATTGACACGTTCACTTGACACAAGTGTTAATCTATGTGCCCAATTACATGAAAGTTCATGTTAATTTGAAGGAAGCTTACCTATTCGTAGGGCCCCATATTTGGCTGGGCCCTAGGCCATGGCCTGCTTTGCCGATGCCATGACCCAGCCAGCCATGGGTTAACCATTAATCAAAATAAGCATGTGCTTAGGGCACCAAGGGAATGGGGTTGGGGAACCACAGAGTTTCCCCTTAGCTATCATGCCCTTAACCCTTTCACTGCCACACTCAACTTTAGTCGAATCCGAAAATACAATTTTTATTTAATATAACTGTGGGGTCTGACCTGGAAGAAAACTGAAGAAGGCTTCTAAAATTTTCATAACTTTTATTTCATTTTCACCACTTATTGAGACTTAATGTCATGGTCAGTTTAATAAGCAATGGAGGGGCAGAGGGGGCACCATTATTGAGCTGCGCTTGGGGCATCAGTTGCCCTTAATCCGGCCCTGAACCTGGCACCGGTTCTATAATATTTAGCCAGTGAACCTTTATGCCAAATCTGCTACTATCCCTATTTGCTACCATTATGGGTATAAATGGATTCTCTTCCTCAGATGTTAAACAGGCTAACCTTGATTTAAATTTAAGCACAGTAAACTTGAAGAGTAATCACAGATATTCTTTAACTGGGACGATGTTAATTGCTTTATGACTTTTGATCTGGAGTGCAAGAATCACGTCAACCATTGTTGTTATATCATCAAAGTAATTGGCTTAAACACACCCGATCTTATATATGTTATCAGCAGTCTAATTGTTTGATAATTAATTGTCATCAGGGAGTAATTAATCATTCATAAATAGTATCACAATGTAAACAAGATTTAATCGATAAGTTTTATTCAGTTTTAACTTCCCATCTGTTCATCATTGCTGTGGTATAGGCGTAGGACAACCATTTTAATGACGCTACTTAATATGACACACAGATTTTGTCGGCTTTTGGCCTGTGACATTCGTAACCTTTCACCACCAAAGTTGTTAATTAATATAAAAGATTCTTCCCTTGGTTGATTTCCACTTTGTGTTTTGGCACTGTGTCTTTCTAAAATGCCTTTGTCAGATTGGTTGAATTCATATTTAACTGGTGCTGTGGCCAAGTGGAAAAAGGTGGTGGCATTTGAAGTAATGAGGTTTAGCAATCGGGAGGTTCCAGGTTCGATACCCGGCCCGGTCATAGTAATGTGGGGCTTTTCATCTAAGAGCAATTTACGGTTTCTCCATCTGAAAGGACAATTACTAAACTGAAAAGATTCTAAATTTGAGTTAAAATGTTGAATTGGAAGCCACCCGACGTGTAAGTTGTAATCCATAAGCCTGTGCGGGTTTCTCCCACATTTGTAGTCGCTTAAGCGTCGTAAAAATAAATGCTGATTACTATTATTATTATATTATCTAACTACTGCAAGTCAGGGAATAATTGATCTGGTATTGCATGGCAAAATGCTATTCAAAATTGGCAGCTTCCTAGATAACTGCAAAGATAATTGTAGCAGTCTT
The DNA here is from genome assembly GCF_037975245.1 of Apostichopus japonicus. Classification (NCBI taxonomy): domain Eukaryota; kingdom Metazoa; phylum Echinodermata; class Holothuroidea; order Aspidochirotida; family Stichopodidae; genus Apostichopus; species Apostichopus japonicus. The sequence continues at coordinate 19,703,326 of NC_092570.1, forward strand.
TGTACACAGAAATGGTATTTTATAAGCTACTAAATTAGGAACCTTCCATGCTGCTATAACAAAATGTGGTTAACAGAAAATTATTCCTTGCTGCTGTTAAAACGGAGCTCATTTATTATAACATTACCAAAAGTAATAAATAACACATATTGTGTCTGCATTTAATAAATTGTCTTTCAATTATAGCAAATAGTAATTTGAGAATTTCTCATATCTTGACAAAACACAAGATTAATTTTTTTTTATAAATTCACAGTAACATGCATGTGAAGCTCAAGCTCGTTAATAGACTAACTTTTTAGTTTCAAGATAAACTTTTATTTTGACATTTGAAAATTAAGATTGATCTTTATTTGCCTTTTTTCTGCCCCCTTTTTATAGATATTTTAATTTTATTATTGAACCTGGAATAAACAAGGTGAAACATATTAATCATGTGTATGTCATGTTGTACGTAACACTTCCTTAAATATCTTGATAAGCAAACCCCATTAGAACAATTGAAGAAGTGACTGATGTGAAAACTTAACCATATGTGGTCATAGTTTCTTGCAGGTTCAGAGCAGCTTTCATGCTGTTACAATACTGGTTTATAGCTGAATACACTGACAAATGTTGTCTGCTGGAATCCCGAGTAATTAATTACAATATATCAAGTATGGAAAAATTAATTGCAAAATAAAGGGTCTGGTCACAGTTTGTTATGCAAAGTTATCTAGCAATAAGCAAAAGGGCAAACGTGAGGGCATGATTTGGATGGATCCAGCCCTGCAATGTAAACTTATCTCATCTCAGGTCCAGCTAAAGATAACAAGGTTTCACATTTCATTACTGTCTGCATTTTGTAGCGACACAAACAAAACGTCACTTGCAAGCAACAGAAAGTTAACTTTTTCAGATGGCCGCACACAGTTTGGGATGATTCTTCAATGCCTTTAAGCCATTAGGTGGGAAAAAGAGCAATTTAGCAAATGTGCAATTGAAGCATTACAATTGGGTTCTAAAGCATTTCCACAGAGGGCGCTATAACATCGGTTCTAATGAGCCTGATCTGTGCGGTTTATAGATCTCATAATCAGAGTAACACAATTGGGTGAAAGCGCTCACAAACACACACACACACCAGGTGAGCATGCGTACAGATTGGTGGGTGATTGACAGTTCAAGGACGTTCCACTTGCTCAGTTTGGCCAAACATACAGGATCGTTAGAAAACACAAGTCAAGGTGTGTATAGCAACTAGTTTGACATGAACTTTCAAAATACTTTTCAGTTACGAACGCAACTGTAGTTAGTAATCAACTCACATTAGTGTTTTATGATCTGCTGTCAGTGACTGCAGCTTGTCAAGTTGTATGACGGCAACCTCTGTTGATGTTTGGCTTGGCTACAGAGGTCACATGAAAGGGATATTCTGATTTCAAATAATAAGTTAACATATTACAATTTGTTTGAGGACAATTGGTGCTTTAATATGATATCCGAGGGTGCTCTGCTGTTCATATAAATCGAATGTCTACTTCACACCGAAGAAAGAGCATCTCTAGGATCAGATCAGAACTGGATCCCTTGCTGAGGATAATCCTGTGTGAATGCTTGAATCGCAAAAGGGGAGATCAGATCCATAATACCAGCTTCAAAACTCAGTGTGAACCCAATTGGGGGATCAGGGTAGGTTGGCCAGATGTCCAGCAAAAGGCTGGACAGTCCGGCGATTCATTGCATAGCCTTTTATCAGGGTTTTCTTCTCATGGGTTGCATATGAATGTCCTACATATTTGCAATAAATTTTGCATTGGACATTCGATATGTACGTAAATGCCAAAGCTTCACATTTTGAAAACTACTTGTTGGTGAAGTGTACAGCTGGCTTCCCTTATGACTGTAATCTTTGCCATAAAGTTTTACCACTGTATTAGTGTAGGCTACAGCGAGGCTCCTGACTTCTGCTATGGGTTCGAGGGTCAATTATAGGAGGCCTGATGGGAAAACTTAGAGGGCGCTCACGGATATACTGGACTAAGAGATGTATTTCAAAAATGTATACATATATGGTAGGAATCAAGAGTACAAAAAAGGTTCCAGCAAGGGCAGATCCAGGATTTAAAAAGGGGGAGGGGGAAATGTCTCTGGGGGTCCTTGAAGCTTTTCAGACAAGCATGTTTTTGAAAATCAGAGTAGATATAAAGATGCATAGTTATAGGCACTCACATTTTTGGGTGCTTGCCAGCAAAATTATTATAGTTACATTTTGCAACCTTTGAAATGATGTTAAAGAATTTGTGACTGTTTATAGGTTGTATGGATTAATGGTAGCCTCCTTTCTACCAGTGGGCAGAGAAGGTGGGGGGGGGGGGCTGACCCCCATAACAGTATGCATGGTTGTGCACCTGTACTAAGGAGATGATCCATATCTATAGTGCATTGTGCATCTTTACAATGGAAGTATTGATCATCATCAATTTAAATGCAATGAAGCTTTTCAGCTTGTTTTTGTAAATCGGAATAGCGATAAAGGTGCATTATCAGCTTTCGCATCTTTCAATGTTTGTTGGTTTTATGACATATGAAGACTAAAACCATTTAATATCAAGGCAGGTGTGCAAGTGACATTTTTGAACTTGGGAGGAGGGGGGGGGTCGCGGGGACTAAGATGTCATGTAGAGGGGCATGCAAAAGGATCCAGGTAAGGTGTCCCATTGCCTTTGAGAAATTTTGGGGAATAAATGGAAGGTGCTTGAAATTACAAAATGATTATAGCTATACTTTGCAACTTTTGAAACAATATTGAATAAGTTTTTATGTTTATGGGTTGTACCACATATGCATGTTTTATACATATATATATATATATATATATATATATATATATATATACGGTACTGTACACTAAAATGTATTGTAATCTTCTTTCTATCGGTGAGAAGGGGAGGGGGAGGGGTTGGCTGATCCCTAATTACAGTATGCATGGTTGCCCTCCCGTACTAAGGAGATCCATCCACATTCGGTTAATTATGGTTGTATTGATTTAGCGAATATAACTGAAGTGGCTGCAGCATTTCTTCTACCATTCTTACCGTTCTAAATTGACGGACCCTTGAGAATGATAGATGATCTGTTATAACAGCAATACTCTAAACTCTTCAAAACACAAAGTATCAGTTAAATAATTAAAATGTATCCAACCTACTGGCCCTACTGCTGCCTCCGCCTTGTTTACCCAGTTTGTGTAAAAGTCAACACAGTCAGTCAGTATTTCTTTGAGATTCAAAGCTGGCTTTATCTACCACAAAACAAACCCTGCTCAAGTAATTCAAACAAAGAGACACAGTTTATTCTAAGTTTGTCCAAAATAGTTTACCATTGTTTAAGAGAGATAATCCCTCACCAGATCTTGGGAAGTTTAAATACCTAGTAAACTCTGACATTGTAGGAAATACACAAGTTGCCAAACTTATGTAGATATGTAAGGTTAGCTGGTAAAGAAAACAGTTTATAGCTGCAGGCGATGCTAAGTGAATTAATGCCATAAACTTAATTGTAAAGTTTCTTTGGTTGTCAACACTGTCAAGGTTTAATAATTTAACCTTATTTCTATGGATGTGATAACTAGGAAAGTAAAATAATCGATTTAGCAATTATCCCAATTGAAGAAGTTCAACTCCTGGATTTTTAGTAAACTTGCCTTGCTTTTGCTTAAAATAGGATTTTACAATATGACATACATATTTCCCATGCAGCAGGGAACATCCACCAGTCAGTAATTTTAAACATTATGACTACATGCCAGACTGAACATTTTACCGCTGATATATAGACAGGTTTTTTGGTTAGTATTAATTTATTCACGTACGAAGAGAAAATCAGAATTGTTAAAAAAAAGAAGTTCTCCATTTAAAAAAAAAAAAATGGTTATCAAGCATATATTAGGTGTGGACTGAGCCTTAGTTTGTTTTTCAGCAAATCTTTCAAAAGTTAACCTAAAGCAAAAACGAAAAAAACGTACAAATTTAATACTCACAGCACTGTTGTAAATGTATCGATAGTACTTGTTCAGAAAGATAAAATTCTGCCATTTCTCCAGATTAAAAAAATCTGAGATAAAGATATAAAGTTTTCTTAGCACCAACGGTGTAAAAATGAAGTTTAAAAATTGAATTGGGACGGATCAGTGTGAATCAGGTACTGACAAGTAATGTCACCATTTTACTATCGTAATGACCACATAAGTAAATATAAGTATATAAACATAAGTAAATATTTCAAGTGACTGTTCATATATCTCTATGTACAGCACATCTTGGTCGAGCCTGCTTTGAAACGACATGTCGTTTTCAGGCCAATGAACACCTCTTGAGAGATAAGGTATAAACATATTTTGAACCAATCATATAGATTGCATCTGATATTCTAGTTATCATTCTAGTATTAAAAGAAACATGTGACACATGTCATTACATATAAAAATGTGAAATTTCCTCAGTCTACTAAAACTTGGATGATTATTGAATTTTGCTTTTGCTTCAATATAAGACCAAACAAGAAATAGTTATTTATTCTGTGTACAGACGTCAGAGGCATTTTTTTAAACGGGGGTACTTGTAGGGGTCACCAGGTTGTGCCCAGGAAAACATACTACTATCCATTCCTCTATTGGTAGCTATGGTTGAGAAACGTCTAGGTAAGTACCATTTAAAAGAGAATAACTTTAGAGGGAAAAATCATCTTTTTCACATTTGCCAATCTCCCGCATCCCACTGCCCCTCTCCTCCCACTGCCCCTCCCCTCACCTCCCACAGCCCCATCCCCTTTCCCCCTTTCCCCATTAACTTTAACTTCTGCTATCCTCCAATATTTAGGTTCTCATGTGTCAGTATATAGTAACTCATGGTTCTTTCCATGGACTTTGTTTCTCATATCTGCAGAAGATATCACTGTACAGTTTGAAGCTGTACACTCGATAGATCATATTCTAATATATTCCACAAATGTGGCTCGATCAGTAATTTATGTTCCTTCCTATCTGCGGCGATAAATGTAAATCAATCGCAGTTGAATTCAAGCCGTGTCGTCCTGGTGCATCGTGGGATTAATCCATCGACTGTCCTCTCAGATGTTCTAAATCAAACGGTGAGAATAGTTTTTTTTTAGTTTTGACTCAGATGGAGCAATCATCTGTAAAACCATGTAAGTCTGCGTCAGGTCGTCGTCGGGAGACTGTTTATAAAAGAAATCACTCAAAAGCAGTGGCGAAAAAATAGCAGCCCCGAATATTTTGACTGTGATTAAGTCCGTCTCGGTTTATGTGTACGATACTCTGTCACTGCCGCCCAGTCAAAGCCGAGATTGGCTGATGTGATCTTTAATTTGTTGAGATAAGAAGAAGGCAAAGTACTGCCTGGTTAGGAATGCATGATGTTAGCACAGTGACCTACTACACTGACTAGATGGTGAAAATTATATAAGTGAACCATTAACAGAATATACACTGCACTTGATAGCACTGTGTCACACACTAAATTTGAACTTTCGTTTGGTGACAATTGTATACTATTTACTGATATTTTATTAGTTGTACCTATAGCAACTGTGAAAGACTAGATTTTTCTTCTTCTTTTGTGCATAAGTTTAATGAATGATGGAAAACTCATACCTGATAGGGAAATTTTAGGTCATAAATTTCTTTGCCCTATATTCCATTGTTGTTTTCATATAATGTATGGCGGTTTTGTAAAGTGCTTTGAAGCCATCGCATATTGAGCTATACAAGTTGCTTGTTATTAGTATTATTATCATAATTGTCTAAAATTTCCCAGTCAGGTTTCCATTATTCATTTTAATACTCATATAATACTTATATATATGAAAAGCTCAAGTTTCTCTTGAAATCCCTTCCAATGCCACTTTCTGGGTTGTATCAAATGAAACTGGGGTATCCACCCCAATCAAGATTGTCACACTCTTTTTTTTTACAATTTGAAAAGATTGTCACACTCTGGTAAATACAATTTGAATATTTTTATCAGCTTCATTGTTTTAATTATAAGTTCATTAATCATGACTGCGCACCTACTTAGAAATGATCCACAGAGCTGCCATGCCTCTTTAAAACACATCATGGAGGCACATTAGGGTAAAGTATCCATGTGTATGTGTTTTGTAGTTGGCTAGTCAGCAGAAGGGAGCTTTAGAGGCAGGAGCAAACAACAACGTATGCTGATAATAGAGGCAGGAAGGATGAGATGGAGAGCGGCAAATAGGATACTTGTAAGAGGCGAGAGTTGTGAGGATAGGAGAGCTTTTTGATCAAGACTATTTTGAGATGAAAAATATGTACACGGAGAAGAACAATTAAATGCTTTTGTACACGAATGGTGTTCGCCAGTAAAAACAGACACAACTAATATACATAGACGCAATAAGCAGACTACAGGATTCATTGTTCCTTAGCAACACAAGGCCCCTAGCTGTAAGAGAAGCGCATATGATTTGGTTGGAGTAACTGCGGTAAGCAATCTTTAAGACTCTGACAGTAGATATATGACAGTCCATACCAGGCGCATAGCCAAGGAGGGGGGGAGCGAAGGGGGCAGCCGCCCCCCCCTTGAGCATATATATTTATATTTTTTTAATGTTTTTATGATATCGCTAGTAATTTCAAAAGAGAAATGCTAAGATGCAACTTACAAGGCCTGGGAAGTGCCATTTCCAGCGATCTGGGAGGCATTTTCAGCCAAAATTTTCTTGTACACTTCGCGCCAACCATGGTGGCGCTATGCTTAGATAGTTTGCCTAAATTTTTGCCCCTCCCTTGGCAAATTCCTGGCTACGCGCCTGGTCCATACAGATCAAGTTTTTTGATGAGACGGAAAGTAAATCTAAAGAACGTCATCATCTTAACCTAAGTAATTCTCTAATATTCACCGTAAATGCCTGTTACAATGGCGTTCTGTTGTCTGCGGAACGCTTATCCAACTGACAACGTGTCACATAATATGTAAGTAGCAACTGGAAGCATGTCACATGATCCTCCATGGTTGGTACGTTTGCTCGTACTGTGGAGTGCTCCTTCCAGGAAATTTTAAGTTCCCATAAATTCCCATAAATATTAGCCTACTTCAAAACATAAAGTTGAATTGGATTTGTTCTAACCTAAACCATGGATGTTTATGAAGCAGTACTGTCGCCATGGGGAATCAATTAACCTGAGGACATGGCCCTTTATCAAGGGCGGCGGAACCGGGGGGGCACAGGGGGCACGTGCCCCCCCACTTTTCCTCAGGTTAAAAATGTGCCCTTTTTCTACATAAAAATTGAGGTGTCTCAAGTTAGCAATTAGAGGCCAGGGAACCAGAATGAACACTCGGGAAGGGCCGTTTCCGGCCATCTGAGGGGTTTGTAAAACCAAAAATTTTCTTGTACGCTCCACGCCAACAGATGATGGCGCTCCGCTCAGGTAGTCGTGCATACAACTTTGCAAATCCTGGCTACGCCCCTGACTTTTAATGAGTTTCTGTCGGCCAAACTCAAAGCTATTTCGAATGGAAAAAATTTGTTAAGATATTAACAAGAAATAAACTCTAATTCGGAAGATTCCTACATTAGCAACTAGCATGATTTCACCTCATTTTGTCTCAAAAGAAAACTTGTTCCTTGTTTCCCAATTTGCTCATTGGATATTGCAGTGCTATATGCATATTTTCCTTGAGGGGGGGGGGGCATCGATGGAGTGATGTGTATACGCAAATAAGATAATACAATAAGAGTTATAAAGGGTACTAAATATAAGGCTGCATCAGTCCAATCGAATTTCTGCAAAGAGCCCTTTGATGTCGGTGCCCCCCCAGATTAAAAGTGCTTCCGCCGCCCTTGCCCTTTATAGTGGTTGTAGATGATCTTTGTCAAAAATTACACTGCAGTTCCATTTTGAATGCATGTGCAGGGTCACCTCAAAATTGCAATATGTCCCTCCTCCGTATGGCCTCTGCTATTACAAAAAAGATGGAAGTACAATTAAGTGAGTGTGAATATTTGCAGCAAGCTTGCCCTCGATCCCCACCCTACCCTCCCCCTCTTCTTCTTAGGTGATATTCCTTGTTAATTGTTATGTACATGTCTAGATTATATGTCTTTATAACTTAGTGAACCCCAATACACTGGAAATCAAAATTGAAACTCATAAACCAGTCACTTCCGAAATATATTGATTTAAGGTCACAAATCCTGGATGAACAGATTATAACATATAAACCATATTACCTTTGACCTATTTATCTTTGAAGTTGACCTACTTCATGACTATATCCATTGAACTTTGATGATCCATTACTTTTTTTTCTTTTGTGGGTTAATTTCCCTTACATTTTCATGTATTGTTTTTAAAATTCTTCATGGCAATCCGAATGTCGCTGCAGTGGTGGGTGCATTCTTCGCTTGAAAGCCCCGGCCCTTCACCAACCATTGACCAAATCCAAGTTTTTGTGGTGATAGGATGCGTTTCATATTTGTGCATTACGTCTATGAAATGCCCTGCCGTTGGTGCTTCGTCTCTTACCCACCTTTGATTGGTTCAAGTCCAAAATTTATCCAAAAACTATCAAATATCATCTTTTTTATCATGTACTTCAATGACATATTCATGTGTTTATTTGTCGTAACCTTCTTTTTACTAGTTTCATTAAATTGATAGATTTTTTTTTTTTTTCTGATTTTGCTTTGACTACATGTTTGCTTCTCTGATTACTCTTATGTGTCTTATATTTGTATTTTTTTAAAATAACCTTTATAATGTTAAGTCCAACCATCTTCCTCAAAACAGCTAAGAAAAAACTTACTCTATCTTAGAGATATCAGAATTGTTCATAATTCATACACAAGACTTACAGTAAGCAAGTAAAGATATGACATGATGCAAATTATGCAGGAGTGCATGGTATTCTTGATTTATTAATATGATTAATGTACATTTTCAATACTGGAGATGAGTTTTGCAAATGCTGCTAAAATATTGAAAATTGTGATCACGACCTACGTACTAGCGTCATTTTCAGTGTCGACACTATTGCATTCACCTGCATGGTTTTCAGTGTCGACACTATTGCATTAACCTTCGTGGTTTTCAGTGTCGACACTATTGCATTCACCTGCGTGGTTTTCAGTGTCGACACTATTGCATTCACCTGCGTGGTTTTCAGTGTCGACACTATTGCATTCACCTGCGTGGTTTTCAGTGTCGGCACTATTGCATTCACCTGCGTGGTTTTCAGTGTCGACACTATTGCATTCACCTGCGTGGTTTTCAGTGTCGGCACTATTGCATTCACCTGCGTGGTTTTCAGTGTCGGCACTATTGCATTCACCTGCGTGGTTTTCAGTGTCGACACTATTGCATTCACCTGCGTGGTTTTCAGTGTCGACACTATTGCATTCACCTGCGTGGTTTTCAGTGTCGGCACTATTGCATTCACCTGTGCAATATGGAAAGAATAACAGAGAGAGAGAGTGAAAGTTGGATCTATGACATCACAGACTGACAAAGTGAGCTATAGAGATCCCTCACATATATGACTCCTAGAGGTAGGTGTACCATAGATATTGGGGGTATGTGGGGAGGGCATGGGCAGGGACGGGGTCGCTGGGGACAGAATGGGCAGTTGCTCTTCTCTGAGCCTAAATCTATTAAACAAAGATGATGGTTATTTGTTTCTATTTAACTGAAGCAATCTGTACTGTACAGCTATAAATGCAGTTGCCTATAGATAAGTTGATGCTATTTTTCTGGTTGTGCAACGATATATGGAACTTTCAAGCAAGTGTACATAGTATTCAGGCGCGTATCCAGGGGGGGGGCGTTGGGGGCGCGCGCCCCCCGGGTAAGAAAAAGAGGAAAGAAAAAAAAAGAGAAGAAAAAAGGGAAAAAAGAGGGGAAAAAAAAGAGGAGGAAGGAAGGGAAAAGAAAAGAAGAAAGGGAGAAAAAGGAGAAAAGGAGGGAGCAGAAGATAAACGCCAAGACACTGGGAAGAGAAGAGGAACAGTCATACTACAGCGCTGATCACTATTATATACACAGGGTAGCCAGTGACGAATCGAGGATTACGGAGGGGGTGTGCGTTTCACCCTACCCCTTATACTGACAACTCCATTTTTGACGTTTCCAGTTTTCCTCTCTCACTAATGTAGATATATATGTATATATATACTATATATGGTCTATCATAACGCGTGTGTGTGTATGGACGCCTTAAATTGTACAATTGTGCTATGAAACCAACTGTGGCTGGTCTCGAACTCGACCGAGTCGTCGGGGAACATGACGCATCCATCACTTCTTGAGATTGTTCCATCTGCATGAAAACGTGCGCCCACAACCCTACGCCCCACCCCTCTAATCGCTTCCCGATGAGTTACGAAACTTAATTAATGACCTTCGCCCGTAGTACCAAGACCTTGACAAAATCCGGCAACACACCATACACCTCAATGGAGTGTGACCACTTCCGACTTTGCAATTTCCCAAGATCAGGCCCCGAAAAATCCAAGAAATCCCAAGGGAACTGTACTGTATGGATATCTAGCAATATCTAACGATATCTAGGGATAAAATCCCAAGATCTGAAGGCAGATAGAGAATCGAAACCTTCAGTGTGTAATGAACTTGAAACTGTGCGTCTTCGAAATGAAAAGAATGTGGGGCAAAGTAGCGTAACTCCTATGGGCTCGGACCGTGCTGAGCAGGTGGCCCCGACCAAAAGGGGGCCCCCGCTAAATTGTGCACAGAAAAAGGGTATACCTCTTTGGATAGGGAGGGCCCGTTTTACTGGGAAAGAAAAACTCATGCAAAGACTGAACACGACAATGTGCATATTTTCACGTGATACGGAATACGGACATCATGATCATGGGCTCATTTGGTATTAATGTCTGTATCGAGCTAGTTGTGTTATTTATTATTATAATCGAAAACGAAGTATATAATTTAAAACCCAATTCCAGCAAATGTTGTACTGAGTACAGCATTGGGACGTATGATTTTTTGAAAAATTCTAAAACAATAACCCAACACCCAACAGACTTGAAACTGCGTTCATTTGAAAAAGAAGGCAGGGCTTTCATATAAATATAATATTAAAAGGAAAGAATTAAGATGCCTTCGGGGTATCTGGTAAGTAAAAAGCACAGGAAATTAGGCTTAGATGGAGACAAAGTTCAGCCGAAATTAGGCCTATGCTAAGGTTTGATTACTGTTTTTGTATACAGTAGTCTCCATTACAATCCATACAGTAGGGGGGGGGGGCACTTGCCCACTACCCCTGGAAAATCAAAAATTAAAAAAAAATTGTTAAGCATTTGACATTTCAATGATTTCCCCCAAACAACAGTTCTCTGGTTATGTTAATTGCATACGGACCCATAAATGCATTAATGAAATTATTGAAATTCAAAATCCTAAGACATGAGATTTCAAAATAACCGATGTGTAAATGCTACTTGAACGGGAAGGGTCTTTTCCGACGATCTAGGAGTTTTTTTGGCAAAAAAATCGTCGTACGCTCCGCACCAACCGATGGTGGCGCTCCGCTTAGATAGTATCAAGTATTGTGTACACATTTATGACCTACTGATCCCTCCCCCTTGTAAACATTTCTGCGGATGCCCTTGCTTGGACCTCCTGATAGGGGGCCCCTTTGGGACATGAGCCCCACGGGCTCATCGTTACGCCACTGGTGGAGCATTGCACAATAAACAGATAATAGTTACTTATTTCAGTATTATTTCAATTATTCGAAACTTTAAAGCAAACAGCAGATATCACTTCATATCAGTGAGCATGAAAATGGCGTTCCGGGATGAACAGCCTCCAAACTGTAGATGTGTGTAGTGTTCGGTTTCGGAACTATTTGGTATTTTTTCATTTCCTTCAACGAAGTTTTATAGTAACTGTTATAAGAGGTTTTAACATTTGTAGACCAATAAATTAACTGTGTCTGAAGTTTCGAAAATTCCCTGACCACCATTCTTTATAATACTTCCCTCTACTCGTGCACTTTGACCGGTCTGTTAGGGGTTCAAGGAGGGTTTTCTATATTGGTTGTCCATAGAAGAAATTTTGTGCAACATTATGGGTATGTTTTGAAGTGAATGAATTCACGAGAATTGTGAATTTTCAAATTCTGAACAAATAATGGGCTTAAAACCTTGAAAGGTGGGGCTTACGGGTATTATGGGCCGCGACGTAGAATCACCTACAAAAAAGCAATGATCCACAGTAGATGCGATGAGGTCGAACATGATGTGTGACTGGCGACAATCTTCAAAAAGGTTATGGATGGAAAAAAAAACTATTGGGAAATGCGTGGTTCTCAGGCAAAAGTGTACATCTGGTTGGTCATTTCAATAAAAACCAGAAATGTTCTTGTACGCTGCGCGCCAACCGATGGTGGCGCTCCGCTTAGATAGTAATTCGTGCCCCCCGGGTTAGAAAATCCTGGATACGCGCCTGGTATTAACACACAACCGAATAAGAGCAGATAAAATATCTTGAAAGCAGAACATAAATTTAGTAACTCTATGAGATATTTTAGCTGTAATTAGTATATGGACTGCATAAGAGGTGGTATCTTGCTTATCCAGCCTTTTCTATATCAAAACAAAAATCCATTGGGGGGAGGGGGGACATGATGGGACGCAAAAAATTTGGGGTTCATCCCCACGTCACCTACCCATTGGACAATTAATGCTATTGTTACTCGTCCTGACAGTGTACTTTGCGATATTAGTATATGCTAATAACACATACAGCAAGGCCAGCTAATATACAAAGGTAAGTGAAATGCATTCTGAGACAAAGGATGTTTTCCCAAGCCTCAAAGTAAACATTATTCAAAAGCAAATTACTGATTCACTTTTAATGTCATTCCAAGTTTATTCCTCCCACCCCCCTCCCCTTTTGTTTACGTTAGTAATTCACAGTTGCCATGCCAAACCATCTGCTTTGTGCAATTGCGCTGGTAATTAATATGTATGTATATGATCGCATTGCCCGTGATATTGTTTGAGTCCTTTTCCAGGACCAAGAGAGAGTGAAGTGTGATTAATGTTTAACCAGTCGTTCTTCGTAGTAGAAGCAGAGTTCACTGGGGCAGGATACCGTGCTGCGTTCATACAGCATAAACCAGATCACATCCTGTCGTTTAATAGGACAGCTCACATATTTTCTGGGCTGATGTGCTATTGAACGTTCCTATCTACTGTTTGGCTGTTTTAATGCAAAATTTTAATCTTATACTGGATACCGGGATCTTTGAGAGTCTATTTTGTGAAAGTCGTTCACGACAAGACCGTGTATCGTGAAGGTGCTATAGTCATAGAGTTGCTGCTGCAGGAGGGTAAGGTTTTAGTAATTAAAAAGATCTTATGACAGTGAAAATGTGAAATATTCATCAAGGAGAATCTTCAGTGGCATTATTAATTTAATTCTAGCCGCACATGCGGTCAGGGATCAAGCCTGTATTTCTTATACACATGAATAAGCAAATTTATTCAAATATTATCTAAATTATTTGCATTCATTCAGTTATGTTGACATTTAGACATTTGAATGCAGTGTTTTTTTGGTAATTACGTCATAAGTTGAAGGAATAACCATTGTATTATTGAAGAGAGAGGTACTTCCCCCTAAAAATTAATCTCTGTGACTAATGTCAATAAAATATGATGTAACGTATCCTGTGACATATATATATATATATATGGTAATATATATATATATATGGTAATATATATATATATATATATATATATTATATATATATATATATATATATATATATATATATATATATATATATATATATATACTGGTAACTATTATTCAAAAGGATCATTTTCATATATTTTGGTATTTGTTTATTCTATGACATATATATAATCAAACAATGTAGGGTGTGTTAAGTTGCTATTTGTTATAAGCACACAAATGACAGGAACATCCTGATAATCCCATGTGGGAAGGGTGGGGTGGGTGGGGAGGGGGAATAAGATAAGTTTTAGGGGAGAATTTTTATGGAAAACATGGTAAAGTTCTGTAAGTTTTTTTCAGTTATTATCACACACTGAATGTGTTCCTTATGAATAGATCAAATTCTTTAGGGTGCAGTCTCTGCATACACTTGAGGTATCTACAGAGCTCAGTGAACATCAGAACTTAAATGTATCGAAAATTATATATTCAACAGTTTCTATAGAATTCTATTTCTATAGAATTAGTTTCCTATCAAGACAGTTTGCCATAAGGAGGATGCTAGAAAATTACCATATATTTGTGTAGAGATTGGAGGGGGACGGTGGAGTAGGGGAGGAGGAAGTAGAGGATGGGGTAGGGAAGCTAGGGATAGAGAAGGGGGAGGATCGCGGCTGGGTCAGTCCAGGCAATAGCTATCTAGAGGGAAGGTAATCAAATTCATTAATTCATTGCTCATGATCGACACTACATTCGGAACACAGATCTAGGCAGGACTATTTTGATTCAATCGAAAGCAATGATTTTATTTTGAGTAATGTTTTGTGGGTTTTGATCGTTATAATTGTGGACCAAACAGCTGTTGTAAATGAGCACAGTTGATGTCACACACAACATAAGTGTGTAAATCACTGCATGTGTTCTGAATGCCAGATGTGCATCAGGTGAGAACTTAGCCCCCCACCCTCCACACCTCTGAAAATAGTAAAAGTCATAATGATCCTTCATAATGACAATCTCATAATGACATTCTTTGTCCTGTAAATTTTGATATTTTCTTTTTTTCCCCCATGTCTAATTAGTCTATCAAAAGTCTATTGTTGTGATCATAATATCTATTTTTAAATAGCAAAAATAAATTTAAATTTGAATCCATTGTGGTTCATTCAATTAATTCCACCCTTCAAATAAATAAATAAATATATAAATAAATAAATAAAGAAGTAGGTATCTGGGTGAAAGGTTAATGAAGGCAACAATGCTGTGTGGGAACTTATATAAAGCTCTCTTGAGGAGATATCTAGCTATCAGTACTGTAAATTAATAGCAAATTAGTACTGTATACATAATAACAACACCTCCCCTCAATCCCACCCCCGCCCCCCTCTACCCTTGATCCGTGACCGTCATTGTCCATCGTATTTATTTATGAAATAGCAAAATTGTTTATTTTAAATTCATCATGGTTCATAATAAATGAGTTCCTTGATCCCTGTAAAAGAAACATTACTAAGAAATTTACTGTAATAGTAATAGTGTATAGGATTGGGATTTCCGTTGTGCGGTAATTCAACCAGTAAGACAAATAGCTCAATTACCTCTACCTTGGCAATTTAATGACTCGGAGTTGCATGGGCTATCCATTTACTGTCATATTATCCTTAAGGTAACTGGGTGAAAGGTTATAATTAGGGCATACAATGTTGGGAGGCTGCTTATATAGAAAGAGGACAAGTCTAGCATAGCAAATTTGATATGATCAGTGAATTTCATGCTTTTATAACCCACCATGAGACAGTTGTGGCACCATCCAAGGCAATGGGGGGGGGGGGCACCTAGGGGAAAAACATATTTGGTAGGAAATAATGGAGATATGTCTTAAAGTAGCATTTTGCGTTTGGTTGCCGTTTTCTACTTTTTTGACATGTCCATCAAGTTTTTTACACATATCAATCACAAAACAGCAAACTAAGATATTAGCCAAGTTTTCCCCTGCCAACAACGTTAATTGGCAGTAATTAAGGATAGTTACAGATAATGAGAAAAGTGTCGACGACAAATTCCACTTTTAAACTTAATCGCATACAGTTCCCCCAAACCCACTAGTTTGAATTCAATCAATCAGAGATCCAGGTTTAATTATGAGCCGTTGCTAAAAATAGATTCAAGACTTTGCATTGGTACAACCAGGGAGTTGTTGTGGAACTCTTTGGTACAACTACCATATAGACTGTACACAAATCAAGCGTGGTGTTATATTACGTATCTGTCAATGACGTTCGTAGTGTTTAAATATTCATATTATGGGCGAGGTTTATTGGGTTACCAACGGAAAATATCTTGGAGAAAAACAAAGTGAAAGTTGCAAATTTTTCAACTTTTATGCCACCATATGAAGATTTAAATAGATAAGCTAGTTATGTATGTTGTTATGGCATAGTGGAATCAGTGAGGTTGAGAAAAATTGTAGAAAAGGACGCAAAATGCTGCTTTTATTATTGAAAAGATGCATTGCTGCTTTTGTGTGCATGCTTTTAAAGTACTTTGAATAGCTCATGCAAAGCTGTAGTTTGCAATTGTGTCACCCCTGACACTTAAAGTAACAATTAGTTTCAATTTCATAACCTGAATTTATGAAAGGGCCAAATTCTTATCTAAGTTAATTTTTGCCATGTGTTATTTTTCTGTTTTTAGTTTTACTCTGTTAAGTAGATCAATGCAAAGAAATTGTCAAGATTGTATGATTAGTTGTTTTAATATTAATTTAACACTTTATTGCCCTCCCAAAAATATTAGAGGATAATTTAAAAAATGCATGAATATAAATTTATTTACCACAAAATATTTCCCAAATGTGTCTGCCAGTATCGTAAATTTGCTTCAGATTGCTTATTTTTGCTGATCGGGCCAAACTGAAGGGCATGCATTCACAGGGCGCAAAAAAGAAGGCTTCTTGACAAATCACCCCTTGAATTAACCCCTGTAGTATCTTATTGATGTCATATTACACCCCACGTAGTAAAGACAATGAAAAAATATTCACCAAAATAAAGATGATATTGTTTTGTTCTTTTTACACAATAGTTTTTCTCTTTGATGTGCATTTGTTATTACATGCAAGTCTTTGCCAAACAATCTACTTTTTTTTCAGTTATTAATTACCAATCTTCTAATCCAGGCATGAATATGATATTATCACTGTTACTTTATAACATAATCCTCATTTAGCTTAAATCTACATTTTATATGCAGGCTAGAATGTAAATAAACCACATCGCACATACATGTACTACGATGTCCTCCGAAAATTTAAAACAATGCAATAACTGCTGCATACTAATTGAAACACCCACGAGTGGCTGGCTGTGTGTGTGTTTATGTTCAGTGATTAAGTAACCTTTGTAGTGTTAATACAGCAGTTTCTAACTCTGTATAAAGGTTATCGTAGCTATCGACTGCCTCAGCCCTTGGAGATCGACGCTCTCGTTGTCATTAACATCATCATAGCGCTGACTCTGTGTATCGTCGTCGTCATCAACGTCTCTGTAGGTTTATTTTGTTTACTGAACAGACTTCGATGCCCTCAGCCTGCCCAAGTTAGGTTACCAATTAACACAGAGTGGTTACTCAATAGCATATTTTATCTAGACCGTCGGTACCCTATTTATAAGCATTATCAGGCTCAGATTAACATCAGTTGTGCTTTTTCTCTTCCAGGAGCGGATATTGCCTTGGTTTGTTGCTAAAGGTATTGCTTTTTCTGGATCTTGCCGAGTCTCTTGTCGGTTTTGAGTAAGTTTCTTTCAGTTTTTCTATCAAATTTATCAAATTATAAAAAAAAAGCAAAAAGCAGAATTTTATTTTATTTTGACTCTTGAATTGTTTTTCATCGTTTGGTTTGTTAGTGCCAATTCTCTAATGTCAATTAATCATATCGGAATCTTCAAAATGAAATTATGTTTAAAAAATGATATCTGATACTCATATTTGTCTGATTCGGATTGAAACCTTGTAGATTATGTGATTCCTATTGAAGTATTAATTTCAGCAGATATTTGTGAAGATATATAGTTTCATTCATTGTTTCACTGGTGTTGGATATATGACATAAACTTGTTGTTACATATAGCTGTGTGACGATACATGTATGTCATAAATATTACATATTCAGCCCTGTTGTGTTAAAAAACAATATAAACAGTTTTAATTTAACAGCAAATTTTTAAGTACAACTATAACAAGTTAAAGCTGTAATCTTTTCTTTCCCCTACAAATTCTTTAATTAATTAAATCAGCTGAGGTGGGTTGATGTTGTTAAATACTAAAATCCTACCCCAATTAAGGGTACTTAATCAGCAACATTTTATAGTAATGTTACATTTCAAATGGAGCAGAAGTTGAAAACTGTGCTTTTTCATGTTTTTCATTTAAATATAGAAATGCATGTACAAATTGAAATTTGAGAAAATCAAATCATTGTCAGTTATAAGTTGATATTCTTGCTATTAATTTGGCAAATATTTATAAATTTAAGAATAGTCTCTATTGCAATATTTTGAGTAACATAGTTTGACGAGATGCAATGTGCTGCGTTGAAATGCGAAAAAAGGATTTGCAATAATTCATTCTTAATTAGTAATTAATCATTTACTTTGCTCATCTCTAACCTGTCTTCAGTCCACTTATGCACTATTTATGCACTAACCTACTAATTAAATGGTAACCTATAAGTAGTTTAGAGGAAAATACAGTTATATTTAAGTAGACTAGAGAGAGGTAAGCATTGATCGGCTGCTCGTAAATCCAGATTCAGCCGTTTTAAGCAGAGAATGGGAAGAAATAAAGAGGAGAGGCTTCGCCCTCAACTGCATAAGGAGTGTTTCTTTTTGAATTATGTTAATGAGATACGAAAATGCAGTACATGAGTTACGTGGCCTGTAATCACATAAAGAGAGTTTCTACTTTTAATTCAACAGTACTATGCCTCTGTATCGATCTAAGCAGCAATAGGAGAGTGGGTTTTGTTTTGTTTCTCCATCAATATTACCTAATCTGTTTCAATATTACCTTCAATTACCTTCAATTACCTTCAATATTACCTAATCTGTTTCAATATTACCTTCAATTACCTTCAATTACCTTCAATATTACCTAATCTGTTTCAATATTACCTTCAATTACCTTCAATTACCTTCAATATTACCTAATCAATATTACCTAATCATAACTGCAGATTGTGTTTTGTGGAATTATTCATGCAAAAGTAGGGTTGCAGGCGAGAGGTTAGTAATGGTACCAGCCTTCTGGACATCGGAGAATAGAAGAGGGAAGGGTATAGGGTTAGAAGCAGAGGTTGGAGGATGGAGAGAGATTTGATACCGTGCAGTTTAAATATGATACTATGACTTAAAATGTGTAGTTATTAGCACAGTTTCAGCATTTAAACTATTTCCCTGTAGTCACACAAAGCTACACATGCACTTTATTGATATATGTGCATTGAGAGACGGTCTATAGCTCAGCCATTTCTGGCTTCTTGACTTGACATTTACAGTTCTTGGATAATGCTCTTTATGACAGTAAGTGGTACTCAAAGAGGATATTAGGAATTGAGGAAGTCATTTAGCAATTATTAACTGACATGGTTTTTATTTATGACTCTTGTTCAGGTTTAGGTTATTATAAGTCTAAACAAATAATTAATAATTGCCCCCCCACCCCTTTTCAAGAGTTAACCTGCAGCTTTATTCCTTGAGCTTAATGACGACTTTAAATATTTTACAGATGTTGCTTGGGGAAGTCTTAAATTAGAAAAAATTCTGTCTCAGTGCAGCTAATAATTCTCTGATAGTGTGGCAGTGAGGTGCTTGCAGAAGGTGACCATTATTTGAATTTCTACCATATTTTGTTACAGCTGTTCTTATGATCTAAGGGTGCTTTGAAGGTGTGAATCATGCATTATTTTGATGTACTGCACCCCTGCAGCACTTGTCTCCTCTCCAAAAAATTACTCTCGAGACCTCACACACTTTGTCCCCTCTAGAGAGGACAATGTCATTTGCTACATCCAGTTTTTAAGCAAAATGTCTGCCTTTAGTGAACTTGACTAAACTGTAACTTAAAAAATGATGAAATCCATAAATGTCTATCATGCAGGGCTGCAGAACAACATGTTTAAACACTTTTTCCAATGAACTTTTCGACAGTTTTAATTTTTGCAGCTGGCCAGCCAGGCCTTTTGATTGCAGTTATAACAGTCAGGCTGATTTGTGTTGGGATGCATGTTTAATATTATCATAACAAATCTAAACATGTCACTTTTACTGTTACTATATATCTATAGAGGGCAAAGCTATGAAAACTTGAATATAAAACTTATGATTTAGTAGAAAATTCTATTAAACTTTTCATAGGTTTGCCCTCCCATGGATAGTCATGAGTGGGATTATTAGCCAACTGTCATAATATTACAAACATTTATGTTCTACTCATCTAAATGTCTTTTAATTATGTTGTTCGTTCCTGTAGGCGATTATAGGCACACATCCCTGTTACGTCAACACTCTGACCAGGACAACCCCCCACCCATTTTAGAGTGGCCACCATGCCCCCTCAAGATGGGAACTCCAGTGGTCCATCCACGAGCAAGAGGAACCCCAACAAGAATAATAACAACACCTCCAAGAAGGCGAGACCCCCACGCCCAGCCCCTGGTCATGGCCTAGCTGAGGTGGTCCTGGATGAGGATATCCTACTCTCCCCTAATGACCAATACAGGGAATACAAACAAGAGCATCTGCATGGGATGAAATATGCCAAGACTGGGGCTCTCAAGACCCTGCTACCATACAGATCACACCCAAGGTTGGTCCTATTCTGTAATGATTGTTGTAGCAACTGTGAGGAAAAAATGCAGACCACATCTGTGTAGTATTCTGAAACTTGTTGATTTTGGGAAGGAGGGGGGGGGGGGGGTTGAGGTGGAGGGGGAAAGTGATATGAGATTCAAGTATGAATAAACCTTTCAGCAATTAGAAACCAATGAAGATTCTTAGGCATTTGGGTGATGTGGTCATACCCTTTAGCACTTGTAATCAGGTGGCTGCTGTTTTTTTTGGTATGCGCTGGAGACGACCGATGAGTGATTGTGGCACAGACTGCAAAGACAAATTAAAGTAATCTAATCGGGAAGTTACAAGTTATTGACAGACACAAATAGGTTTTGGAGAGCAGAATATCTCAATTAGCATCAAATCCCACTAATATAACTTGCAAATATGTTATGGGCATTTATAAAAATTTACAGGTGATTAATTTATTTTATATCAGTTGAAATTAAAATCACTTAATGTGGTTCCCAAAGTATGATTTTGAAATTTCCAAACTAATATTAAGTAAACAAATTTGTTAATCAAAATTTTCTATCAATGTTATTCCTATTGGCTGGGTTAAAAGATAAAGACTTAATTTCTCTGTGAATGTCATTTAATAAACCAGAATTCATTTCGTTCTCATAAAGAGAAAAATATCATCAGTTTGAATTGATGATACATACTAATTTCAATTGATGATATCACTAATTGAAATTGATTTCAACTGTGAATAAAAGGGAACAAAATAATGATGAAATTGTAAAAAAACACATTTTTAAAGACAATATACAGAAATTGTTTGACAGAAATGATAGTGATTTTAGCAGTGATCTTCTAAATATAGCCCATGCGGTGCTGTGTTAATGTATTTATCAAACCCTGCATGGCCGCACTAAAATAATATCTTCAATTGAAGCTAACATGCTAACACAATAAAACAATAAAGAATAAAACAATAAAGATAAAATATAATGATATGGAGAAAACAAAGGAACACTTTAAGAGTTAGAAAAGGTGATTGATTACTCATCAGTGCTCGCTTTAGGAAATCACATTCAATAAGACAATAATAATTATATGTTTATTTATAGAAAGGTTGTTAGCTAAATATAATGATCACAAAAGCTTAGCTCATAATCTAATTGTTCAGCAAGTATACTCCTATAATTACTTATGAAAGTGGAAATGTGTAAAATGTTAGGTAGCCTGACATTTCGATCCTAGCAGGATCTTCTCCAACTGAATCTAATACAAGCTAAGAGGCACAGACAGACAGACGGACATTAAAATTGGACAAATGAGCAATGAATAGAGCCAAAATATAACAACAAAGAAGAGTGTAAGATGAAAGGGAAAAGAGATAAGAGGATTAAGGGCTGTAGGGATTGAAACATCATGCCCTCTATCAAACTTTCACATACTTTTACATGTTTGTTACCTACACACAGGCGTTTTGCATTAGATAAGCAGTTTGACAAACAGAATTTTCCCCTCTTTTTAAAAGTGAAAAGTTGCTGTTCAACACAATTTTCTGCTGATCTTAGAGTAACATTCTTTATGTTATTCTCAGGAGTTAATCACATTATTAAAGGTATTTTCTATATTAGATATGTGTTTTTTTTTCCCCATTGAGATTTGCCAAGTTTTATGTTTTATTCTAAACTGTGTGATATGCAATGTAATGTTAAGAGGGTCTGGAAGTTTATACAGGAAAGCCTGTAGGCCAGTTTAATGTTCCTTAGGTGAGAAATCAGACATTCTGTTGGTAAACCACATATATGTGACATCATCGAAATGTTTGGACTTGGTCTAGAAGAGAGTCATTGTGTCAACTATGTCCTTCCCTTTTTCAGAGTAAATCTGATTGCGACCTTTGCCCAACCCAGTACTCGGATTAAACATCATTGCACGAGCTCTGCTTAATTACACAAGAAATTATCTGATTTGGATTGCAAAAGATAACTGGTAGCAGATAAAATGAGTTCTCTGGTTGATGAACAGACTGACCCTAAGCTACTGTTTCCTACACTATTAATTGCAATGACTTCCAAAAAAAAACACCCTTTTGTCTCTCAATTTACTTAATAATTTATCAACGGTAACTCTTCGTACTTAACCTTTAAACAGTTTATCTTGTGCATACAACTAAGTTGTGTTCAATACACTTACCTGGTATTGGGGAGTTAGATCGAAACAATGATTGGGATGGAAATATTAAAATAATAGCAATACGATGCCCATAAACTGAAGTGGATCACTTAATTGATGCTCTTGAAATGGTATCATATTTTTAAGAGCTAAAATTAGGTAATAGTTTTACAACTACTGGGAGATAAGAAGGTTCCATACAAATAAATTGGTATAATTACATGGTACGTAGATGCTCATATAAGTGTGTGTATGTCTGATGTCAAGCATCAGGAGGGGTGCAATGTGAATCATTTTTGCACACTGAATAACAGATATTAATTAAAAGACAAAAGATTATCCCAAAAATGAGTAAAATTTAAAGAAATCTAAGAAAAAATAAAGGAAATAAGTATTTTCATTAATAAAGCTGCAGTGTTTAAGTGACACAACTGAAGTGTACAATCATTTCCAAATAAGATAAAAACCTTTCTTAATCACCTTGAAATATTTAGTTATGTGTGGAAATAATACAACTGTTAAATATGAAAACTATTGCAGATGTTATAATTTGTAACTCTGGGGAAGACTATAATACCACCTTAAAGGCATTAAAGACTCGCCCCAAACCGCCCGTGGCCATCTGAAAAGTTAACTTTCTGTTGCTTGCAAGTGACGTTTTGTTTGTGTTGCTACAAAATGCAGACAGTAATGAAACATGATACCTTGTTATCTTTAGCTGGACCTGAGATGTCCATCGCTGTATCGTTTTTACACTGTGCTGTGGGTATTGACCGCAGCTGTATGTACTGACTGTACACTAGTGTCTAATTACTGATGGTAGCAAGCTGTGTATGTATTTTCTGGGATCGATGGTGGTGTCTAACACTTCTGTTACACCTCGTTCAAAACTAGGTCAGATTACCGGCGTTAGAAGTTTCTTTTTGCGCGACTCTTCCCACCCTTTAAGGAATAGAAATAAAGATGGTTGTTCAGTCAGCTCTATCTGTAGTCGTCTTCAATGTCAGACTGTACAGCAATTTAAAGTCAGTTATTAACAATTTGGGAAAAATAAGGATTAAAAATTGATTGTACCAAACTGGGTGGGTAAATTACATTCATTTGTTATCATATTAAATTATTTTGTAAAGCTGAAGAAACTTGAACTTCATTTTTCATCTTGTTCTTTTCCAGCAAAAAGAAGCAAAAGTTTTCACCTCTGGACTACCATGGTCTTTTCAATTTTCTGTCCCTGCGCTTCCTCAACGATATTTTCTACCACGACAAGGCTAATCTGGACCCAGAAGATCTCTTCCCCCACTCCCAGTGGGATACGTCATACTATAACGGTTTACGGTATGCCCTCTATTCTGGATCTTCATGTGGCTGCTGGTTTTGACAGTCTTTTGTCTTATTTTCATGAATATGTAGCTCTTTGTATAGGCCACCATGTTTCATGAGAAATAGTCAGTTTGTTTTTCCCCGCGAGATCACATTAAGTAGATTTTATGACGTATGAAATATGCTTAAACGAAAGTTACAATACCCATATAGCTTAGGGGGCATGTAGCTCACCACTGCTCTCGCGGTCTAATGTTAACCATAGCCGAAAGTACCAACTAGCCTCATGTGGGATGGAGACAGGATCTTTCCATTCACTGTCCTAATTTTGAACGGAGCATAACCCAATCGATCACAAATTTGTTGTTCTCTGCAGGTTTGAGTCCATGTGGCAAGAGGAAGTTGATAAGAAAGGCATTGAGAAAGCATCTCTGGGGAAGATATGTCTGAAATTTGTACGGACTCGACTAGTGTTCATGTTCACTGGATTGTTTATGGTTACGATGTCTCTGCTCTTTGTCACGGTAAACTTGTTTTCTGTTCGCTGTTTCACATTATTAGTTTTGCATGTGTTTACTTTGAAAATTCTTTTCGTTTTCGAACAGTGAGAGACGATCGTAACTCTGGTATCATGTCAATATAATTAGCTCTGATGAGAGAAGTTAATCAGACTGAGTTTAATGAAGTGCTATTAGTGGAAACATTTGAAAGAATTAAGGTTTGAATCATATCTATGATTGCATGGGTGGGGGGGGGGGTGTTGGTCACCTATTTGCCACCGTAAATTCCTTTCCCAAAGGAAGATTAACATAAGATTGAGCTTTCTATTAGTGCAAGGCTTGCGGAGTATGTGTAATACCAGCTGCTTATCACCAAATAAGGAGGATCCTGGTAAAATTAGACAAACTTAAGCGAGTCTTCAAATTTGAACCTAACGAATAATAATAGACGTAAATTCATTACCAATGTTGGGGTTGCATCATCGATTCCTTCTTCCCTTCCCCAATGGACCCCAATGTTGTTTGACACCCTTATTGTTCAAAATAGTGAAATAAAATATAAAATAACTGTGATGAAATTCATGCAAATAAAAGCTTCAATTCAGATCTTCATCATCATATTGCCACAATTTCTCAGCTAGTAGCTTTAACAGTTGGCCATAGTCTATCAAAATAAGTTCTGTCATTCTTTTTTCTCTCACTTGTAGGCTTACCTCACCCAGAAGATCCTGGTCTACATTGATGACGGTGAACGTGATGATGTGTACGGAATTGGACTTGCCCTGTCCATTCTAGCCATGAACCTCTTCCGGGTTTCCAACGGTCTCATGTTCTTCATCACCTCTTGTCGGACGGCTACGAGGCTCAGAGTAGGGGTCCTCTCCATCATCTTCCAGAAGGTCGCCCGCCTCAGGAGTCTCAAGGATAAATCCGTCGGTGAGGTAGGTTGATTCTTCCATGAATGCAGATACATTTTTTCCCCCTCTTTTATAGGAAGTTTGTAAACGGTGATGAGAAATTTTGCTGTTCTGGTAAATACTGCAAATATTTATTACTCTCATATCAACCCTGGTATTTTTGTTTTTGACAATTTAGTGCAAGACGATGTTTTAGCAATTAAGTGTCATCGTGGCTTTAAAGATACTAGACAAAGGAAGTATAGATAGTACTTGATGCAGAGTGGTGTGACCCGACAGAGGGAAGGAGAAGTGAAGGGGTGGGGAGTGGGAAGTGGAAGCTTTATCTTATGAGGTAAGCTCTTAGATGGACACAGTTCATTCTTTACATCATCCATTTGAAGTGGTGGGTGGGGGGGTGGTGGGGGGCATTAACCACTCATGGATAAATATGCTTTATTCTTCTCCACCATGGTCTGACATCTTGGCTCCTGTAAACTACAAAAAAACTTTGCAGGATTAAGAGCTACATGCCATTAGGATTGAAATAAAATTCTAGAAGAAAACTTTGGCAGTTAAAGTTGATCGTCTCGATTTTCTAGGTGGTCAACATCTGTGCCAACGACAGTCAGCGTATCTTTGACGTCACCATCTTTGGTAATTATCTGGCTACCGCAATTATACTGATCATAGCGATCCTGATTGTCCTGTACTTCATCCTGGGGTGGTCCGCCGTACTCGGTACACTGGGAACCTTCATCATCTTCTGGCCAACTCAGGTATGGATCATCTCTGAGTTCTCCTCTCATCTAGTAGTGAGAAACCCTGCAGAAATTTAAATTTTCCTATCAATTAATTTTTCATGAACATTTCGACTGTACAATATACATGAGGAACACAGAATGTATATAGTAAGAAAATCAGAGGAATATGTCAAAATTGAATTCATGATCTGGCATGTCAGATCATGACGTTCTCAAGTTTGAGAGAGTCAATGGTCAATGGTGTATTTGTATGGACTGTGTGTGTGGTTTAAGCTAGGTATAATTTCTTCCAAGTATATAATTGAAGCACTTTGGTGGCCGTGACTTTACTCAGTGGTTCCCAAGTTCAGTGAGACAACCCTCTCAGCTCAAGATCGAAGACTGAAAAAGCAAGCTTGTTTAATTTACAAAATATATCTTACTTTTTGGGCACTAAAACTAATATACTTTTTCTTCATTACTGGTGAATGTAACTTTTCCCCCGCAGGCTATCTTTGGCAGAATCACCACTTACCTGAGAGAACTCTGCATCGAGGTCACTGATGAACGTGTCCAGAAGATGAATGAGGTACTCACCTACGTGAAGCTTATCAAGATGTACGCCTGGGAAGTTCCATTTTCAAAAGCTGTTTCAGGTGAGAGGATGCATGCTTTTAGGGGGAGGGGGAAGTTTGAGATGGGATGGGTGTGTCAAAGATATTTAGATTATAATCCCTACTTCCATTTAATAATTACTTCAATTAACCAGATAGTGATAAAAATACTGATAAAAATACTGATAAAAATGTCTTTTCTTGTTGGTGAATGGAGAGTGAACATAATGTGTTTGTTCCCACGACAACCAAAATTAGTAATGGTGGTAGTCTGCTAATTGTTTTCCATATAAATAAAAATGGAAAATATAACTACCTACAATATACATTATACATGTGAAAATACCAAGATTTCAAATAAATTGTTCCTTAATTTTCCTTTTTGGTATTCTTTTTTTCCTTCATTTTAATTATTCTTAATTTTATAATGCTCAACTGCTAAATTGAAACATTGCTTTGGAGTAATAAATTTGATTTGTAAATTTAAAAAATACCTGGATTATTTAAACATTCATTACTCGATCATAGCCCTGTTTCTGTAATCACTTTTCGGTAATGATGTAAACACTACATTTTCCGTATAATATTTATTCATGAAAGTGAACGATTTCTTTATCCAGCTATCCGCGCCCGTGAGAGAGGCTACTTGGAGAAGGCTGGCTACATGCAGAGTTTCAGTATTTCCCTGACACCAATCACCCCAAATATCGCCACTGTCTTCACCATCCTGGTCCACTTGGCATTTGGTAACGAATTGACTGCCACCAAGGTAAAGTTCTTCTCCCAAACACTTTCAAGTAGTAAAAATCAACTTCAAGGAATATTGTTATCATTTGCATACACATTGATATGAGTTAATTTCTTAATGGCAAGATATTTGCAAAAATATATGTATAAATTAACTCAAAGAAAGATCATTCAAGACTTGACAATATAAATTGTAATCGAACAAACCAAGACTTCAAAAAATTATTTTTATTCTGGAAATTTGTGTTGTAAATTTATTAGTAGTAAACTTATAAGGGAGTAGTACATTATTCTTCCATGCAAAAATGAAACTAACAATTTTTGTTTTGTTTCACTATATATTTAGGAATAATGCTGAGTAACATTGGCCTGTCTTAAGATATTGAAAATCAAATCAAAGCATTGCATGAAACATTCTCAAGGAAAATTTGATTTTTCAGATTGGATACAAGTTGCCATAAATAAAACCCTTTAAAAGGATCACTCATATATATAAATTGTAGCAAAAAAAAAAAAAAAATGTGGTTCCCTAAAATGCCAAATTTAAATCCATTATTTCATGCACTTTTCATCATTTCTGATTCTCTTGTTGATATTTTTGTTTGCAATTTAGCAATTGGATGTAAAAGTTACTGTTTCTTACTTTATCACTGTTCATCTCATCTTCATTTTGATGATTATTCTTTCCCTCATGGTGTAGGCCTTCACACTCGTGGCCACTCTGAACACCCTCCGAGCCGTCATGGGTGCTACCCCATGGTCTATCCGTGCCATCGCTGAGTCCCAGGTTGCCCTCAGGAGATTGAAGGTAAATTTTTGTTAAACCTATTTCAAACAGATGTTTAATAACAATTTTCCTGTAGACATTAATACATTACAAATGAATATGAAATTGTGCTAACCAATATATATTTAAATTTTGTTTGTTATGTCATTTCTTTACAACAATTTTTCAAAATCTGCTGTTTATCAATGTAAGTTTTAGACTTTAGTACTGGCAACATCGTCCCTTATGTGCTTTCAAGCAAGTGAGTGAGAATAACAGAGTCACTAACAATTGCTCCTGCTGGCATGTAACTTTGCACCATGTAATAACTTTATTGTGATTTATTGATGGTTAATGGGTAGTAGGTATTATGGGGAGTCATTATTAATAATACTTAGTCATTAAACTGCAACTCACCAAATTACAATTTAGACGGCCCCACAGCTATTCACAGCAGGATCTTCTAGAGTCCAAAAGTGAAAAAGGAGTCCGGCACAAAATGCATACACGATATACAGTAACAAGTCAATTCAACTTTATTTTTGCATAGATGCTTTAGTACATGGCCAAATGATAAGAAACTGGTGTAGTTACACATATGATGAGCTCTAGATAAAAACAAGAATGTCTATCAAAGCTAGTGAAAAAAAGAAAAATGAGAAGGCTATGAAACAAACAAGAGAACGCATAAAAACACAACCGGAACAAGGAGAAAATATCTAAAGTCACAGAATGGGAAACCTCGTTACGGGTAATACTGATTAATTAAGTGTCGTTTCAGTTTTTGTTGCAAAGAACTGAGACTCTTACAAGATTTTTGCACACTTGGGATATCTTGCCAGATAATATATAAGAAGTTATTAAATTAATTTTCTGCATTGGGTGTTGTTTGTGTGTGTGTATATTTGGTCCTCTTATCGTTTTTGTAGAGTATCCTGGTGATGGAAGACATGTCTCCATTAGACAAACTGCCAGATAATGACAGATTTGCTGTGCTCATCAAGGGAGGGACCTTTGCATGGGACAAACTGGAGAAGGAGAATGATCAGGATGTGGTTGACGAACGTGATCAGGTCAAGCTCAGAGACATGAACAGTGACAAGAAGAAGGTGATTGTGTCCGGCGTCTCAGCAGCTCTGGTCGGCCTCGACAACGAAGAAGTCAACGATTTCATCCGTCGATCAGACATCAACAAGAAAAACCCATACGACGAAGAGCTTGTTGCTCCCGTCCTCTTTGGTATCAACTTGAAATTGGAAAAGGTGAGAAAAGAGAAATCTCTTGATGCATGTGGATAAAAGCAAATGTTTTGTCAGATTAATAGACTCCTCCTAACCCACACCCCCCCCCCCTCTAGTGACGTCCCTGCTCCTGACAGTTCAGGGTATCACCAAAACATCATTGGGTATTTAAACTCTCAAGTTTCGATCTCAGGAGGATGTCAGAAATTTGGGGTAAAGATCAGTATTTAAACCTCTGTCTTATCGGGAGACTCAGAAGTAAGGCATTGCACATTGTTAATGATGAGATGCTTAAAAATTGCATTTAACAGCAGATTGACACATGTTTAAACAGCCATGGGATGCTTAAACATGCATTTGACAATGGGGGAAGGGAAGGGATTGTAGCTTGCAGGAAATTTCATAATCTCAAAGAGTGTACATCATAGGTATTTTCACATTGATATTTCTTTGATTCACAGGGTAAATTGACTGGATGTTGTGGTGGTGTAGGAGCAGGCAAGAGTTCTCTCATTGCGGCAATCCTCGGCCAGCTTCACACACTCGAAGGACATTGCGTCAGTACTGGCAAATTTGCATACGCTGCTCAGGAGGCTTGGCTGTTCAACGCTACTCTGAAAGAGAACATCCTCTTTGGAAAGCCGTACGATGAAAAGAAATACAAACGTACCATCTACAACTGTTGTCTCGGACCAGATTTGGCTATTTTACCGTACGGTGACCAAACTGAAGTGAGTATCATCATGGACTGCAAATGTGATTTAATCGGCACATTGAATGATGACAAACATTTGTGTATACAATTAAGGACATGGAAATCCATAATTCCGCCCATATAAGGCCACAGGCCATCATTTCCGGATTATGATGTACTAATATAAAGGGTGACATCCCTATGTTCCGACGTCTCTATGTTCCGACGTCTCTATGTTCCGACGTCTCTATGTTCCGACGTCTCTATGTTCCGACAAATTGTTTGGACTCTAATTTTTTTTGACCAAATTTTAGTCGGACCCCATTTGTGACCCAATTTTTTTTCGGACCCCATTTTTTTGGACCACAATTTTTGGGAAATTTTTTTGGACCCATATTTATTGGTGCAAAATTTTTACCAACATGTTTTCGGACCAAATTTTTTTTCTGACCAATGTTTTTTGGGACCCCAACTATTTTGGACCAACATTTTTCGGACCCAAATTTTTTTGGGACCCAACTTTTGCACCAACATGATTTCTGGCCAATTTTTTCCCTGACCCCTAATTAGGTCCCCAAACAATGGGTCCCAAAAAATTAAGTCCGAAAAAATGGGTCCCCACAAATTGGGTCCACAAAAATTAGGTCCAAAAAAAATTGGGTCCGAAAAAATTTTGGCCTCAAAAAATTGGGTCCAAAAAAATTGTGGTCCAAAAAATTGGGTCCAAAAAATTGGGCCCGAAAAAAATTGGGTCCGAAAATATTGGGTCCAAAAAGAATAGGGTCCGGAAAAAAATGGGTCACAAAAAAAGGGTCCGAAAAAAATTTTGGTCAAAAAAAATTAGAGTCCAAACAATTTGTCGGAACATAGAGACGTCGGAACATAGAGACGTCGGAACATAGAGACGTCGGAACATAGAGACGTCGGAACATAGAGACGTCGGAACATAGAGATGTAACCATATAAAGCACTGTTAGGGTAACATGTAGGATGGCATGAAATAGCCTATGGTTTCTCAGGAAACACTGAAAGTATACTAATGATCTGTACCATACAAAAAAGAATGTATTTGTATGGCAATTAATATCCATATAATCATACCTTACATTTTTTTAATGCTTTTTTGGCACTCCATGAATGTGGGAATTTCAGCTGCATAGTTGCAGAGATTCACCCAATTTGTTGTTGGAGGGAAACTTCCATATGCAAAAATCAACTGAGGCCAACATATCAAGACATCCTCGTCTTTGAAAATGATGCATTATTGTCAGAATTGGATCGTAACTTGACAAAGTGGTTGTATTAGTATAGTTTAATGGATCCATTTGAGAAATTGTCAGGTATGTTAGTTATACATGGTATTCTTACATGTGTAAATAATTGTTGCTTTCTAACGGTTTGTTACCCCAAGGAGTATCCGTACCCCTCCATTTCTAAGTTTTTCTGGATGGATGTTAATAGTACAATTTTTAAGAAAAAATATCACAGCATGAAAGAGAACAAAGAAAAAAGTTTTGTGAACTGGCCAACATATCAATTCCTTAGCGCCATTCCTTGTGCGGCATGCGAACTGAATTCGACCGCCGCAGTTTTAGGCCTATGACTTTACCATATAGACCATTTTCCTACAGCCATGGCGTGAAAAGTTAATACCGAAAAAATTTAGTTCAAACGGCACTAAATAGAGAAATGTGTTGTCTCTCAAGTTCTGTTATTTTCTTAACAATACAGCTCAAACTTCCACCGGACTTCGGTGATTTACGATGCAAGGTTAATAAATATCGAACTCAAAGCCCTCATTGATAACACACAGTAAATACTAAAGAAAATCACCATTTGATAGCCGTACTTTGTTTGCGTAACCATCCTCTTGAATGTTCATTGACAAATTTAGTTCAAACGGTTTTGGAAAGGATTTTTTCTTAACTTTACATTGATGTTAAATTCATTTTCATTGGTCACTATCTTCAATCGGACCAAGTACAATCCAATCGAATGTCTTCTAAGAAAAATACAAGTTTCGCTTTCTTCGGTGGGCACGCCGTTACGTAATATGTGTATCCTGTACTCTGCAATAGGGTACAGCTACGCAAAGCACAGTGTTCACCTACATCGCCACAGCCGAGTTTCGCTTTCAAAACGTCATATTTTATTGAACTTTATGTTATTTCAAAGAAAATGACCGTGGAGTATCATAAAATGTTGAAGCAAGTAAGTACCAATTAATTTATCTAATGCAATCCTATAATTATAGAAACACCGTTTAAGACCCCCCTGATGAATGGAATAGTCCAAACAACTTGTCCGCACAGAGCCACAGGATTTTCGGTCAAGGTGATGAGTCATACGCGTTGGTCAGTAAGAGGGCTATTTTGAAGGATGTTTAGTGTGCATTTCAGAAAGAAAGGAATTGATATGTTTTGATTCCGAGTAAACTTTGTTTGTATTCATACGTATTTCTCCTTCTGCGATCAGATCGGTGAGAGAGGTCTCAATCTTAGTGGTGGTCAGAAGCAACGTATCAGTTTAGCTCGAGCACTGTACTCGGACCGTGACATTTATCTTCTGGATGACCCCCTCAGTGCCGTAGACGCCCATGTCGGAAAACACATCTTTGAAAACTACATCCAGAAAGGCCTGAAAGGAAAGACTGTACTGTTTATGACTCATCAACTGCAGGTGAGAATTCAGCTGATTGCCATGGTCTGCATTTTTTAACTTGGTTTTTTCATCTACCATTGTGAAGAGAAAATTACCTTGATTACGTCAGCATGTTGTTCTGAAAGTGTTACTTTCTCCCAGCTAATATCAGACGTATGCTTCAACAGATCCTGCAAGTATCCCCCACAACGAATGTCTAAAAGCTTCAGAGGTATGCTTCAACAGATCCTGCAAGTATCCCCCACAAAGAATGTCTAAAAGCTTGTAATATCAGACGTATGCTTCAACAGATCCTGCAAGTATCCCCCACAACAAATGTCTAAAAGCTTGACAAGGTCTGTTACTACATGTTTAGAAACCAACGTCAACTGCGTACTGTTGGCCATAATTACCTACCACACTTGCATTGTGGATGTACCTAGCCTAACCTTTGAGCCTCAATTTCTACATGTCAGTAAAGTGTCCAACAGGGGAGAAAGGGGAGGGAGGAGGAGGTGGGGAGAGGGGAGGAGGTGGGGGAGGGAGATGGGGGAGAGAGGTGGGGAGGGAGGTGGGGGAGGGATGTGGGGGAGGGGGGGTTGGTGATCAGTGGTAAATCCTCCATCCTACTTTAATGAAGAACAAGAAAACTAACTACTTCATCTGTTAATTTTCGTGACGGATCGAAAAACAGCCTTTTTCTCTGTCCATTCAGTATTATTTGAGATTATTTCTGATCGTTGCCCTAAACTTGCAGATTATATTTCCTCTGTTCTATACAGTACCTCAAAAACTGTGATGTCATTTTGACCTTGGCTGATGGACGTATCGTAGAGAGTGGAGACCACGATACTCTGATGTCGCATAACAACGTCTACGCCGGACTCATCAGGACGTTCCACAACCAGAAGGAAGAAGAGGAAGATTTAGAAGAGGCGGGAAACGCCCTCAAGGAGAAAGAAGAAGAAATGCATGAGAGGAAAGAACGAGCTCTCAGCGAACTGAGCGGCCGATCTCGGGCGTCCAGTGTCCTCAGTGACATCGTTCCCAACGTACAGATTGACGGTGGTAAGTATTCATGCTACACTATTTACATCAGAAAATGCGCTTATATTCCGTTCGGTCAGATCGTATTTCTCCAGTAGTGGCCCTCGAATCTGTCTGATCGTTTTGGTGTGCGTATCTTTTTCGATAGAGCTGATGTATTGTAAATTGTGCTTGGCGTATCTCATCTTGTGGTCAGAGGCACACTGCTCATAAATATAGTTTTTAAAAAAGTTTTTTAAAGTGCTTACAAATGCATGGATGCACAAATCATGCGGTTCCTATTGCATTGGCTGCAGTGGTATATTACTTCAACGTACCATCAATTGAGATCAGATATTTGCAAGTTTGGTTTACATACAGATGTGTAAAAGTCAGGTGTAGCAGTTGGTCACTGACATGTTAACAGAAGATTAATTTTTGAGTCCATTTTGTGAACTGCATTGGATAAAACATTGGATGCAAGCAAAGGCTGTTGGAAAGCTGTACATTATGTGCCTGCAGTCATGTGTTTTGTCATTTTATTCCTCTTCACTGGGACAGAATTTTTACTTTCAACTTGTACCATATATCTAAAGAAGTAATTAGATCTCCTGCCCCGCCCCCCTGTTCAGACCAAATATGTTAGATATATATTAAGAACACTCCTAGTTTTAATGGATAAAAAAGTCCCAGATTTTATAAGAAAACCTACATTTGTCTCTAACTTTCAACCTGTTCCATTGTGACATATTTTGTTCATAGCTACATGAAACATACAGTAGTTTGCGATGTTGTACAGTGAGAATTTTTTCCCTTTTTTCCCTTCAATGATGCAATTAGGACCTCCAAAATTGATATACCTTTTTCATGAATTTGCCTGTGTGCGACTTTTATACCTTTGCCATAATCAGCTCACTATATGGTCATAAAAATGATATTGGGACCACTTCTTTGTCGATCACCACCATGAAATTTCTTGTTTTATTCAAATGATTTTTGTGTTTGTATTTTCAGGCAAACTGATCAAAGATGAAGTTCGTGGTACAGAAGCGGTCGGCTTGGAGACCTACATGGCCTACGTAAGGTCCATGGGTGGCATCTCCATGGCTCTTCTTGTCTTCTTCTTCTTCTTGCTCATGTTCTTCACGATGACCTTCAACAACTGGTGGCTTAGTTATTGGCTCGGCCAAGGATCCGGGGTAGGCATTTCTTTGTATTTATTGGTAATAAAAGTCGTGACGGTGATTATCATGAACCGTTTTGGATACGGGAAATATTGAAAGATTTGAGCTGGCAGATCCTTAAGAGGAGGTACCTACCAAAATGCCAGAACATCTCTAAAAATAAATAAATTATCATATCTATCTCTCTCTCTTGCTCGCTATATATATATATAGATATATATATATATATATATATATATATAGATATATAGATATATATAATTGAAAATGTAATGAGTTGGTAAATTGTTGAACAGTGAAAAAACTTCCAGCCTCCACCGTGATTCAAACTCGGGCCTCCCGCTTTATATGGGGACACCCTAACCACTAGGCTATGGACGCTGGCTGATTGTATGTCCAGAGGTTCGAAACCGGTAAGGAAGGTCGTAATTCCACTGTAGGCATTTGTCAGATATACCATTTAAGTGTCATACCACTTTATAGGATAAGGCAAACTATAACAGGCTGAAAACGACCACCATGCACAATACGTGATATCCATCAATCATGACTTGAAAGTTGCCATAGATCTAAGTATGGTGCCCACATTATAAAAAGGAGTGCCTGACAAATGGTTGGAATAGTCACCTGTTATTCCAAACTCTGTAAGTTTATATGCTCTATTATGGGTACGTACATTTCACCAGAATGACCACACAGTTTTCACTCATATATCATGAGGTTATAGGGTCATAGGTCATAAGCAATGTCCAGTTAATTGATTCCTTTACTGAAGGTGAATAAATGTCATCTTTCCTGTTTTTTTAAATTTTATACATATCGTCTTTCATCAAAGGAGCTTTTCTTTCCTAATCTTATGTTTAACTCTTACAGGGAGCAGACGGTGCAGACCCTGAGGACATCTCGCAGAACCCACAGTTGGCATTTTATGAGGGAATCTACGGTGGCTCGTTAGGATTAATCATCATCTTCGGTGCTATCAAATCCGCGGTCTTCATGAAGGTAAATCGATTTTGATTTTCAAGACTTGATCTTTTGTTAAGCCAGCTGTCACACAGCTAAATCAGGAGAAAGTTGAAAAAAAAAACAGAATTATTATGGAGAAATTATATTCTTTGGCATCAGTCTCACAAAAGTGACTGAAAAGTGGTAATTGTCTGACAAGAGAACTTTTTGATCATCACTTTTGATAAACTGGAAGAAATAATTTAAAAGGCTATTTTATATGTCTGTCATATCCTGTTATTTGCAGCTCACACTTCGTGCATCTTCCCATATGCACGACACAGTCTTTGTCAAAGTATTCCGCAGTCCCATGAGTTTCTTCGACACCACACCAACTGGACGTGTCCTCAACAGATTCTCAAAGGATCTTGATGAAGGTGGGTTTCAGATAATAATAGAAAACAGACAAGCTCTTCTTTGAGTAGAAACATGAGTGAACAAGAAACTAGTGGTACCTGCTTGATCAAAACATAAAAAATGAAAAATATAAAAAATGATTTTAGGATATCAAATGTGACCTATAGATGCATAAAATTGCATGCAGACCAAAAGGAAAATGTGCAGATGAGCTAAAGTTGACCTTAATAAATATCAATATAAATTTTGTCTATGTGCATGCAGTTGATGTCTTGTTGCCTCTCAACCTGGAGATCTCCATCCAGAATGTTCTGGTCTTACTCTTTGCGATCATCGTGGTCTGCGCAGTCTTCCCCATCCTCCTCGGTATCGCCATTCCTTGCTTCATCCTCTTCCTGGTCATCGTCGGTTACTACCGTCGCGGTATCCGTGATTTGAAGAGAATCGAGAACATCACACGTTCTCCTTGGTTCTCCCACATCACCGCCACCGTCTCTGGACTGGCCACCATCCACGCCTACGAAAAGACGAATGACTTCATCCTCAGGTGAGAAAGAACAGAAGTTATCTTGTAACCGGTACCTATGTTTAAATTTTGCTTGTGCCGTTATGCGCTTAGATGCGGGATAAAAATGTTTGCTAATTAACTTGATTGTGCATGTTTGACATGGCCACTTCAGAATCATGCAATGTTATATGCCAACATAGCTAAGATGTGATTGGAGATCCCTATAGCTGAAGTATTGTTCAAAACATTGATACTGTTACACTGCAGCTCAAAGCATATCACATGTTTCGTTCCTTACAAAACTGTCAAGTTAAGTAAAAATTTAACTGTCAATTAGTGAGGTATTAACATAAAAAAATATGGGCAATTTTTTGTTGTTGCCAAGATATGGGACTATAACTTGAACAGAATCGTGCAAAGAACTAAGTTTATGACTGAACTGAAGAAGTCCAGACTCATATTTCAAAAATGAAAGAAAAAAAATTGTTTGTGGTGATGATATTTCCTCTTAAAACTTTGTTCATGGCAGGTTCCGTGAATTGATGGACGGCAACTCTCTACCTTACATGATCTTCCGTGTATCTGCCCGTTGGGCGGGTGTACGTCTAGAGGCGCTGGCCATCACCCTTCAGTTTGCTACAACTCTGATGGTGGTCTTGAGTCATGGAAACATTGATTCTTCAACTGCTGGTCTGGCTTTGTCTTACACTATTCAAGTGAGTTTCCCTACAGATTCATGATCATTAAAAGATATAAAGCTTTTATATTTTAAGTTCAAAGGCAACAAGGGTTTGAATTGTTCAGCTTCCATGAACTAGCCTCGCATGACATGACAAAGTATTTTGGGGAAATTTCCTACAGTAACAAATTAGCTTAAGTTTATGAACCTTTATAAAGTTATATTGGACATACTGACAGGCAGGGATCACAGCCACGTACTGTCCTCTCATAATAGTGTATTACCAGATTAATTTATCCAAAGATCAACCGATTGTTTTGATGTATAAAGCTAATTCTTTTCATACGATGTGCTGAAAATCCGTAACATTCAGCATTAAATGAAGCAGTCGCTCATTCTGTTGGCTATTTATTTTACTTTCAGTTCACTGGAATGTTGCAAATCTTGATTTTGATGGCCTCAGAAACAGAAGCTCGTTACACATCTGTGGAGAGAATCCAGAGTTACATGAAGGTAGGACAAGATTAATTTAGTAGTAGGCAGTAGCTAGAATGACAGTCTGCAACGTGAAAAGTGGGTCATAAGGAATTTTGATGGGCTGCAAGATCGTTTCAGAAATTGTGAATGAATTGTTGTATTACTGAACACAATAATGGTGGTCCTGGGATTGTTGTTGTTCAAGCCAAGACTTGTAGCAAGCAAGCAGAGTAAACCATCATATTTAGCAACCATATTCCAGTGGCATTGTAATTATAAATTTGGGCCGACAATTGCATGGTGGTGGGGAAGGGATCATCGATGGGTTGTGGGCCAATGCCCACAAGTTTGGGTGGGTCGTAGCCTTTATTTGGGTTGCAGATTGCTGAGCTAAAACCTAGCTTGAATACAACTATAGTGTTTGGGTTCAAAGTTCAATTGGATTTTACCATGTTGTCTATTATCAGTCTTTACGTGAGCTGATTATTCATAACTTGTTCCTCTCCTGTGTACAGACACTTGTCTCAGAAGCCCCACCAAGAATTAAGGGACGTGTACCAAAGAAGGGATGGCCCCACCAGGGCAAAGTCCAGTTCAAAGACTTCTCCATGCGATACAGAGAAGGACTTCCCCTCGTCGTTAAAGGAATCAACCTCACCATCCAACCGAGGGAGAAGATCGGTATTGTTGGCAGGACTGGCTCTGGTAAAATCAAATTTCTTTTTAATCTAGCAGAGGAATAATTACTTTGGCATTAATTAAGAAATGTTAAGCACAAATGCAGAGGTGTATAGCAGTGTTTGTACATAGTGGAGTCTCTGTCCCTTACTTCTACATTTGGGTATTTTTGTTGTCATGCTAAACGAACTTTGTAAATATTTAGAGCACCATTGATCAGCTTAATAACTGCTAAGTATAGTTGAGGACAACAATTAACACATTCATGCACTTTGACACTCTCTCCTATCTAGCTGGTGTTGATGAAGATGGTAAAATTAATAATTTTGTATATAGATATATATATAGTTAGATAGATAAACCAAGTTATATGCTAATACACACTAACCAACTAGGCTATGCATGAACACTGGTGGTATCTTGAGAGGTTCAAAACCGGTAAGGAATGTCGTTATTCCACTGTAGGCTTCTGCAACCTGTATCAAACAAAATGCTAGTCCTGTTTTGGTCACCTACTTTGCCTTGAAGTTACGCTAGAGATCAACCATGGTGCTAACCAACTTGAATTTACATATTATTGAGGTTGTTTTTCTTACAGGTAAATCCTCTTTGGGTATTGGTCTGTTCAGGCTGGTAGAAGCCTGCGGAGGTGGTATCATCATTGATGACATCATGATCGGTGAGATCGGACTCCGTGACCTGAGGTCAAGGCTCTCCATTATTCCTCAGGATCCTGTGCTCTTCTATGGTACAGTAAGGTAAGAGTACAAAAGCAAACATAAACATGGTCACGTTAGAGTAAAGAAAGTATCAACTAGTATTATAAAATAATATAGATAAAAAGAAGCTTTTAAATTCAAATTTTAGAGCAACTATACTGAACATGTCTATCTAAATTGCCCAGGTAGTGAATGGCATCCTAACCTCTCATGCCCAATTACTTGCTTAGAAACAATGGTATATATAGCCATGACTGCAATAGAGGGAATATACCTCCATCGATGTAATCTCCTCTTCAAACCCCCCTCCGCCTCCCCTGCCCCCCCCCACAGCATTACCTCTTTCTAGTCAACATTG
This sequence comes from Apostichopus japonicus, assembly GCF_037975245.1. Taxonomy (NCBI): domain Eukaryota; kingdom Metazoa; phylum Echinodermata; class Holothuroidea; order Aspidochirotida; family Stichopodidae; genus Apostichopus; species Apostichopus japonicus. The sequence continues at coordinate 19,743,236 of NC_092570.1, forward strand.
GCTTTGGGTGTGTCCTGCAAAGGAGATATATTGGTGCTGCATGAAAATTTCTTAGCTCTACGCTGAGCAATTATTTTGCGGCTTGTTTCATTCCCCCAAGAGCAGATGGACAACTAGCAGATGTAGAATAATGGCTCCCAGATTGTATCGTAGCCTACATAAGTTTTGGTAAAACATGTCTGGTACACAGAAGACAGACAAATGTTCTAGAAATTCTTCTAGAAATACAGCCGCTGCAAATTTTGGTATGGCTGTATCTTACAATTGTCTGTTTATTATAATTGTATAGATATAGTTTGCTGACTTTCCATTTAGCCATTCTTAACAAAAATATCTTTATTCTTTTCTACTGCCAGATATAACTTGGATCCATTCCAGGAACATGACGACAAAACCCTCTGGGATGCATTGGAACAGTCATTTATGAAACCTAGGGTAAGTATATATAGCGTGTGTGTGTGTTTAATAGCTGCGGTAAACCTAGGGTAAGTATATAAAATGTGTGTGTGTGTGTGTTTAATAGCTGCGGTAAACCTAGGGTGAGTATATATAGCATGTGTGTGTGTTTAATAGCTGCGGTAAACCTAGGGTGAGTATATATAAAATGTGTGTGTGTTTAATAGCTGCGGTAAACCTAGGGTAAGTATATAAAATGTGTGTGTGTGTGTGTTTAATAGCTGCGGTAAACCTAGGGTGAGTATATATAGCATGTGTGTGTGTTTAATAGCTGCGGTAAACCTAGGGTGAGTATATATAAAATGTGTGTGTGTTTAATAGCTGCGGTAAACCTAGGGTAAGTATATAAAATGTGTGTGTGTGTGTGTTTAATAGCTGCGGTAAACCTAGGGTGAGTATATATAGCATGTGTGTGTGTTTAATAGCTGCGGTAAACCTAGGGTAAGTATATAAAATGTGTGTGTGTATGTTTAATAGCTGCGGTAAACCTAGGGTGAGTATATGTAGCATTTGTTTGTGTGTTTAATAGCTGCTGTTAACCTGTTTGTGTGCTCTCTATATATAGGGTGAGAATAGCACCTGAATATAGGGTTATTATTAAAGTAGTCCACAAGATATAACTAGAGAACGAGGTGAAAGCATCGCTTGTGCGTAAAAGTAAATGCAAGAAAGGGATTCAATCATATATATGTAAGTACTAATAAGTTCATAAAATTTGCATAGCAAAGTCAAATTAGCTCTCGTCATGTGCTAGGTGCATATTAAAATCAGCCAGAAAAGTGTAAACTAGTTTGCAATTAACTTTACTGTACTTCAGTTGGTATAGAATTATTAAAGGGGTGGGTTCACTCCTCCTCCCCCTCTCACCCCTCTCCTCTTCTCCTCCTCTCCTGGTCTAATTACTACTAACTCCTAAAAATGCAATGTAAATGTTATACACTTTTAATATTCTCCATATGTAGGGGATGAACTGTTAGGGAAGAAATTTGAGGGGTCTTTTTCCCTTCCTTTTTGACCCGAGAAAATTGACATATTCAATTAGGATTACGACAGGGTTTCATGTAAACCTTTCCTTTATAAAGAAATTTGACTCATTTAACTATGATTATATAGTTTGTAAAACCTTATGTTATCCACTGATACTGGTTTTACTTTTTATCCTTGTTACAAATATTCTTGGGGTTTATTAACGAGATGTTTTTTGTGTTCCTCTCAGATTTCTGGGATTGACAACAGGTTAGACGCCATGGTAGCTGAAGGTGGTGATAACTTCTCCGTGGGCGAGAGGCAACTGCTGTGTATGGCCAGGGCTCTGCTGAGGAATAGTAAAGTAAGTAGATATCCAATGATTCTTTACTGTGAAATGAAATAGCATATATATATATATAAAACGTCCTTCTGCACTTCAAAAGAAAAGCTGTTTACTCACGGCATTCTTGCCACATGCCAATTAAATCCAATTGATAATTCGATTTTTCAACTTTGCTGTGTTTCATTTCGTTGCCTGTTTCTGAAAAAAGAAAATGGTAATCAATTATACAATAAAATATGAAAAAAGTAATAATTACAGCACATTGTTACTGAAATGAGATTTTTAGTAATTACAGCAGGTTATTAAAACTTAAGTCAGCTATTGGCTTTCAAATTTGACATGATTTTATTCTTGATGTTCTCCAGATTCTGATGCTTGACGAAGCTACTGCTGCCATTGATACCAAGACTGATTCCTTGATTCAAAACACCATCCGTACTGCCTTCACTCACTGCACCATGTTGATCATTGCACATAGGCTCAACACTATCCTTGACGCGGACAAAGTACTTGTTATGGACGACGGCAATGTGAGTATGATGCTTGTGCTCATAAACAGAATAAGTTGGGGAGGGGGAGAGGGTGGGGAGAGGGTGGTACAATACTTGATGCTGATGCGTCACTGATAAAGGCCAATATAATGATGTAAATATCAGGGTCCATAGTGGGGTGTGAGGGGTGTTTGGGGGGAGAAGGCAAGCCTAATTGAGCATTTGGTCTACTTAGATGATTTGTAGGATTTTACAGTGAGATTTTCTCAACTGCACTTGTACCAGCATCAACAATCTTAAGAGAGATAGAGAGAGGTTGGGGGGGGGGGGGTGGAGGGGTTGATTTTGCAAAAAGAACCAACAAAATTATACTACTTGGGGGTGAGAATTACCCGTCTTCATATTTACTGGAAATTTTTTCAAGACCATACTTTATATGTTTCTATTGAAATATGTCTGTGTACCATTAATGGTATGGGGGCAATCTAAGAAGTGTGAGGGAAGGAGGGGGAGGGAGGGGTCAAACAGGGACAAGGAAAATATTAAAATCTATAATACACAGCAGCAAGCACAGGTGTTCATATTTGAAACTTTTTAATTTGACTCTCGTATAATCTTAATGTGTTATACGTTCCGCTTTATCGTTACAGGTGGCCGAGTTTGATTCCCCAGCTAACCTCCTGGCCAACGAGCAAGGTGTATTCAGTGGAATGGTTAATGCTGCAAAGTCAGCCGCCCATTAAGATATGTGTTTGGATGATAAATTCCTGATGATGCTGTTGTTTACTTGTGTTTATACAAACGGCTACAAAACTTACTAGAACTTTTTAAGACCATTATCGACTGTACTGTCACTTCACAATATAGGTCTTATGGATATTCGGGGAAAGATAATGTTTACTTCAACGTCGACGTTTTCAAACATCTACTACTTGGAGTGGTACGTGACCTCTTTAACACCCAGAGGAAAACTCTTTTAACTATTTTCATGGATTATTATTATTAAAGATAAATTAAATTTTTCAAACGATGTCGATCAAACGTGTTAAGTACTGATATTTTGGAAAATTCACTCAAAAATGGTTTATTTTTCCATTTATTATTGACAAAGGACTGGAAATAACAGTACTTGTTGAAATAAGATCTTGACTCATTTATGCAATTACTAAATGTTTAGCAATCATTTCCAGTTTGAACAAAATATTTTGTTGTTTTATCCATGAGTTGTTATTACATCCATTGTATAATTTGTTCTTATTCGTAAGAGAAGAAACATTTATGGTGCTACAGAGGTATTATTTCCTGCAAATTAAAAACTATTCCTGTCATGTTTAAATCCACAAGACACTAGACTTCTGATTGGTTATCATGGCATAAGTTTTGAAATCAATCAGATTGTAAAATTTAAGGAATCTGACATTATCCACTGGACATTAATTTAACCCAGTAGAGTTAGAAATGAAGGGAAAATATGAAACAGAAATTATCAGTTGCATTTAAAAATTTTAGAATTGGCAGTATCCCTTTATTTTTCAGGGTATTTTCAGTATTAGTTGATTACCGATATTTCTCTTGTTTTGTTTCCTTTGTCTTTTCCTTCCATGTATGCTTCTAAGAAAACAAAAACCCAACAGAACATCAGGTGTCTTTCTTAGCCATTTTATTATTTTCATGTTTCATTCAACTCTCCCCATTATTTTGTTTAATGAAGAACCCTTAAAACTCTACATGATATTCTGTGTGAAGTAAGCATACTATATGTTGTTTCAAATAACCCTAGGCCGAATCCATAACCATCCAACAACAGACATAAGGACTTTACTCTTATGAATTCTGTCTTTGTCTTCTAGTCTATTATATAATTTGTCCCTTTAATTGTTTTATGTCTTAAAACTGTTATACTATTTTATGCCACCAGGCTTTTATTATTATATTGAATGTAAACATAACACCAAAAGTAATGATAATGTAACTGTACGACTCAGTTACTTTTGTTTGCCTTGGAATGTGCATTAAGTCAGGAAAGAAAGATTGGTTTAGGAAACACTTTCAGTGTGTGGTTCAATAAATAAGTGCTTTCTTACATTGGTCCTTTCATTTTTACTTGAGATTTCAAAGGCAACACTGGGAAATCATGGAAATAAACTATTAAAAAAAAAGGCAGAACTATCGACACTTGAAAATAGGACAGTCAGTCGCTAAAAACGACAGCTCCAAATGAAAAATTTGCTATATTGACATGTATCTGACCCTTGTGAGATGCTTAAAACATCGGTATTTATATCAACAACCATAATGATAAATATAAAAAAAAGTGTCATTTTGTAGGAGAAATTAAGAAATATAGTATTGTAATATATTTTCATTGCCCATGATATAACAGTTTGCAGCTGTACAGAGAATGTTATTAAATATATGAAGATTTATTTCTTTATTAAGACCTTTTTACTTCCATTAAAAATCAAGTCCATTTTAAGCAAAGTAAAAATTCGTCAGACTTAAATCTAGTTTGTTTGTAATTTTAATTATGCAACTGCAATGAAAAACAGTGCAATGTAATTGTTGTTTGGTGAAAACATGAAAATGATTTTTGAAATTGTGCTTTTTGTGTAGGTGTATTTTTTGGTGTTATTAGAGGCTCTATGGTATAATAATACAGATTGCAAGGGAAAGGAGTGTGAAATATGTATATTTGACTAAATTAAATAGGTGGTGGGGAGCAGGGCAGGAGAGCTGAAGACCCGCTGATATAAAATGTGAAGGAATAAAGTATATTGATGACCTTATACATGCCCCATGTAATTTTATTAAACTCATAAGCGGAATGTGATATTGCAAAGATGCAAAGCTAAGGATAAGATCTGTGTAATTGGTGGGTGGGTCAGGGGGAGGGGTGTCCCTCTCTGAAAGAAATAATCCTTTCACCAGGTTTACCTGTTATGACATTGTTCTATTAGCATTTGCTTGAGATTTACACAAAAAACACGCTTTTGGTTGAATAGTTTTGCTGGCTTATAAAAAAAATCCATGTTCGCGCCCGTACGAATCTGGAAGTTGGGGAACCAACCAATACACAAGGCTCCGGAACATCTAAAAAGTTGCTTTCGAGTAGAGGACGCTCTTCCAATTTAATACAGTCGTAAAAACAGAATGACTTTGATCATGATAAATCTTACCTGGGCTAGTTGCTAGGAAACAACAAGCTCGAGGAATCCATTTATTTCCTCGATTTGCGAGAGTACGATATATTGCTGACAAGAGTAAATGTGGTTTCCAATACCATAAAAAAGCCATCACATTTTTCTCTTGGTTCAATTCCTGGAAATGTGAGCCACAATCCGTAGATATGACGGTGAGTATCCTTCTCCTGCTAGCATAATGTATGTTAGGCGTAGGGGTCTAAGTTAGCCTAGGCATTAGTTATGGTAACTTAAGTACAGTAACGTATCCTAAGCTTAAAGTATAGGGTAAGGGGAATAATATTTATAACACGTACGAAGGATCAGTAACACCAAGCATTCATTTTCGGTCACAATCTCAGCAACACGTCAACAAATAAGCACCTCGTGGATCTAGAACCGGACCGACGCATTATGGTACTTGATCCGCTAATCCTGCCCAGCCTAACAATAGGCTAGGCCTAAAAAACAAAAAAGATGAAGCCGTACAGTTACACTACAGTAGCACAAGCAGAACAGGTAACTCAAGGAAACAGTAGGCCTGTAGAGGCCGGGTGGGAGAGAGAAACATAATCAAAGAAGACATGACACAACCAGAGTCAGAGCTGAACTGTGTTTTCTCCAACACTGCACTGCATACAGCAGTGCAGTACACCAGCTGCAAGTGCAAGGCATACCATACAAACATTAACATAACAATAAAGTGTAAGTGCACATAACAATAACACCAATAAGATGGCATGCATAGTATGTAGTATAAGTCTTACACTACATACCACCTAGTAATGACTATAGAACTTCATACTCAACACCAGAAGATCAGACCTGACCTAGGCCTAATCAGTATTTGACAAAATGACTGAAAATAGGCCTGACATGGATCAATCAGACAATAATGTAATAAAACTGTTAGCAAACTGCTTATCCACTAGAGAGCTTGTGTAATAGAATGTGTAAAAGTAAGTTGGCCTGAAGTTCTGATCCTAGCAGGATCTTCTTCAGAGGCTATATGACAAGTATCATTTGTAACCAATCTGTCTGCAAGTAAGTCTGATCTTACTTGTCATTTAGCCTCTGAAGAAGATCCTGCTAGGTTCGAAACGTCAGGCCAACTTATTTTTACACAATAATGTAATCAATAAGATGACTTCATTACGGCTGTACAAATACCATGATTTATCTAGGCTACACACTTTGGGCCAAATGCACTTTCTACACAACTGGCCTAGACAAATCACACACACCTCTGTGATTTAAACATAAAAAATTAATAGTAAATATTTTGGATCCTGGAATGAAATGCATTATATTCCTAGGCCTAAGCAATTTTAAGCCTTAAGAAGAAATATTTTAAACTAATGGCAGCAATCAACTCACCATTAATTGTTTTTGGTTTCATTCTATCCCTGTCATTTTTAGTGCTTTACTATCGTCATTAATTCATTCTAAATCATTCTTGTACTATCTTCAAGATGAAAACTTTCAGACAGAAATCATACGCCATATTGAATTTATGGCCAATGACAAGAATAATTACAATTGGCAAGTGTCAGCATCTGTTTTTGCCAAAGTTTATGTAAACTTGTTTTGCTATGCCTACCCCCCTACTGTCGCATTTCCTGAAATTTCAATCAACAGGAGCTAGCTTAGGACTTATAGGAAAGAAAATACAACTAGGAAAGTTAGACCTTTTAGAGTATCAAGTGTGAAAGCTGCAAACTAGTGATCAATGATTAAAAAAATTCTTTTTCTTTCCACAAAATTTCAAAATGTAATGTTTTACATACAGGAGAATGTTGTAGGCTATCTACATGTTAGATACTTTAATGCAATGATGGGCCATTTCCATATAGGCTAGGCTTAGGTTTGGCTAGGATAAGGTATCTTAATGTTTTGATTTGTAGGAATTTTGCACTGTATGCAGTTCATTTTTAAATGGATGCAGTGCATGTGAAATTCAAATGTGCAACCTCTGCCAAATGACCAATACATGCAATGTTTATTATTTCCTTTTAGCCTGCAGTTGACATTATAAACATTGCATGTATAATTGACAATTGAAATTTGTTTTCCTGTTTTCATAGAATTCAAAGAAAAAGGGCTTCAAACCACTAAGAAGACCTTTAGCCCCACCTTCCCCTCCTCAGCCACCTCCTCAACTTTTACCAAAGAGTGGCAAAAGATCAAAATACATCAGTGGCCCGAGCTTGCGAAGTCAAAGTCTTCCTTCCCTGGTGGACGGCAACGACATTGACGAGGATAGAGTTTCCCCTGTCCCGAGCAATGCCCCGTCTTTAGCATCAGATATTGCGGACACCCTTCATAATGCGCCCCAAAATACCCCTTGGACCAAGCGTGGCGCCTCGTCGCAAGGTCACTACCAGGAAACCATTTCTGGTTCTATCGATCCGTCAGACTGGAGGTTTATCCTTGAATCAAAGTACAAAATCAAGTGGGACAAGCATGGAAGCAAAAGGACCAATCCGATGGAGTCTAAATCCTTGGTTAAGCCTTATAAGCCCAGAGGACCTGATGCATTCCCCCCAAGGTTACCTTTGAAGCCTCCAGAAGTCTTGAAAGAATTTGTATACGCTGACGCAGATCACTTGAGGTACCATGACTTCCCGGAGTTTGCATTGGAAGACTTCCTGATACAGAATCCGCTATATGGATATTCCAGTTCAAAGCTCAAGACAGTGATATTCTCAAAGCAAAACTACAAGAAACTCACAACCTTGTTTGCAAAATTTCTGGAAACACCTGTTCAGGAGAAGGAAAACACAGTGGAACTTAAGGGTACGGTACTACTTTTATTTTTTAGGGTTCTGTATCGGATATACATTGCACTTCTCATTTTTAAAAATCTTTATAATTTGTGGATGAATGAGCAAAAAGATGTTTTGCAACCACTTTTTTTATGGTTTATGATCCCTCGATGCAAGCATCATCATTTATTTACAAGGTGAAGTATTATCAGAACAGGTAAAAATGGGCAACATTTTACTCGATGCCAACAGCCCACATATTTTAGGGCATTACTCAAAAGTGGGTCATGATTTTTCCAGATGTTGGAACATTTATTTACAGTCTGTGGAATGTGCCAAGGGAGATCGATTAATCTGAAGTAGTTTTTACATCAATTCCATAGTCCTAACTAGCTTTCTAACATTCTGAGAATCAGTTCTGAGGGGTGGGGCTCTGCTGGGATGTGGCCCAGTCCTTGTGGAAGATCATGGGTCGTGGGCCTTAAAGTTTTCTATTTTTTATCTAACTGAAACAGGTGAGGATATTCCAGAGGTGCAGCCAAGGGTTCCGCAGCATCAGATTCTGCTGGAAATTTCTAACATGATCCGACAGCAGATGAGGAGTATGGTGGCCGATGATCTGCTGGAGCAAATTCCTGGCATGGAGGGACGAGGGCCAAGCCCGGTATCTGGTTTTATGAGGCCTCTTCCTCCAGTTACTAGGTGAAAACATGTGTTTCCTCTGGGTCTGTTCATGGTTGATAATTGGTGATATCATTAATTCGAGAGAAAGTTTAGTAAGAATTTGTACCAGTCCTCTCTAAAACATGTCCTGTCAGCACACACAGTTTCCTATTGACCTAGTTCAACTACATTTGTACCTTTAAACCACTGCACCGGAAAAATCGCTACTACCTGGTCATGACCCACGATACTCCTTCTGAAACTACCCTTTACGACAGTGCACAAGCGGTTTTCACAGAAGAGTTTACGTCGATGTGAATCACTGCAGCAATTAATTATTTCCATGCGGGGGTCATCATGAACCATTGTGTGTTCCTTCAAGTTTCATTGAAATGATGTGTTGTAGCCCTGGAATAAGTAGGTGTGAGTCTTAAGAATAATTTTCAAGAAGTAATTAGCTTTTAATAAAAAAAAAAAGAGATTACCAAGATGTAAAAAGTTGAAACAAATATGTTAGTTATCTCGAAGAATGTCTGTGGTGAAAGTAGTCATTTGATATGAATGATGTATGATATCCCGAGATGATAGTATGACAATTCACATTGTAAGCTCTCTCCTTTTTTAGTCCTTGTAACTGCTTAGACAATTCTTACAGTTGGTATCGGTAACCCATCAGTTCTGATAACTTCAACTTTGTCATAAACGAACTGAAATAGCTGCATTATTTTTTTTTTTTTGATTTCTCTTGCCATTTTTGTAGAGGAACTGCTGTATCGGGAAAAGAGAACTTATTCAGTGCACCACCATCCAAGTTCTTTCAAGGTTCTGTTCGGAGTCAGGAACCATTCGGTGGGTACTACATCTGCCCGAGTAATCAGATGGATCACATTGATCAATTTCCATCTTGGTAGCCGGATTGGGCATTTATTATTCATGTTTGGTTATGATGCCGAAGGCTCAGTAACCTTTGCAATCAAGCAACTTTTTCGAAAGTGGCCAAAATTTTAAATTGTAATAACTCTACAACTTTAAATTGGATTGTATTACAACTTGGAATACAGTTATTGCTTAATAGCTGGTACATGTAGGCCTACAATTTTTGGGACCATTTGGGACTCAAAATATTCCGGGTGCACTTTTGGGCCAGGTAGGCCCAATTTTATTTCCCCCTCAATTGCATATTTGGACACATTCTGTGGGCCCAAAGTTGTGGGCCCCATTAGTTTTGGGACCATTTGGGCCCTCACTTTTTTGGGTTCAACTATTGGGGGCAAACATACAACCCTGGTACCTTCCTTTAAATATTAACCAGTACATAATCCTCATCATTTCGGTGTGCACAAATTCCATGTGTATTAATGTGTATGGCATACCACACCATGAATATGTTTAGGCATGGTAACCAATAAATGTTGGCTTTTCCTGGTTTGACACAACTCAACATCAGAAGTTGGTGTAGTCAGTGTGTGTCATCACAGCTTATTATTCACATAAAGTAAACAAGTTGCAATATTTTATATTTCACAAGAATAGAAGAAATAAAGAAACCATACCATATACCATATATAACCATATCATATTTGTCTAAATCTCATATTTTAGATTTCTTTCTGTAAATATATCAAAATACAAGAGCTATGGAATGCCATGTACTATGTCATGTTATTAGAAGTACATGATTAGAAATAAATGAAGAATACATGCCTGGCTAAAGCTGTAGTTGAGCAGTAATGTGATCTTGGTAAATGTGAAAAGTTTACATTTTTCTTTGTTTTTGTTTCAGAGGATTCTAACTCAGCAGCAACGATCAGTCCCTCTGAGCTAGCTGTGCTTGATTGTCTTGTCAATGGAGGACTAGCCCTCAGCTTGAAGGTACTACCCTTGCAAGTGTATTTATAAACTTCATGATGATGTGTTGAATAATATCATTGAACCAGATTAGTTGGCTGTTGGCTGTAGATGAGCAGCTAATGGCTTGGGAGCATAATTGGTTATAGTGTGTGTTTGATCTATAAGAGAGGGAGGTGGGGTGTGGGAGGTGGGGTCATTTTTTCCCTTTACTCCTTTGGTGTTATTTTGTGTTAGAAGGCTACCCATCACCTCGGGAGGTCATGATTTAGGCTAACAGGATACTGATCGATTAGTCTGTCAAAACTGCATGCTCAGTTAGATTTTCAAGCAGCTATTTTGAATTCATGGTTTCTTCAAAACTTCATCAAAACTTTATTAAAATTAAATAACAAAACAGTTCGTAAGCTGAACTAGTCAAGATTCATAACAAATAATGGGAAAAACTGAACCATTCTGAAACTTTCAGATTTCGGTTCTCCATGGTGAAGAAATCCTGAGGGACAAGTTTCAAAATCAAATGGATTCATTGATTTTTCTGGCGGTTGTCCATCACTTCATGAAAACAATCTTCTTTTGATTAGTGGTACATTATAGTTTTTGTAATCTGGTATTTGAAATTAGCAAGTAAATGCAAACAGCTTACTTTTTTGATATCAGAGATGCATCAAAAAGGACAAAGTTAGGCATTAAATCGTGTGTGTTAAAGGAAACAATAACATGTTACATAACAATTGTGGGACACATCAGTTTAGTAGGATTACCAAATAGCTCTCTTAGTTAGATTGAGGTGAACCCAACTACAAGTTCACATTATAGAAGTGGGCCAAAATTTCACAAAGTAACAACCTAGTGCATTGTAAAGCCTTCACATTGTGCGTGGATGCGTCATTAGATTATGTCTTATCTCCCACAGGCCCACTTTATTGCCTCTTTGCCAGAGGTCAGTCCACTGAACAGAACCATTACCTACCTCAACTTATCATTCAATGACTTCAGAGTAAGTACTAGCAATATGAACTAACATTTGGTATTTTTCTAGGATCATTCTGAGATTTCATTTGGCATAGTAATTTTGAGCTATATTAGTTGTTTTTTTTCATATATTTTTTTTAAATATGATGAAACGGCCAATGTAGATAATGTTGCAGATCATCCTAGCGTATTTTGTGCAGCAGTTTGTCCATTTTGGATAGAATTTGGCAGTAAGAGGCTAGATAAATTACTGACAGCTTTGGACCTTTTTTCAGCCACTACCATTTCTGCAAATTAAAACTATGATAATGTATTAAAAGTTTTCAATAGATTTGAAAAAAGATAAACAGGAACTTATTATAAAAAATGACACAATATATTTTACCCCATTAAAAGATAATTAACCATTTTGTGTGTCGTGTAAACAATTTTAGCCAGAGTAGTATTATCAAAGCCAAAGTAATAATCTTGCCATTAATCTTATCGATTATTCTTCTAGATTAAGAAATGCTCCATTTATATTGTTATAATCTATCAATTTTCAGAATCATGATTTATGTCTGTTGTCACATTTTCAAGCATCTTCCTCATGAGGTGCTCTCGTTCAGGAATCTCGAAATCCTCAAATTGAGGAATAATCCGCTGAAGGAACTGCCGCAGGATATCCATAAACTGGTCAAGTTAAAGACACTGGTGCTATCATTCTGTCTCATCAGTACTCTTCCAATCAAGTAAGTTTTTCATCTCTTTTCTCTGCTGTGCAAATGCAGCAATGTTTTCAAGTGGTTGTCTCTCTTTTAAGGAGTAAACAATTACGTTTGAACAGGATCTGGTTGCTGTGGTCTCAGGAAATTACCTTTTGCACTTTAAACCAACTGGGCTATCCAAACGGGCTACATGAACTGGGTGAGATATGTTTTGAGCCAATTATTTTCTGAACTTGTTATTCCGAAGTGACAGTATCTTGGACACAGTATGGTTGAGGTCACACCAAACTTTATTCCAGGAAACTCCGAAATAAGCAGGGGTAGGGATTTCACAAGTGAATTTGCTTTTGAAATAGATTTGTTTTGCTTTGAAGCAAAGATTAAATACAGTAGTGACTTTGAAACGTTTAGACGTCTTTGATCTTTCTGAATGTGTTGATAATTTCTTAACCAGTTCTGGTTGATCTCTTGGCGTATTAATTGTCTTGCCAGACTATAAAGATTTCCTTTGGGGTTGCATGAAGCCTGAAGGGCAACCTCTTTCTTCACAACAAGCTGTCAGTTTGTTGGGCAGGACTTGCAAGTTGTAAAAAAGAAAGAAAACGTGCTCTTGCAACATCTATAACCAACTATCTTGTCAGTTTCCATTTATACTTTGCTGGCTAAAGAGTTAGTGAACCAACAGCAGAAAGCTTAGTGGGAAATTACACTCAAACTTTGAATGAGTAGAGAAAGTTTTGAATAGATTTTGACCAAATAACTTTGTTTCCAGAATGGCTCAAATGATAACCAATTTATTTTGATACATCAAATGTAGCAAACTGTCACTTTTGTTTTCAGGGCATTCGCTAGTAATATATATTTGAGCATTGACCAATCAGGAAAGTTGATCAGTTGAAAGAGCAAAGTACTTTATTTCAAGGGTAGATTTTGACTAAGTAACCTGTCAGGCAACAAAAATGTCGCTTTAGATGATCCGAATGACAACATATATGTCTCTGATATAGCAATTGCAAGCTCTGTAGTTTGTTCTGCAGGACAATCGCTAGGAATATAGAACTGATCCCAGATCAATCAGGAAGGTCGGCTATAAATAAAAGTTTCACTGATATTTATACCAGTCATGTCAACTTGAGAACAGTAATAAATAATTTGGATGGATAAACTGACATTGAGATGCCTATATCTCAGTCTTCTAGAGTCCTTCAGTTTTATAAGTTCTAGGATCTCTTGAGAGGTTAAACCAGGCCTGGATCTAGAGCTAATATTAAAGAACTTGCAGTGGGGTGAGCAATGAGCTATTTCAGAAAAACAAAATTACTATGAATCATGTGTTCAATGTAAACAAATGAGCTGAAAAGATGTATCATGCTGGTAGGTAATTAATCACAAACCCAAAATAGGGCAGACAAGACGATAATGTTCCTGCTGGAAGTGGACTTGTTTGGTAATTCAGTATAGATTAGATTAAAGATTACAATAATGAAACATTGTTTGAAAGAAACAAAAATTGAGTCCAGTGTTGCATTCTTAGTCAATGAAATTGGTGTCATGTCATCTGACTCTGTGACAGGATAGTGTTTTTAATCAAGACCAGCTGCATAAACACAAATTTGTAAAAGTTTTCAAAATCTGTTTGCATGTTTGTTTTGATTCCTCAGTCTTTTCCAGCTATCCCTGGAGTATCTGGACATGTCTTACAACAAACTGTCCTTCTTGCCAAATGAAGTCAAGCAGTTGAAGTAAAGTTGTAGTGATTTGTAAAATATTTCAGCTACTAGTTTATATAGTTACTATATGACTTGGAGTATATTTTCTTTGAGTATCACTCTAAGGTAACACAGATATTCATATGATGTTAATGTGAAAGAATTATGCAGCAGTTTCATGCAAAGATTTCTAAACCTTTCTGAACTTTTTTTTTTTTTAATAGTCATTTTGTAGTCACTGTATTTGAAAATGTTTGATTTTGGTGTGTTTGTGTTTTGGTGTTAAAACGACTACCCCAAAGGTTACCCTAGGATTTTTCAACAACTTGATAGTCGTAATTATGATATTAATAGCCTTCAAAACATCTCAAGCAAAATTTGGTCTTCAAATGTAGCTTGTGAAGGCCACAAATTTTGTGAATTTAGTATGGAATTGCTTTTTATTAGTGATTTGACAAAGACTGGGGGCTGTATAAACTTCAAGGATTTGCCTTTAAGGGGGGGGGGGGGGGGAGGGGAGGAGGGTTTCGTTCTTTTGAGCACTTGTAATATTATCGTAGCAATTATGTTAGATGTGCTGAAAATTATTATTCAGTCTTATACAGTTTTGTCATCTTTAACAGTTCATCATACCACTCTGGCAGAGAGGTAGGCATTTAAAAATATCTGACCATCATAACTTTTGAAATCAAAACTCATGAATTTAATGCTAGTATTTGTTTGAACTCCAAAACAACTTTACTACTTCAAAATGTGATGGTACTATTGACAGGAAATAAACCTTTTCTCGCAGATGTTTGCGTTTCCTGAACCTTGAAGGGAATCAGCTAGCAGCATTGCCCTGCAGCTTTCTGAAGCTTTCTAATTTGAGATCTCTTAGGGTGTATAATAATTTTATGCATCCTCTATTTTGGAGAGAGAACAGCCAGAATAATCCACAGGTGAGGTCAAACATTTAATATAAAGTCAGTCCCAAAAAGATTATCAAGGAAAGAAGTAGAATGTAAAAAAAGTTACCTAGCAAAATGACGACGTCAAGGAATGTTGACCAAGATGTATAGATCAGTTTTTGTACTTAGTGTAATAATTTCTGTTTTATGATACAAATTCTTAATTTTGGGGGGTTTCTATTAGAATGTGATTAGAGGCAGTTCTAGAGGAGAATACCCTGTACATGCATGAAGTAGAGAGCTGAGTTGCACCCTAGGGATGATGATGTCCCCCAACCTTTTTAAACTCTTCAGTTTACCATTAGTATTTGTGAAAACGAGAATATGCTATTCTTAATCCAATAATTTGCCGGGCCGCATAATTTACACCTTTCCTTGTTAAGTCTGTTTACATTGTCGATCAATCATGTGTAAATATTGAGAGTGTAATGTATTCTTGTTCTAAATTGAACCAGATAATCTGAGTTTTTAAATTGAAAGTACAAGGATGTTTGTTCAAATGGTTAACCGTTGGAATTAGCGATACTGTGTCTTTTCATCGTGAAATGTACAAACAAGTAGCTTACAGTTGATATTTCTTTCATTGAATGTTTACAGAGACTTACTGATTTAGCTCTGCTAATCTGTAAACAGGAGGACATCGAAAGTAAGGTACAGTTCTCCAGTGAATTACAGAGAGATCTGGACAGGTATGCATGTTAACTTGACTTACATCAGTAAGACTGGAACAGAACACTTGGAAATTATTGACAATGTCTTGTTTAACTTTATTTAGCCTGCTATATTCACTGACCAGTGACTGAATGTAATTGGTGTGCCTAAGGAAGTGCTGCATTGATTGCATACAGGTATTACAGGACTCAGCTCTCAGTGCTAGTAGTTTAATAGTACATATACTGGGCCTGAATGTATCATGTTGTCTTCAAAATCAACCTGCTGTCACATCTGGCAGTTTTAATTCCTCCTAATGTTCCTCTTTTTGTGAGAGAAATAATTTTGATTTTTTTAAAATTATAATTTACTTAAAAGGACTCAATTATGCTGTCTGGGCCACCAAATAAATATAAACTTTAATGAAAAAAAATATTATGCTGAGTTTCAGCACTGGTAAGTCTGTTGCCTGGTTAGCAACTCTCCTTATCCAAGGAATTATATTTATTACCTATATCTGTTGTCTCGATGTCTTTTTACACCATGTATGAGGTTTGAGTTTTATCTCATTTATTTCCAGCTACACCATCTGTGAATGTTGTCACGGACCGTTGTACGGGCCTGGACTGCGGATCATCCGTCCTTGCAGCCGGGCCTTTGGTGTCGCTCATCTACCATTTTTCTTTACTGCATGTTCCCCTCAGTGTAGGGATTCATTCATGCAGAATGTAGAATCAGTCTCTGCAATCATATACCGAGACGATGGCTTCTAGTATGTCTACGTTTCCATCTGCAGTGCTTATTTCTTAAATAAAGCTTTCACATTGAGAAATCTATTTTTTGAAACCATTTTGAAAGCTTTATGTCTTCTATTTGTGTTTTTATAAGAAATTTGCATATTTTCATACAAATTATTTGGACAGAAATACAGTACTAAGAGTAAGCCATTTAACGATTGCTTGGACGCTAACGTGTTTGGTAATGAAATGAAATGAGTTTTTGACTTTATGGGATATTTCTTGTATTTGGTGAGATAGTTTTACAACAGTGCTGATATGATCAGCTGCTACAGGACATAAAATGTCCAAAAACCTTAAAGATGTGTGTGATACAGAGTAAAATTAACATAAAGATGAAAGTTATAATCATTTTTACTAGTATTATTGCTTGTATACTTCACTAACTGATCAAAGCCATTCAGTGTCAATGGTAATGTTGGTTTTCATGTGCTATAGTTGCAATATCCCCATCAGTTGTGGAAGTCATAGATATTAGGGAGACATGTGAGAGAAGATTCTTCAAGTTTTACAGTGAAAAAGATTCATCTGTTGAAGTATGCCTGCAATTTCCTCTGAAACACTTCATGCCAATAATAAGAGAGAGGAAGTGAAAAAAATGCGTTTTTTTGTTATATAAAGACTATTTTTGCATCAAAAGGGTGAGATAAGGCTTTGTAAATTACATACTACCTGTAAACAGAGGCAAATTTTATATGGAGTTTAAAGAGAACAAGAGAAGCATAACATGTCATTTTTATCGTTTTTTGGTATCATATTATCTTAAACTGTATTAAGATATTTAAATATTCTCTAATTCTGTAAATAAACTCAGACATTGAGGAATAAAGAAGTTGAACAAGAGTCCAACGGGCACTATGGTTCCTTGCTTAGTGGAATATTAAAGTGTTGTATGTCATCATTTATGCCCACATATACCAGCTATTAACCAACACCTTTACAACAAGTTTGGTGACAACCGAGTTATTGCAATATAAAGTAAATGTGGGCCCAAATATATTGGGCCCCATAAAATGTGTCACAAAATGCATTTTGAAGTGGAAACTAGAGCAGCAATGCTGCAACTGTATACCAAGTTTGGCTACAATCCAACTTACAGTTGTAGAGTTATTGCAATATATAGAAAATGTTGGCCCAAAGGATCCAAAAAATATTGGGCCCAAAGAAATTTGTTTCGGGCCCAGATGGTCCCAATAAAATTATGTTCACTGTATGTGTGACATCACTTTCGAACAACACAGAAATACAGAAAATTTTGGGTTCCACAAAAAATTTGCCTTGCTTTCTTTGATTGGCCCATCAAGTTTATGTCTAATTCCATTATTCCTGTTACTATTCTTGTGGATTAAAGTATTAGCAGCTTATGCTGTCAGGTGCCATATCTTTAATTATTGGGAGATCAAGGTTCCAGATGGTAGTTGTTACAACACAACACAACAGGTAGTAGCTGGAATGCAAATACTAGGCCAAATAGTTAATGACACAAATGATAAACTTCATCAAACCAGCACAACTGCAAATGCTGAAGGCCAACCACAAACTGTATGAAAAAATCTATGCTGCTATTATTTTATTACCTTGCTATGTCTTCATAAAACACAAACAACAATATAAATGACCTTCATAGCAATCTCCTTCCAACATAAATGAGCAATACATAAAATGTAAATGGTTAAGTCACACCAGCATGAACTGGTTACACTTAATCTACAATCATTCATAGATGAAGCACCAAATATCCTAAAGGATATTGTCTTTGTTACATCTGACTGGTCTTAATTCTGCCAACACTGCTGTTTTTTTTTTCATTTAGATTGGTGAAAATACTCAAATTAATGATATTTTGAAGAGTGCAATTTAAATTTCTTTGTTTTATGTTGCCTTCGTGATTTATCAACCAATAGAGTTTTGTACAATACAAATGGAATATAATCATTGCATTATTCAAGGACAACAAGAGCAATATCACATGTTGTTCATCAGTGACACCACACATCATTTAAATGGAGTTTTCTGTAATGAAGTAGAGAAATTTGGTCTTGAGGTTTTTTGTTTGTTTTATCTCAGTATTACTCCAAACCACCTAAGAGACTGCAAAATAGTCTGGCAACTTCATTTTAGATAACAGTATGTTGATATATGTTTCACTTCATGTGCAAAGCCACTTCAAAGGACAGGAAGATAATACAAGTACTTTTCACTTGCCCATTGACAGTCTTTAAACAGAGTGCCCGAACAGAACAATTCTGTGCTTTATATTAAATGTTGGCCTGAGGATTGAGCTGATATGTCATCAGAATGGAGGAAACACATCAGGAACTCTGGGAGATACAAAATTTAAAACATGGGCTGCTAGTAATGAATCTAGTTTAACAGCTTGTAGTCCGATAAAAGCCTTCAGCACAGGTCTTACAATATTTCACAATGTCAAAACTTACTAAATGTGAACAATGAATTACTACAACCTATGGCTGTTTGAACAGTGGTAAATGTATCTGCATTTGTGTAGGCTTACAGAAGCAAGTACAGCACATGAATATGTAGAGGGCTTAAAAATCAACCTTGATTGCTCTTTTGTTTACTTCAAAAGCTTTCATTAGAAATGCCAGAAAGTACATGCCTGGCAAAAAGCCATATACCAGATGGAGGACACTGCACCGGTTCATGGGACTGTCTAATCTAAAGCTGGACCGCCCTACTGTCTGACTATATGCCACACATCTGATCACAGCAGCCACCTCCTGTCACTTCCAATGTAACTGATAGTAGTAGTTACATTACTATTACCCATAGAATGTTATTAAAGGTTTCATGAAATAAAATACAGTACTTAACTTGGTATGCCTTTATTTAATACATGAGGAGTGTATTTTAAAATATCTCATCTTTGATCTTGGTAAACAAATCATACAACAAAACCGAATTATTTGCAGATTCGACTATACAGAGCAAATAGGAAAAGTGATGTAATCAATATCAAGAAAGTGATATTACAGCCTTGTAGTAATTTTCAGTCCTTACAAATGGGTGGACAGGAACCTGTCATAATATTACTACAAAGCTAATCCCCAAAATTTTAAAACTGTAAACTGAAAGGAAAGTAAAAAAAAAAAACTTTGAAAGGTATCTGCTATCAGCCTAAATTGTCAGATTTGTATTAGAAATTCCATTGGCAATATATATGCATATTTTCAAGATCATAGAGGGGCTGAAGGCTTAGTTAATACATGATTGTGTTTTTTTTTTTTGTGCTAGAAAATATTTCTTCAAATGGCTGTAATCATGTTCAAAAGGTGAGGTACAGTATATTTCTATCATTACAAATATGTCTTTGAGGAAGGAAATTTTTCATCTGAAATGAGCAACAAGTTATCCACACACTGGCTAAAATATGCCAAATGTGTCTATAATTTAAATAATCAAATTGAACCGTATTCTGGTGAATGAATAATTTGAATTCATTAAAATAGCTGAGAAACAAGTTACCCTGTTGATGGTAGAATGAAAGAAAAAACATTTAAGGAAACATAAGAAATATTTAAACAAAATTGAACTAAATAATTTATAATTTGAAGTTTGATATTCCTTGGATAGCTTGTTCAATTCTGCAAACGTAACATCATTATATTTTAGCAGCTTTTTTATTAAATATTTCTACTCCACCTGGGGGAGGGCCGGGGGGGGAGTGGGGATTCATTTTCAGTAATGACTTGAATCTTATGGGCAGGATAATAATATGTAATACATTCTTGTAAATACTGCACTCTATTCATAACTCTTTCCTCTTTCAATGCATCTTTCATCGAGAATCATCATATCACTTCTTATCAAATTATGAAACCATGCAAGCAGCAACTTGTGACAATTTCTGATTAGGAGAGCAATGAGTCCAGCAGTGACCATGTGAAAACACTCTTCACTACTTCAGAAAGTACTTAATGAGTCCAGCAGTGACCATGTGAAAACACTCTTCACTTCTTCAGAAAGTACTTAATGAGTCCAGCAGTGACCATGTGAAAACATTCTTCACTACTTCAGAAAGTACTTGTCCAATAAGAGGATGAGAGCTTAACTTTATGATGTGACATATTTACTGTTTCAAATGTTGGAAATGGATTCATTTCTTTGTATACAGCCAGAACGATACGACCGGCTGCTTTAAACACAAACGATGCCAGCCGATATGTTCCTCACTGATAAAATAGCTCCACAGACACAGTGCTGATGAATATCATTATGTCTTTAAAGGAGAATCAAACCAATCCAAATCATCACCAACAAACGGGACAGATATGGTTATAGGTACGACATAACACATTGAGAAAAGTCACAAAATGGCAGAATTGTGACATGACAGATATGGTTATTAGGTATGACATAACACATTGAGAAAAGTCACAAAATGGCAGAATTGTGACATGACAGATATGGTTATTAGGTATGACATAACACATTGAGAAAAGTCACAAAATGGCAGAATTGTGACATGACAGATATGGTTATTAGGTATGACATAACACATTGAGAAAAGTCACAAAATGGCAGAATTGTGACATGACAGATATGGTTATTAGGTATGACATAACACATTGAGAAAAGTCACAAAATGGCAGAATTGTGACATGACATTTAAACAAACAATAAGATATCTGCTAAGTGGAACCATAGGCGTAGGAGCCTCATTTGATTTGGGGGGGCTGTAACGACTTGCCCGAAAAATATAACCAATTTTTTTCGCGCGCTCCGCGCGCATTCCAACTGTTAATGTGCATATCATATAGGCATTCTTCGGTTATTAGGCCTACATCACATGCCAAAAACAAACAATCATTTACCGTGTTATTTCCCTTCCATATTGGTTATAATTATTGGGGAAGTCGTTACAACAATAATGATAATAATATAAGTTTAACCATTGAAAAACACACTGTAAGTTCTTCTTCTTTCAGTAGGTGTCAGTGGCGGAGCTAGGGGTATTGGTCAGGGGGGAGAGAATGGTCTGTAGGGGCGCTTTCGACACTATCTAAGCGGAGCGCCACCACAGGTTGGCGCGGAGCGAACAGAAATTTTTTGAGTCCAGATACTCCCTAGATCGCCGGAAACTACCCTTTCCGGGCCTTGCTAATTTGTAGAATAAATAGGTGTCATCACCATTTGTCAGAAAATTACACCAACAAAATGTGACAAATGTCAATGGGTATTTGAGAGCGCAATAAAACAAGTCAATAATCGCGAATAAGTAAAAAGTGGTAAAAAGCTGAAAAGGGCGCCAGCAGTCCATTTGAGTCCGTCAGGGGGGCATCCGCCCTCTCTGACTGTATGGACGCTCCGCCACTGGTAGGTGCCCGAAAAATTCTCAGCATAGTGCCCAAATTTTCACCAAAAAATTTGAAAAACACATTGCAAATTATTCTTCTTTCAGGAGGTGCTCGAAAAATTCTCAGCATATTGCCCGAATTTTCACCAAAAAATTGAAAAACACATTGCAAATTATTTTTCTTTCAGTAGATGCCCGAAAAATTCTCAGCATATTGCCGAATTTTCACCAAAAAAAAATGAAAAATACACTGCAAATTATTCTTCTTCCAGTAGGTGCCCGAAAAATTCTCAGCATATTGCCCGAATTTTCACCAAAAAAATATGGTGGGGGGGCTGCAGCCCCCCCAGCCCCCCCGCCTCCTACGCCTATGAGTGGAACAAAACTTTTCGTAAACCGTTTGGAGAAGACGTTCCCCTCTCGCATCTCTATCATATTGCTTTTTTCTCCTTTATTAAAACCTTCTCTGTTCCTGTAACTCTTTGTGAGTGGTACAGATATATTTATGTTATTCATACAGGAAATGGTCTTGATGAATGAGTCTCATCATTACTAATATTATTATAAATTAGTATTAATAAATATAATTTCAAAACAAAAGACAGTGCCTTCCTCTAAGTCTTCTGACCATCAAGGCTCTCTGATTAGTATTTCTAATGTAATCAACAAATAACTATGATGGAAGGATGCTTAAAAGATTGCAACCATGTTTAGGAAACATTTGTGCAGTTTCTCAGTACGATCAACTTCAAAGACAGCATTTTACTCTATATTTAAATTTAAACTGTGACATATTTTTGCTGCTTCACACAGAAGTTCTCTGGTTGTCAGATATAACAATTTAACATGTTAATAATCTTCAGAGCTTTCTATACGACTGGATGTGACCGAAATGTTACGTCACACTTTAAATAAATTTGAACAGCCATTTTCTTGTATTTGTGAGTTAAATACCTCCCTACGTCACTTATTGCCTGTCATGTCCTGTCATGAACTTGCTCTTTGACATTCTGCACTTCTATGAACCGCATCTTCTGCCAATTGAAGATGTGCGTGGTCTGGTCATGGACATCAACCCACATACCTTGAAGTTGTACGGAATTCCCACGCAGAGTATCTTGTAGAAAGTTGTGGGAGCATATATTCTCTATCTGCTGCAAGACATTAATCTGTTGACACGACAAAAGAAAATTCAATCATTTATTTATCTCAACATCCAAAATTCTTGTATAAAGCAAACTATGACAATTTTCTTCCCACATTTCTTTAAAAGCGATGTTATTCTGTATTTACCGACTGGGATGCATTACAAACCAATTTGACTTGTCGATGTTCATAAAAATGGTAAGACTGATTATTCTCGTTGGGGAAAGTTGAACAAAGAATTCGGAATTTGAACCAGAGAATTTAAGCCAAGCTTTGGTATTAAGGTAGTTACATTATGCAGTATCTCAAACAATACTTGGGACAGTTTCACAAAACATAGATCAAAGTAGCAGATGGTTGTGGTACATAGTGCAACTCTGAGTCATCACGTTGAATATCTGTCGCAATTGTTTTAGTCAAACATTTGGTGTATTTTTAAACATGCAAGTTCCAGGAATGAATTCATATCTATTACAAAATCCTCACACCATCCAAACAATTTCTGTGACACTACTCAGCAAATGTTTGCTCACCGTCTGTTGAAGTTAGCAACAAGATACCAACAGGTCCTCATAGTCCATCGGGGCAGGCTCGATATCGTTCACTGTCGTTGCACATATTTAGTACCAAGGTTTGATCACATATTATGGTGTGTTTTCATATGCTTATTACAATTCTCGATGTTGGATGGTTCGGGAAGTGTTATCTTAAGAGTAAACAGCAGTTTAAGACGGACTCATTTAGTCCGCTTTGTGTTGTTAGGACTTCTCCGAACGCAGCGATTTTTTCACTCAAAAGCCAATCAAAATCCTTATTGTATGGCATGTGATATGTCAGCTGATACAGAAACTGCTCGGCTCGGCGTGATGTTTATGCACAGACTGTGTGTATGTAACGTTTGTACGTGTTTACAATTAGTCTGCATAACGTACTGCATAACAAGAGAACGATGGGCTGAAAGTCTAATGAAATTTACAGCCAACAGTTGGCAAACCGACGTCAATTGTGCCGAGATATGAAGCAGTATTGAGGGTGGCAAATTTTCATACCTAGAAGGTGCTTCCATGATTCAGTACACGAACGATGAAGGTAATTCAAGGCCTGTTACTAATACTCATGTTAGAGCATTACTGTGACAAGGAAACTTCCTCAAGTGATACAAATGCCAACTATGAAAATTTAGGACAAGGCTCTTCAATACTATACTATTACTAGTTTGCCTTAGACCAGAAGTGATTAACGTAGCACCCATGAAGGATAGATCGACAGCTACTATATACTGGTATCTGTTATATTTATGTCGTGTTTTATTTGTCATGAAACAAAGAAATGAAATCAACACCAGTGTAGGTTCGATAGGCAGACTAACGTTAGGCCTATCAATATTCAATGTCAGCCTAGGCCTATGGTCTAGCCTCTAGTCTTGTATTAATTTGTCAAAACAGGGCCTAACTAAGCCCAGAGCATGTCTCCATGGCTGCTGGTACTACTGGCACACACACAAACAAATGTAGCTTATATACAGGCCACTAAGTAAATAGGCCTAGGCAATGCTACAGTATTGCCTAGTCTCAGATCCCTTCTTGTATTTTGTACACCTAACAAAGAGAGTTGGCATATGTAAGTTTCCAGCTAATTTAGCATCAGCATGGCACTCGATTTAGTTGCACCTATAGCCTTATTACAGCTCTTTAAAAATTTGGAAAAAAAAAAATTTCATATCAAAGCATCATGCTTGGTTTATTTTACTTTGATGCATGTATGGAGAGGCCTTCTTTTAGTATGGGAAATCCGGTCAAGTAGCATTGCATGTGTTCTCAAACCTTTGTAGTGTGTGGGTTTGTAACTATACCCTACCAAGCTCATGGCTCCAGACTTACACTGAAATAAATGGAGGCATATTAGTCAGTTGAGTTCCAGTGTAGACAATTAATGTGAACCACAGTGTGATCAACAGGATAATTCAAAATACTGTATCAACCAAACCAATTTTTTTTTTATTTGTTGCAGGCCCATCGGCGCCAAAGACAAGGATATTTGCGGTGCTCCCTCTACAGAGATTTCTCTGGCACAATCAGGACTCAAGTTTCCAAAAGGAAGAAGATATGTTAGCGGGCAGACAGAACAGCTGTCTCAGTGTCTGACACGAGATGCTGAAAAACAGCTCAAAGAAGCTGCTGTGATGAAAGGATGACAGTGCTATTGCCCAAGACATTCTGTCTTCACATAACAGAGGAAGACTACTTCTTCCTAAGCAAGTGGCTTTGGGTGTTGGTCATGTTGATAGTGACGAGGAAGTCATATCACTCAGAAAGGACTGTTTGTGTAACCAAAGCATAACATGGTCAATGTTTTGGTGTTGTTTATGTTGATCATTTTCTTTCATTTTCCAATTTTGTTTAATTCATTTGATCTTTTCCGTTCTTTTTCTTATTTTGTTTTATTCATTTGACAATGAATAACTTACTTTGGTAGACTGAGGAGTTCCCTAAAGTTTCACTTTTATGCTACTACTACAGGGCAACAGTTTGTGGTCAGGTGGCCCTGTGTGACCTTTGTCATTTTTGAACATAGTTATTGTTTTGTGTGGCCCTTGTTTTCTAGGAATACATGTTATGGCTCCAAGCCTCTATCACTTTTGAGAACTGTGGGAGAAATAGACAGGTTAATAGCTATTTTGTTTTGGTAGGAATATTCTTGGTGATGGATGTGTAACAACAAATTTATTTAAGGACACTGATGAGACCCATATATAAGTTTAGATTCGGGTTAAGTAATGTGCCTGGTAATTATTTAGTAACTTAATTGACAGCTGATAGGTCAATGGGCCCAGATACCAGGGAGTGAAGAGCAAGCTGGTCAAGAGCAGTTCAGTGAGCAAACCTACCCCAGAGACTTCCCCAACAGAGTGAACCTGCCTCTGATCGAAGTAACCCAAGGAAGTAATTATATTTCGCGACTTTTTACTTGGTTGACCCACACCGCGATTGTGTTCTAACTTAGGACTTTTAGGCAGTTTATTTTCAAATAAGTTCAGTGGATTTATTGTTAGACGTAACAGCTCTGATCTGTTAGTTACCCATTTATATCATTTACATTTTTCTTTAAGTTTAAGTGACCCCATTGTTTTTAATACAAGATTCATGTGCATAGTAAACCTACTATTTTTCCTTATGTTTACTTTTGTGTGAGCGTTTCGCCTTTTCAAGTTGTCCCCATGATCTCAGAGTCATCCGTTCCTTCTCTCATGGGAAGGTGCTACTTGTAATTTTCCCAAACCTAAAAACATATATTTTTGCCTGGTCACTGCGTTTTTGACCAGCTACATTTGCGTTAAAGGTGAGTCTCGAGGCAGACTTCAGGAGACGGACAGTGTTTAAAAATGCATTTGTTCAAATTATGTTTAACACAACATAAATTTGTTGTTTTCGAAAAATAACACTGCTTTAAGAATCCAACAACTCTTAAAATATTCTTCGGACATTCCTCTTTTACTTCAGCCAACACATCCTGGTTCTTAACACTGTGTTTAATTATTTTATCATCTTGCTGTGACAAGGAACTGCTCTGTTTTAATTGTCGTACAGTACAACGTATAAGAATGACGTTATTTGTTTATTGTCTACTCTTTACATAACACCTCTCTTAGCACCCAACAACTGTTAAAATGTTCTTCAGACGTTCCTATATAGCTTTCAACCAACATTACGTGGTCCTAAGTACTGTTAGTGCAAGAACATTTAAATTATGTTATCATCTTGCTGTGACAAGAAACTGCTCTATTTTCATTATAGTAAAACGTATGAGAGTAACGTCATATGTATATTGTTTACTCGTAAAATAACACCTCTCCTAGCACCCAACAACTATTTAAATATCATGATATCGCTCCATTACTTTCAACCAACACTTCCTGTTTCTAAATAAGTGCAAGAACAATTAAATTATGTCGTTTCCATGTTGCTGTTACAAGGAACTCCTGAGTTTGGATTGCCGTCCAACCTATAACAGTGACGTCATATGTTTACTGTTTACTTGTAAAGTATTACCTCCTTTAGCATCCAACAACTCTTCAAGCATTCTAAGGACATTTCTTTACAACATCCAACCAACAAACCTTCAAGTTGGTTCTAAATAGGTTTAGTAACATTTAAAAACTATTATCATGTTGCTGTGAATAGTCGTTGCTGATTTTCAATTTAGCCCACACTTCGTAGTGAGGTCATTTGTTGTTTACACTCAAGGTAACACCTCTCCAAGCATCCAACAACTCCTAAGATAATCTCAGGACATCCCTGTAAAACTATCAACAAAAACATCTAGGTTATAATAAGTGCAAGACCATTTAAATGCCATTTTCATGTTGCTGTGACAAGGAACTGCTTTGTTGTAATTGTCTTACACCGTACAAGAGTGACGTCATTTGTTTGTTGTTTACTCGAAAAATAACACCTCTCCAAACATCCAACATAGCGAAAAATGTTCCCAGGACATCCCTCTACAACTTCCAACCAACAAACCTTGGCACTAAATATGTGCAACGAAACTCGTATTTTAAGCACTTTTTGAAGCCTGCCCTGATGGACTATGACGTCATATGTTTATTGTTTACTCGTAAAGTATTACCTCTTTTAGCATCCAACAACTCTTCAAGTATTCTAAGGACATTTCTACACATCATCCAACCAACAAACCTTGGTTCTAAATATGTTTAGTAACATTTAAAAACTATTATCATGTTGCTGTGAATAGTCGTTGCTGATTTTTAATTTAGCCCACACTTCATAGTGAGGTAATTTTTTTGTTTACCAACAAGATAACATCTCTCCAAGCATCCAACAACTCCTAAGATAATCTCAGGACATCCCTCTATACCTGTCAACAAAAGCATCTTGGTTCTAATAAGTTCAAATGCATTTAAATGCCGTTTTCGTGTTGCTGTGACAAGGAACTGCTTTGTTGTAATCGTCGTACACCGTATAAAAGTGACGTCATTTGTTTGTTGTTTACTCGAAAAATAACACCTCTCCAATCATCCAACATCGTGAAAAGTGTTCCTAGGACATCCCTCTACAACTTCCAACCAACAAACCTTGGTACTAAATATGTGCAACGAAACTCGTTTTTTAAGCACATTTTGAGACCTGCCCCGATGGACTATCAAGGGTTAAGTACTTGGTGAGTTGCCATAGAATAAGATGGAGCCATCCATGGGGGGGGGGGGCAAATACTTTCTGAGACTCACCTGAGATATTCTATCTTCCGTGCAGAGTTTACTTTCTGGGTCGAGTCTGCTCATGAACCTACTGTCACTGATATTACTGAACATAGTATGGTACCCCTCCTTTTGCTGCTCAGTTAGGTATTTGTACCAGGTGCGTTTGCCTCCGGTCTTCAGCCACGTTGCCAGTGGACCTTGGTGGGCCTCTGGAGGGACGCAGCACTGTTTCAGTCCACGAAGCGTATGGATAGCCTTGAACATGACACATCGAATGTTATATGAAAGGACATCGATTATGAGGATATATTTTGTGTTTATAGAACAAACATTACTTGGAGTTTACTTTATAATTAATCAACTATATTTTTTGGTTTTCAAAGGTAATTACTGACACCAACAGAATTGTGTGGAGGGCATTTGAAGACATAAAGCAATAAATTCAGCAGCAGTTAACATCAAGGAAGTAAAAATATCTCAGAGAACCTTTCTGTGAACATCATCAATAATGAGTCAATCACTCAAAATTTCACAACATTCTGTATATTTTCAATAATTCAACTCTTGATATATATACATCATTAACAAATCTGACAGACATCACTCACAGTAAGATGGTTTTAGTGTTGGAAATAGATTGTTAGTCCTATGTGTGAGATGTTCATTTTGCTCATTATCTATTCCTCCCTATAGTTTCCTTGATTTCCCTAGGTTCTCAATTGATTTCTCTACCGGGCCAGGCAGAAACATTGTTTGGAGCAAAAGTGGCAAGAGAGAGCCCTAAAACACAATAACTATATCTTGGCTTGATTGTTCGATGTGCATGTATGTATGTATTGTATGTATTTTAAATCCTCCTACAAGCAGGAACTCGCGAAGAAGCCTCGTTGGCTTATCAAAGCCGCAAGCTGACCGAAGTCAGTCTCTTAGATTCATATTTAACGTCCATGATTATGAATTGTCAACAACTCTGCAACTGGACGACTTACATTAATCTTGGAGTGACTCGAACTCGGGACCTTATGATTGAAAGGTGCCGGCGTTAAACACTGAGCTAACACTCCTCAGCATATTACCATAGCGCCTATTGTGTGATATTGCACAGCCCCCTCAGCTTCCTGCTTATTTTGAGTGATACCCAGATGAGTTTTCTCTATGTATGTATGTATGTATGTATGTATGTATCTATTTTAGATCCTCCTGCAAGCAGGAACTCGCGAAGAAGCCTTGTTGGCTTATCAAAGCCGCAAGCTGACCGAAGTCAGTCTCTTACATTCATGTAGGCAGGTAGGGTGTGCTCAAGCCTATGAGGGCCTAAGTGACTTCATATTCAATATGTGAAAGACTGTAGGCCCATTTTAATATTCGGAAACCGATTTGGCTCGCAGATCCTCTCTTGATGACCACTGCCCTAGATGGAGTAAAAGAAAGTCTGAAATGTTTACCTTACAATCAGAATGACCACAAACGATAATATTTTTAAGATTCAGCATGTTGACCGTCATTTCTAGAGCTGCAAGTTCGCTACTGCTCTGAGACGTTGGAACATCGGCTGCATGAGGAACAAAGTTGCCAGGATTGCGAAGAATAAAAGTTGATCCAAGATCCATCTTTAGGTACACATCTGGGTTGACCCTTCTGTCCATGCAGGTTATAAGGAGTGTTGTGGGCTATAGAGAAATCAATGGTGGATATTAATAAAAAAGGAAAAAAAGAAGAGATGCTTTAACAGTCCAAGACTTTGCTTTCTTAAAGACTTCCAAGTCAACATCACAGATTTCTTATCCTTGTTTTTGTGGTTGTTATGGCATTTAGAATTGACTTTTCACTTCAATATTTTGAGAATTAAGTTTTTTAATTTCTTTATTTATAGATGTTGTAGTAACTTGTGTCACTTTTATTACACAGGTAACATGGAATGGCCACAAAAACAAACAAATAGAATTGTTTTCTTGGTTGTTCAGGTTGTTATGGCTTTTGTAATTGAATGTGGCATTTATAATTTCATTATTTTGAGAATTAAGTTTTAAATGTTATATATTATTCATGTTGTAGTAACTTGTGTCATTTTTATACACAGGTTACATGCAATAGCAAAAGAAAAAGAAAATCAATCACAAAGAAAGAGAGAGAATACATATAAAACCCTCTGCACTGCCTTGGCATAAGCATAACCATCCCCATTGTGAGCAGAAGATAGTTACCTTGGCATAAGCATAACCATCCCCATTGTGAGCAGAAGATAGTTACCTTGGCATAAGCATAACCATCCCCATTGTGAGCAGAAGATAGTTACCTTGGCATAAGCATAACCATCCCCATTGTGAGCAGAAGATAGTTACCTTGGCATAAGCATAACCATCCCCATTGTGAGCAGAAGATAGTTACCTTGGCATAAGCATAACCATCCCCATTGTGAGCAGAAGATAGTTACCTTGGCATAAGCATAACCATCCCCATTGTGAGCAGAAGATAGTTACCTTGGCATAAGCATAACCATCCCCATTGTGAGCAGAAGATAGTTACCTTGGCATAAGCATAACCATCCCCATTGTGAGCAGAAGATAGTTACCTTGGCATAAGCATAACCATCCCCATTGTGAGCAGAAGATAGTTACCTTGGCATAAGCACAACCATCCCCATTGTGAGCAGAAGATAGTTACCTTGGCATAAGCATAACCATCCCCATTGTGAGCAGAAGATAGTTACCTTGGCATAAGCACAACCATCCCCATTGTGAGCAGAAGATAGTTACCTTGGCATAAGCATAACCATCCCCATTGTGAGCAGAAGATAGTTACCTTGGCATAAGCATAACCATCCCCATTGTGAGCAGAAGATAGTTACCTTGGCATAAGCATAACCATCCCCATTGTGAGCAGAAGATAGTTACCTTGGCATAAGCATAACCATCCCCATTGTGAGCAGAAGATAGTTACCTTGGCATAAGCACAACCATCCCCATTGTGAGCACAAGATAGTTACCTTGGCATAAGCATAACCATCCCCATTGTGAGCACAAGATAGTTACCTTGGCATAAGCATAACCATCCCCATTGTGAGCACAAGATAGTTACCTTGGCATAAGCATAACCATCCCCATTGTGAGCACAAGATAGTTACCTTGGCATAAGCATAACCATCCCCATTGTGAGCACAAGATAGTTACCTTGGCATAAGCATAACCATCCCCATTGTGAGCACAAGATAGTTACCTTGGCATAAGCATAACCATCCCCATTGTGAGCACTAGTTACCTTGGCATAAGCACAACCATCCCCATTGTGAGCACAAGATAGTTACCTTGGCATAAGCACAACCATCCCCATTGTGAGCACAAGATAGTTACCTTGGCATAAGCACAACCATCCCCATTGTGAGCACAAGATAGTTACCTTGGCATAAGCACAACCATCCCCATTGTGAGCACAAGATAGTTACCTTGGCATAAGCACAACCATCCCCATTGTGAGCACAAGATAGTTACCTTGGCATAAGCACAACCATCCCCATTGTGAGCACAAGATAGTTACCTTGGCATAAGCACAACCATCCCCATTGTGAGCACAAGATAGTTACCTTGGCATAAGCACAACCATCCCCATTGTGAGCACAAGATAGTTACCTTGGCATAAGCACAACCATCCCCATTGTGAGCAGAAGATAGTTACCTTGGCATAAGCACAACCATCCCCATTGTGAGCACAAGATAGTTACCTTGGCATAAGCACAACCATCCCCATTGTGAGCAGAAGATAGTTACCTTGGCATAAGCACAACCATCCCCATTGTGAGCAGAAGATAGTTACCTTGGCATAAGCACAACCATCCCCATTGTGAGCAGAAGATAGTTACCTTGGCATAAGCACAACCATCCCCATTGTGGGCAGAAGATAGTTACCTTGGCATAAGCACAACCATCCCCATTGTGGGCAGAAGATAGTTACCTTGGCATAAGCACAACCATCCCCATTGTGAGCAGAAGATAGTTACCTTGGCATAAGCACAACCATCCCCATTGTGAGCAGAAGATAGTTACCTTGGCATAAG
Source organism: Apostichopus japonicus (assembly GCF_037975245.1). NCBI lineage: Eukaryota > Metazoa > Echinodermata > Holothuroidea > Aspidochirotida > Stichopodidae > Apostichopus > Apostichopus japonicus. The sequence goes on from NC_092570.1 coordinate 19,775,471, forward strand.
CACAACCATCCCCATTGTGAGCAGAAGATAGTTACCTTGGCATAAGCATAACCATCCCCATTGTGAGCAGAAGATAGTTACCTTGGCATAAGCATAACCATCCCCATTGTGAGCAGAAGATAGTTACCTTGGCATAAGCATAACCATCCCCATTGTGAGCAGAAGATAGTTACCTTGGCATAAGCATAACCATCCCCATTGTGAGCAGAAGATAGTTACCTTGGCATAAGCATAACCATCCCCATTGTGAGCAGAAGATAGTTACCTTGGCATAAGCATAACCATCCCCATTGTGAGCAGAAGATAGTTACCTTGGCATAAGCATAACCATCCCCATTGTGAGCAGAAGATAGTTACCTTGGCATAAGCATAACCATCCCCATTGTGATTCACTCAACCTCTCATAACATATATTGCCTATTATGCTTTAAATTCTAAGTACAGTATCTTTGAAATTTCAGCTCACATAAACAAACCTGACTTTATAACAAACACATTTGTCACATTTCTATTGCATTGATATCCATGATAGTTTGAAACTTGTTTCTGTACTGGAATCACAATTAAGGTTGAGTTCAGAATTCAAATTTATTTCTCACATACAAGTCGTAAAGAAAACCTAACACATAAAAATATTAGATATGAAAGACAATAAAAAAAAAGGTTTAATATCTAAAACCACTAGTGACCATTAAAAAGTAGAAATATAAAGATAATGGGGAGAAAGAAAAAGGATATGAATATTCATATCTTGGCAAAATAATCACGTAATTCAAAGTAGACTCTCACTTGTACATTATTGGAAAGGAAAACAGCCTTACAATGAGTAAATGTACTCACCTCAGCATAGGACACCGTAGCATTTGTCCGGTGACAATTTAGTCCAACACTTCGAACCTTTGGGCTCATCGTAAAGACTCTCCTGAGACTCTGTGCTAAAGAGCTCCCGGTTGCCATGGCTACTTCTGGTCTTCAGCTGCCTCCTTTAATTTACACTACTCCCACCAATACCTAAAATCTGTGCACCAGCCAGAAAGTTTACTCCTAGAGCCAAATCCAGCAAGTATTGTATGATCAATTTGGAAGATAAGATATTCATGAAAGTGAATTTTTAGAAAAGTCAAAAGATATACTTTTTATAGCCAAGACTATCACAGTTCTGCAGTATCTGAATTATCCAAAACAAATTTCATCAGAGCTGTAAGCAACCACTCCTCTAAACAACCATCTGTGGAAACAGCATAAATTACTTCAGTCTATGACAGGATGGTACCAGCAACTTCCAGCTCGTTCTCTACTTCAAACATCCTGTGGAAGGGAAAGCTTATTGGTTTGAGTTATCTTCTCTCAAGTACAAAAAATAATCAACAAGCATTTAAAACTTTATAATGTTACACAGTTGAGGTTGTAACCTTAATTGGCAGAAGATAAATGGTTACAAGGCTTACTCTGCCATGCATTAATTTAAGCCTAATTCATTTGAATTAAGGTTTATAAGGGTGAACAAACACACATACAACCAAATGTAAAACAAATTTACATTTCATTCGGAGTCTTTCATTATTAGCAAGTTACACACAAGGAACCTTTCTACCGTAATAAAGTAAACTTTGCAATAAATGTTCTAATTCAGATAGAAGTATTCCTGATGTACTGACAACTTTTCAAACTCTCTATTTACTCAGGTGTGCATGATAGTCATTTATTCATCTTTCTGACCCTTGCAAGAACAAACAGCATATCCACTCAATTAATAAATTGTAGGTAACACTCCTCAAATCGCCCATATTTAGCTCTCAGGGAACAACTATGACAGAAACTTATTAACGGGAGTCTGCGAAAGGACCGTCTACTGATTACGCCTTTCTTCGTAATTTTGTTGCTCAAAACTTTGTCCCTCGCGACTTTCTTTTGTTGTGGCTGTGAATTCACTTCAACATCCTCTTATATCAGCCAGAATATTATTCTTTTACCATTTAACTTGTAACCTGTCTGTCCCTGGAGTTTGTGTAACACTTATTAATGTTACTTTTAAAGTTTGTCAGTCTGCAGTGCTTTTGAAAAGATCCAGGATCAAAATGTAAGAATCTCTTACACGCACTAACAACCAATAAAAAAAATGTTTCTTGTACCAACCTTTTCAAACTAGGAAGTAGGGGCCACATTTCTCTTTCCACTTTGTTTAAATAGTTTGGACGAGAAATATGTTTGTCTTTTTTGCTCACCGTTAGTGCTTGTTAGTGCAAAAAACAGTTCTGACAATTTTTTTTTTGGGGGGGGGGACTTTTTTATTTTATTTTAATTTAGAGCATTGCTTTGTCTACTCAAAGTGTAGGTGATATTCCAAATATTTTTGTTTCAGTCTCTGGACTAATGGAGTACAATCACCAACTAGTTGGTAGTTACAAGGTGATTCACTCAAATGATTCCACCTCTGAAACATGTTCTATATTGTTTATTTTGTTACTTTCACCACAGGACCAGTTGATGTTCAAACCATTTACTTACATGCTATTCTGTAGCATGTTTACAAACATGATTTGCAAACAGATGTCATACCATGTACATAAAATGTTTGCAAAAATGATAAGAGGTAACATTAGTCTGTCCCTCTGACTCATGAAAGAGCAATTGTAAAGTTGAACAAGCCAGATTCACAAAGGAAGTAGAGGTATGGCTTGACTACCATGTGTATAAATTATGTATGCAGAGTACATGGCAGTCTAGTACTGTGGAATACTAAAACCACACATTGTGGCCTTACTATAGATAATGAAACACTAGTATTATTTGTAGAAATTGCCATTGTCCAAAATATGCTAAAAGCTCAAGTTATGATTACCATATGCTCAAACTTGAATAAAAAATTTAAAAAAACAGTCTGCTTTATACACCTCTGAAATTTTTATTTGTCTACTATAAAGACTTCTCAATGTCTGCCAAGGTTTTGAGTGCTTCATAGCCCTCCACAATGACATGTTCTTTGAAAACTTACAACCATTTTTGTTTAATTTTCTTTTTCATAATGTTAGGGAAGCCAACAATAAATATCTGGAAAGGTGGCTGTCGGATTCTGCAATGGCAATAGCAATGGGATGCAGGTTGCATTTCATTAATGATACAATTCACAAGCCCCTTGTTTAACAGGCAAACTACTGTAGGGCATAAATTGCAGGGCTTCATATTCTGTAAGCTGTTCCTTGAGATTGCATAACATTCTTTGAAATCAATATAAAACAAACATCGTTGTGAAGGAGGAGCTGTAGATTAATACCAGGCATAGAATTTCTAATCTAAGCCACTTGCTGAAAATCTTCTTGCTAAAATCAAGTAGGTCTTACTGGTATTTTCTTGAAATACAACATACATCAGCTACTGTATGCAGGGGGGGGGCGATTTGTTTCAAATATTGGGGGGGGGGGACTTTTTCTTGAGGGCAGGGGTGTAGCAACTTTCATCCCCAAAATTGTTTGTGCGCTTCGTGATTATTTGTACATTACTATCTAAGCGAAGCGCCACCATCGGTTGGCGCGCAGCGTACAAGAAAATTTCTGCTTTTGGTAGCCCCCCCAGATCACCGGAAATGGCACTTCTCGCTGCTTGAAAATGACCAACCAGATACGTGTACACTTTTGCCTGAGAACCAAGTTTTTCCCAATAGTTTTTTTTCATTCATAACCTTTTTCACGATTGTCACCAGTCACACATCATGTTCGACCTCATCCCATCTCCTGTGGATCATTGCTTTTGAAGGTAATACTATGTAACGGCCCACAATATCCGAAAGCCCCACTTTTCAAGGTTTTAAGCCCATTATCTGTTCAGAATTTGAATAATAAATTCACTTCAAAACATGCCCATAATGTTGCACAAAATATCATCTATGGACAACCAATATAGAAAAAAAAACCTTCAACCCCTAAGAGACCGGTCAAAATTGCACGAGTAGAGGAAAGTATGATGAAGAATGTTGGTCAGGGAATTTTAGAAAATTCAGACACAGTTAATTTATTGGTGTACAAATATTAAAACCTCTTATAATGGCTACTATAAAACTTCAATATCATAAAAAAAAATTACAAAAAATATGCTCGAGGGGGGGGGGCCGGTCACCCCTTCGCCCCCCTGGCTACGCGCCTGCGGTTAGAAATCTTGTAGGAAACAGGCCAATGGAAACACATTGAACCCATATCGATGTGGATCATATATATGATTGGTCGTACTTACACTCATACACAAGAGATGTACACATTATGATAATAATCATGAGTGACAACATGCTATATGGTCACAGATCACAGAAACGACCACGAAGAGTCATTTACCTCATGCAGCATGTGTTGGATGAAGTTAAAGCCACCGCCAAATATGATTTGGATAAATAATCTCACGCATTATTTCTATTTATAGCCACATAAAAAGACTATGCCACCAATTATTGGGGGGGATACTAGATACTATATCCCCCTACCTAAAATATTGGGGGGACATGTCCCCCCCGTCCCCCCCCCCCCCATGATTGCCGCCCATGACTGTATGTATAGGCTTTTTGAGCAGGCTAATAATATTTGCTGATAATACAAATAGACAGTAATACAGGGTTTATGTTAGATGTAGAAATAATGCAGATTCTTTGATTGAGGATTGTTAACCATGTGTTTAAGTACCTAGTCTCTACTTGGAAAAAAATGGCCAGTGCCACTTCCCCACCAGTTGGTAAACAGCAGAATCCACTGGCATTAGGCTACTAGTAGTAAATAGCCCAAACATTGAGACCTGTAACACTCATACTGAGGTAAAGATACTGTACAGTACATATAGGTGGCCGAATGCTACTGTCATAGGGCAAAAAGGCACACAATGGAATTACTATTACTACTATAATTTCCATGATATATTTCTCTGCCTTGTGGTCGTCTGCCACAAAACTCTGCCTGCACAAAGCTCAACACAACTAATGGTACATTTACACAACTTCAGACAGGAATTTATATAGCTATGGCCCACTGATTGTCACATGGATTCCTTATTGGCAAATTAACACGATGCAATTTAGAAAACTCCTAACTTGCCAGACGATATGTGATAAAATGCAACTCTTTTATAGCTCAAAGAATTACACCTGACGTTGATATGCAATGGGCCTATATGTATATAAATAGCTGCTTAGCATTGTGAAAGGGATCACAGTTCTTATCCACACTTGTAAGGAGAATTTACTTAGACTTAAACCAATCATTGTCACTTACATAGCTGAGACAGAATGTACTGCTTTTCACATGACTTACTGTAAAAGGGGTCATGTAGTCAACTGAAGATGATAAACTGTATATTGTTATTGGTATGGCTATGAAACAAACAAAATTTTGTAGGTTTTTTAGAGATTGCAGCTCTTAATTGCTAAAAGAACATTTGAATGATGAAAAAAATGTCTTTAATATATATCCCTTTATCTTTGTTTTACTCTGGGACTACATCAGCACATATGTTGTCACCCTGTGCTGCTTCTAGTTTGATTGCTTCAAACAGCAGCAACAACAACTTCAATCTACAACTCGCTAACACATAAATCCTTCCTCAGTATTTCTGAATAGTTGTACCATCAATTGCCTGAATTTGAAGTGAACTCTTGAATCAAGTACTTCCACCCAACCTATAGCCTACCACTAACTTTCTCAATTCCTAGACATTTGTGGGTCTGTGAAGAAGAAGGCTCTGGAGGCTGACTTAACTTAAGGGTGACTGCAAACCACAGAGACACAATAGGAGGATTGACAATGTGTCCATTATACAGCTAGTAAGTAGTAAGTACTTGAGGCAGTGGTGATGGTTATAATGGGAAACACAGATTGGATAGGCATGAGCAGTCATGTTACAAGGAACGGCAACCTGATAAGTTTCAACCTGGGAGGAAAAGGAACAGATGTAAAATGGGGGGGGGGGGGGTGAGGAGGGCATGCTTCCCCACCGCCATCATCATTCTCTCGATATATTTTTTTAAATTATTCTAGATTATTGATTTGCAGCACCTTGCATCAGACATAATAAAATATTTACCTAATTTTTTGGTTAAATATGCCTCAGAATGCACCATATGATCTCAATTCTTGTAATGTTTAATGGGGAGGGTCCTCCTCCCCCTCCCCTACAAGTGAGTCAACAGGGCAACATCCCCTACTTTGTAAAATCCTTCATCCACCTCTGGCCATTCCATAAAGGTCCATGCCTCTACAAATCTATAAATCTGTCAGGCGAATCTATTATTTGTCCTCTCCACACCTTTGAAATCCTGTGCAGGCCACTGATTGACAGGTTTTGTCAGTAAAACTGCTGCCAGGAATGATTTTTTTATATAAATATTTCCTATTTTCTAAGATAGTTAAAGGATACTTCATATAATTTTGGCTTCAGTATAAAGTATGCCTAGAAAACCCTTTCATTATGACCTTTTATTAATAATTTGATGTTTATCACCTATAAAAAGGAAACATAAACCTTGTGTTTTTGAGCACTTGTGTTACTTTTTTAGCACTTGCTTTGTTTACAGTTATATAACACTGGTAGTATAACTTGCCATGGAGGCCATCCCAAAGGGGAGGGGGTGAACCCCTCCCCTTTGGAAATTTTTAAGACCCCTCCCCCAGGACGGCGATCACAATCCATCATGCATCAGCCCCCCTGACAAAAATACCTTCCTACGCCAGTGCCGATAATATAACATGACTTAATTAACATTCATGACTTATTGTATTGTCACCAAAACTTGTCTTATATCTCACTTCTTTACATACTTTTCTTAGGGAAAATAATCACAGCAGGGTGAAATTAAAGTGACTGAAGGGCCTGTGACAAATATACAAATTTTGATCACAGGAGTTACCGTTCCTTGGTTTACTCATGACATTGAAAATTTTGCTAAATGATTTTGGCATTTGATCACAAATAGCCCGATATTGATCGAAATTTCAGAAAATATGTTATAAGTAATCATGAAAAAGCATTCAATGTTCACTCAACTATGTCAGTAGGCCTAAAGAGTAAAGGTACCAATTCAACAGCTGTTTCTGTCACAATCTCAGTGAATCAGGAAGACATACACATGGGCTACATCACTCAGATACAGACACAAGTGATATGATGTCGCTAAGGGTAAGAGTTCCGGAAATTTGGATAAAAATCCAATTTCCAGCCTCCCACAGAAACATCTGCTAGACCTATCTAGGCTAGCGTTACATCTCATACTAAACATAAGCCTAGGCCCTTACTAATACTAGTTCTATTTACAGTACTTTGGCTGAGCTGGACCTACTACTAACAGTTAAGATAAACCAACCTACTGCAAACATTATGGCCTAGCCTATACAGTATATGTTATGAAGTTTTCTCTATTACTTAGCTTAGCGCCAATGAACTTACGTATTCGTAATAAGTATCGCGTAATTACTACTACCTTACGTAATCATATGAAAGCATGCATAAATACTCGGGATGCAGTAATTATCTAGGCCTAGTCGGACTAAAGAGATTGCGAAAAAAATGTCTAAGGTTTACTACGTTTCTACTTTAAGAAATCATTCGTCGGAGTAATAATTGTACCCATTCGTCGAAACTCATTCAAATGAACTTACGATCAAATATTTCCTAATAATATGCATATATGGAAAGATTTCTCATCAGCAGACGACATGAAGGCACCCAGTGGGCTCAGTAGGGGCTATAGCGCTAACAGAGGCTAAATCTCAAGCAGTAGTACACAAATCTTGACTGTGTCCAAAATCTCACATTGACTGCACGTAAAACGATTTTCAAAAAAAACCTAAGTCCAACAACACTGAGAGGTTGACAAAGTTTTCACCCCCCCACGGAAAAACGCCACATCTTTTCGCCCCCAAATTAATACAACGTTTAGAGGGTGTATACGAAATTTATCACAACCCCCCTAACCGGGCTAATTCCCTCGTTTAATGGGGGCAAGGGGCTCGTCAAGCATGTCAACTTTGCCAATTTTACACCCATTGACTTAGCACGTAAAACGATTTTCAAAAAAAACCTAAGTCCAACAACACTGAGAGGTTGACAAAGTTTTCGCCCCCCCACGGGAAAACGCAACATTTCTACGCCCCCAAATTAATACAACGTTTAGAGGGTGTATACGAAATTTACCACAACCCCCTTCATCGGGCTAATTCCCTCGTTTAATGGGGGCAAGGGGCTCGTCAAGCATGTCAACTTTGCCAATTTTACACCCATTGACTTAGCACGTAAAACGATTTTCAAAAAAAACCTAAGTCCAACAACACTGAGAGGTTGACAAAGTTTTCACCCCCACGGAAAAACGCCACATCTTTTCGCCCCCAAATTAATACAACGTTTAGAGGGTGTATACGAAATTTACCACAACCCCCTTCATCGGGCTATTTCCCTCGTTTAATGGGGGCAAGGGGCTAGTCAAGCATGTCAACTTTGCCAATTTTACACCCATTGACTTAGCACGTAAAACGATTTTCAAAAAAAACCTAAGTCCAACAACACTGAGAGGTTGACAAAGTTTTCGCCCCCCACGGGAAACTTGCCCTAAAAGTCACTGATAAAGTTAACTTGTTCAAAAGAATATCGTACCATGCTTAGTATGGCTAACGAGGAACACACTGAGAAGCAACTACAGCATATCCAGTATCATATATATCAATAGCTATTTATTTCTTCTTTTGCCCATATATGTTGTTGTCTCTTAAACTTTATGTGAATGATATTGTGGGAGGGGGCAGGGTAGGAGGGTGTTTCCCCCTTCTTTAGCTATGTAACAGATTTATACCTCCTCAAATAATTTGTTCACAAAGAATGTGGCAGGCATGTAGAGCTTGCATGGGATGTATTCTAAGGAAGTTTCAACCTAACGTAAATTCTGTTTAAAATGTATCTTGGTGTTTAAAATTGAAAATGCTATTGCTCGTGGTTACTCCTCCCCCCCCCCCTGCTCTGCTGCAGGATTCCTTGGCATCCATGCACTACAGCCAATGGCAGAGTACCCACCCCACCTCCTGACCATTTCATACACTTCTGCATTGGCTTTGACCATAGAGGTTGCATGGTAGTGCTCAGCAGTTAACATAACAGAGTTATTGATTATAATTTAATATTAGCTCACTAATAAATTATGTATTGTCCCAAGAATCATGTCACAAAGACAGACAGAAACAAAAAAGGAAGGTTTGGTTAACAAGTTTATTTTGACTGTTTGAGTTGTACATAAATAATATAACAACATCGTGAAAAATAACAAAATGTGGTGCAAAAATGATGTACAAAAATCTTATTATCAGAATACACAAAATCGTTTGATCAAGCCAATGTTTTCTGTTGTTATATTATAAGAAAGACTGCATGAATGCATATGTTTATTCATAATTCTGCATAACCAATGGTTAAGCCACTTAGTGATCATCATGAAATGAAATATGAATATTCACGAGGAAGGGGTAAAAAAGAAAACCTGTCGGTGTATATTCTCAAGGAGGTGGGTGGAGTTCATTCAACAACATAAGGAAATATAAACTGAATATGAAGGTATGTAGGGTCAAGTCTTTACCAATCTCACCATGTTGGTTGATAACTTCTTTTTAATCCTCCTTTCGCATTAGATATAGCTAAAAAACAACAACTGAGAACCAAACTTTTTTGCTTGTCGCAGAACCTGAGCATTCTGAAGTTTGTAAACAAGTAGCCTTTTGAGCACTGATATTGTTTAAACGATATATATAAATACACATTCTGCCAAGACGATGAGATAATATTTCAAAGTGTCACTTGACTGTCAACATGATGAGATGGTTAATCAACATCAAGAGATCCACGGTCTACATGCTGAGATAGCCAACGTGGTGAGATCGTCTGACAACACCGGGATATGGTCTAACAAGACATTGAGTTGGTCTGACAATATTGTGAGTTGCACTTCATTAGTTATTTCATAGCTTAAACACACATAAGGCTAAAGGGGTCACAAGAAAGAGATAACAGTGTTCACTTGTCGATGGAGATAGAGGTGGGTAATGGGTTAAAATGAGGGCGTGGCTTCTCTGCTGAAGGGAATGTTGAATAGTACTTCAGAATATCGTAACCAAATTTACTCAATAATTTTTTATCACAATTACATATTTTCTTTTTGTCCTACTACTTAATAATAATGTTAACTTGTTGCAATACCCAAATTAGTTAGAAAGAACCAGCTAAGTGGTTTGGCAGTTTGCAGCCTGGAGATAACCACAAGAATCCAATTAAATATCTTACATATTCAATACCCCACAGATAACCTCTGTTAAATTTACACCTTTCACCAGCCAACTGAATGTGCAGTATGATCCTTCGTTGTGTCCTTCGTTGGTCACCACTGGCATTAAAAAATTATTGCTACTTAACGAATATACACATGAACATATAATGTCCGTAAACTTTGTTTTTTGTAAAATAAATTTAACACTCCTTCGCCAGAACATGAAGGGAAGGAGATTAAGGTAGACCTTCTTGCCTCCCCCACCCTCACCCCCACCCTCACCCTCACCACTGAACTTTGGGGTATGAAGGTTACCATTTAAATACTTCACATTAATTACCATTGACTATATAACAGTATTCCTACAAGATATAAAACAATTTGCCAAATGTTGACTTCAAAAAATACAGCATTAACTATATATACAAACAGAAACAAAGGTAATCAAATTACTTGCTTCCATTGTTCTTTTCATGAGAGGAGTAATTAGTTACATTTATACGTATGGTGTAAAATATATTGTAAACCAAATGCATATATCTCTGACAACAAAAATACTTTGACAAAGATACAGAACAGACCTATAGGATGTAAGTGGGTAAAGATTATTTTAGAAACCGTACATAGGAATACTAAAATTGAGGGAGTTCACTTTTCCACAAAGTATTAAAGAGAAACTGAAAAAACTGAAATGTCAGTAGCATGGTTGGTAGGCTTTACCATCCTGACGCCAAAAGAAACAAACCACTTGCTAACATGTAGAGTAACTATGGTTAATTTTTGCCAGGTAACTAATTAGACTAACTATCATAAACTGAAGTAGAAACAGTTATTAAATGGCAACTGAGAAGAAACACATATTTCAAACATGTAAAGATAGTAGAAATAACTATTGCAACATATTATATGTAGCATTCAGTGTAAATATATAGCCGATGGAATAGCCGATGGATTATGTAAAATATGAAGAATCCTGAAATCTATTCCAAATCACACAAAACGGAATGTTTAAACCCATCTTAACTCTGAAATATACATTTTTCAAAGATCTGATTGGTTATATCAAAATCCTCTTCATCACATATGAGAGAAAGCTCTCCTTATCTTTTATGCCGTTTCATTCTTATAAGAGTGACCTCTGTTGTCATCCTCCTCTCTCCCCCCCTCCAACCACCAACCCATTTTCCCCAGTATATAAATCAGGCAACCACCAATTGGAGTTGGAAACTTTGAAGGCTCTATGTCTGGAGGTCATGAAGACTTTGGTTCATAGGTAAATCACAAGATACAAACTTCCATTATATAGCTTGAGAAATATCTGTATGTTGGACCAGGACCAGGACCAGGGGTAGACAAGACCAACCAATCATCTACAACCCCGCTAGCAAATACTCTTCTTTGTAAAGGATATATGCAAAGGAGGTTCCAGTTTTGTTCATGGGAAATGTATTTCCTGTCAGATATACCCTTACAATTAAGCCTTACTGTGATCATAAGGCTATGTAACTTCTCATGAATATTCATATCCTAGGTCATTACTGTATGCATATGCATTTATTATTATTAATATTAAAGAACTAGCCACCACAATAAGTTTACAATACTAAACCAGCTCCCTTGTTTCCTCTCATCTTCTTTCCATCCCAGCTTGAGTTTAATTGCTAAAAACATCAATATAAACCTCTATATGTGATAAACAGATAATATAATCTGTTCAGTAACTTTTACCTCAAGTTTGGAACAGCAAAAAATTAAAATAAAAAAAAAACACTTGTGCACATATGAACTACATCAATAACCTATGACATCTACGAACCTAGAATTGTTATCATTAAATATGTTTCAAAAGTCTAAAGTGTTCACTTCTACATCGTCTGCATGTTATTTTGATGATCTTGTTTATTGAAGTTGATTCTTCCACAAAAACAAGATCTTTATTTTCTTCAAGACTATCAAGAAAATACAGACAACACAAATCACAAAGAATAGAGCAACCATTGCTTTTGTACTTGTCGACGACATTCAGTGTGTCATAGTATACACAAATTAATTTATCTTATATAAATATTAGAAAACTGAAGGACACATGTCAACAATTTATGTAAATAAATGTCATTAAACAGTTGACAACTAAATGTAGCACACCTTTTTTTCCCTGTTCTGTACAGACTCTTGTTTTTTATTAAATATTGACTTTCTATGCCCGCTTTTATAATGAAAACGTTCGACGTTGGTTACCCAGATATGGTAACCAACACTGAACAATGTTCATCATGTTACCAAAGTGAAATGAGTTGTGCAAAAGGGACCTTTTCTCCCTAGAGAAAAAAAAAAAATATTTATCATACAAAATTTGCTACAAATGACTTGACTCCACAGATCACAACATTTGGATTGAGTGGTTTATGCCTCTAGTAGATATATGAACATTTTCGGAAACTCAATGGTACAAGGTCGTAAAAATGCAAAATGATATTTCTCTGGGACTTTCCTCTGAGACAATGCAGGTTTGCCAACGTATTTGGAGCCCTTTGCTTATGTATGCCACTAAATTTTCACAGAAAATACCTACCAATCAATGTAGCGTTCACTTGTTTTGGGCCTACAGTCCTGGAACTATGTATATTGACCATTCTTCTCTCTAATATTAGCATATGTACAAAAGTTGTCCGTACAAACTGTAACAAAATGTTGAATTATGTACAAACCCTTATGTTTAAAATACATCACATACTTAAACAGTAGATGATAATGGCAAGAAACTTCTAAATTATACCTAGTTTGAAAATCATTCCCATTCCACACAGGAATGTACACTCTTAAAGTTTATGCTTTCTGCAAAATTGTATCAAATATATATATCTATATAACAAAAGAAAAACACACGAGGTAAGGATAATGGTCAGCATAATTTTACTCCATGTCGTAGCCTTTTTAATATGTCAGGTTCTATGGCCCTTCTTCTTTTTTCTTTGCAGTTACTACCTCAAAGTACAAAAGATTAAATAATTCTAGTTCATACCCTCATAATTGCATTTCTCTCCCTTGTTTTGATAAGAAAAACAAACAAATAAAAATATGTATAAAATATGTCCAAAAGGTTCCAAAACAGCACATGTAGGAGTATGGAATGTTCATGCTATTTGCCAAGCATAGCCTTCTCCAAATTAGTGTCAAAAGTTTGGTAAAAAAAAAGAAGATTTGTGTTCCCAAAAAGTATGGAGAATGTTGGCGATGTGAAATGTCTCTTTTGATTGGTCAAAATTTGTCCAGGAAAAAATCTAGTTAGTTTCATATAAATTGAGAGTGATACTACACTTAATATCAAATCTAAAAGGCCACCGGGGCCATCATTAGAAACACCCCACGATATCAAAATTAGGTAAACAAAGAAAGCCCTTCCAAAATTGATCTTCCCTATGTTTGTGCTAGCTGTAGGAATATGATTGGTTCTGCTACTGACGATAATAGCTAGTTCTGACCAATCCATTGAAGGGTTACCAAAGGGGTACGATGAAGGCAAATTTTAAAATCATTTCACTGCCAGACTTGGGTTTGACATTTACAAACAAGATTATGTCCCTGAGGTTGTACCTCAAACTGAGGTTGTGCCTCCAAAGAGAAAAAGAACAACAAAAAAATGGAAAAAAGAATCTTGAAGGCTCAACCAATCAAGATCAAACATTCTCTAGTTATCAATACCTTATAGAGATCTCATTCACACTGCTGATGACACAGGTCTCTTGAAAAGTTCTTCCATATAGCCTATAGGGATCTAATGACAGTTACATACTAGTATCCGAGATCCACCAAAAGACTGTCCTTGGTTGTACCTCGGCATTCAGACGAAACAAAAGGCTGACGACACTTGACAACACTTGATTGATTGATGTCATACTGTCCTGCAGTAGTATCAACAATTGTCCTATGCTCCTGTCCAAAGTTCCGGCGGATGAAGCCAGGACGTGGAACATCGCATCGATACGTATCAGTGGCTGGTCGATGCCCCTGGCTCGTATCTCGGTTTCTCATCTTCCCGTTTCTGTAGATCTTTGATGGCATGCTGTAATCGCTTGATGTGACCAACTTTTGTGACTCCAATATCCTGAAAAATAAAACACCAAAATAAGGTTGTGCTTCCGATATATGTCTCCTACCATGCATTAACATAACATCAACATTTTTGTATAATTCCCTATAATTCACAGTCTAGCGCTACACATATCATTTTCTAGAATATTTACCTAGGCCTACCCAAAGTATTGTCAGCTAAGAGACCAGGTTCAATAGCAGGGAAATATAAATTTAAAAAAAAATACAAAAAGCTATATATATTACATTTTTTTACTGTGAGTGAACTATGATATTATTTTTGTTGTTCATGAGAAATATTGGCATAGCTTCTGTCAATCACCTTGAAAAATTCATGTTTGCTATATGTATTTGCAGAACTGGTCCATGCAATAACATATATTAAGCACATACACTATGTTGCTGTTATCAGCATGGTGAAAGTAGTCAGAACACCACTATAATCATTGAATATTGAAAGTTTTGCTATCATCAGAGGAAGTGACAGAAATATTCCTTCCCTTCCCCCAACCACTTGTAAAGATATTGATGAAAATAAATGTGAAGAGAAGAATCAACATGTATTAAAAGTTTTCTTAACTTCATATAATCTTCTTAAAGACTCAACACACATTTTGGCCCCGAAATTTGTTGACACATTACCTTGAGATCTCTCCTCTCCAAGCAAAGTAGTTCCGATCCTCTAATGTCATTTCTAATGAATTGTGAGGCATATTCTTCTAGAGATATACTCTCCAACCAGGTGGCAACCTCTTCGGCACTCCAACTTTTAATGTCCGATCCGCCTGTGAAAAAAACAACATAGAAACCGACCACATAAAATAACGATGGTACCAAGACAGTTGTACCAAGGAACATAAAATATTGATGGTACCAAGGCAGTTGTACCAAGGAACAACTACCTGTGAAATAATATATGTGATGTCGCTGTGACTGAGTGGAATCCAATTAAATGGGGGCATATTATTTCAATTTATATGGCTAGAAACTAAATAACAAAGCCACCATCTTGCATAAAGGAGATGAGAGATGAATCTTTCAGTGTAAGAAAATTTCATTTTAATTAACGTGCAGAGAAACATTCAAAAATAAATAAAGACCATCCTGAGATATTGGTTTTGTGTTTCCTTTGAATTAAAGAGTCTTTAATGATGAAAACAAGACAAAACTAAGAAATAGAGGTCACTTTTACATCATTGCTGTAGTTATTTTTCTGAAAAACAATGAAATAAAGTTGACAATGATTTTACCTGAATATGAAGAAGGTGGAGATTTGCTGTCTCTTTTCAATGGTTTCTTAAAACGAGATACACCAGGGAATTTAAACTTCGCCTTGTGTCGTTTGGAGTAGGGATCCACCTAAACAGGAAGACAACAAAATACAAATGCCGTAAAGATTAACCCTTTCTTGGACTTTGATTGCATAGAGGGAAGGAGAACATCACAAGGTACAAGGACTGACATTGATAGGCCTTTTAATACCTGTCAGCCAATAATTTATGCAGGCAACTTGTAACGCCCCCCCCCCCCCCCCGCCCCACCTCCTCATTTCCAATAAATATGAATCTCACCACTAACCCTAATATAATAACCCCACATAATCTCTCCAGAAATAGATGCATGCTGACTCTTAAACAGGAATAAAAGGAAAGTATCAATGGACTTAGAGAGTAGTACAAACATAGTGCTCAATGCAGTATTGTCTCTCACCGAATCATCCTCCAGAAACAGCGAGATACCTTCGATGGCGTTCACTTTCCTCAGATCATTCTCAACTGCCGTCAGATAATGATTCAATCGCTCTGAAACGTCTTCTGGAAGATTCTGTACGATTTCCAAAGGAGAAAACATAATGGGTTAATTAATTTGTATAATAAAAGTAATGTAATTATTGTACCGGCTAAAATGTATGTATGTATGTATGTGTATGTATATGTGATCTTCCCGCAAGCAGGAACTCGCGAAAGAAGCCATGGAGGCTTTTAGACTCCAATCTGACCGAAGCCAATCTCTCGGCACACATCCATTTAACGTCCATGTTGGGAAGTTGTTATTGAACAACACCCTTGCCAGACGACACACATTGCTGTCGGCGGGGAATCGAACCGGGGATCTCATGACTGGGAGACGCCGGCGTTAACCACTAGGCTATAAACTCCGCCTTAATAAACTCCTTAATAACTCCTTAAATAAACTTAATAAACTCCGCCTTAAATGTATACATCGTAATGAGCAAGGTTGTGGGGGAGTGGGGGTGTGGGTAAGGGAGGGGTGGCCCAACTTTGGAAAAATGGGGGGTGTTTAGGAGCAAAGTGGTACTCTATGTTGCAACTTTTGAAACAATGTCGAAGATCTTTAGACTGTTTAGTTTTGTTCCGCACATAAAAGTTATATATGTATGTATTGTAAACTAGAATTGTTTTGCAATATTCTGTCTGCCAGTGGAGGGAGGGTGAGGGGGGAGGGGATGGGCCCCTCTGATATTATTCTGGGGATGGGGACTAATGCCCCCAGAGATAAAGGTGTTTGTGTCCCTGGTAATGAGTGGTCCTGTAGCTGTGCTAGTCATGAGTGTGAAAGACAGGGAAACGACACTGACATTATGTGTCTATTAACACATGATAAACACATAATTGGACACCAACTGAGCTTGCTAAGAGATCACTGTGGTTATTACCATATGACTTTTTATATGAAAGGGACAATATTAAATGGTTAAAAGTACAATTGCAGGGTTGGAGATGGTAGCAGTATAGCATTATCTTCCACCTTGTTGATACATGACATATTGCTTGGTTGGGACATTTCTAGGAAACAACAAAACCTGCATTAAAAAATGACTGTATACCCCTGGTCCCGTCCCTCTGTCACCCATCTATGCCAATGTGACCAAACATATCAACATTTTTGTTAGACACGACAAGAAGTGTTTGGAGGGGGGGTGTGGGGATCGGAAAGGGGCATGTGAATACCACTCACCCAGGGTATACACACATTTGAGGAATCCTTGTTACTGATCAAGACACACTCGATACTTACCAAAGAATAGCTCTTCTTTGCCAGAAAAATGGTTGTCTCTCCGTGAAGACCTCTGGTACTGTTTATGACATCCACAAGTATCTTCTGACATGCTCCCTGCAAATAAACAGAAAAGAATGGTAGCATATCTCAGGTGTCCTTGGCTTCATTTTGATCAACTATTAAAGTTGTCATAAACTTTGCGGTTAACATTTCAGATTTAGATCAACATCCTTTTGAATAGCTAAATGCAGCTGCCTGTTGTTGGTCACCAATTTCTGCTAAATATCAAACCTACCAAAGAATGCCCACAATAAAACAACAAACTGGTAACACTTCGACAACCACCTAGAATTCTTTTTTGCATTGAAAAACTTAATAAATAAGGATTAATTAAAAGGAGAGAAAATAAATCTTCTTTGACTGACCAAAGGGAGACAGCTGGCATTTTACAAATTTTAAAGCAAGGCTCAAGACGGTAGAGCTGATCAAACTATTCCTAAAATCTTCAAAGATGAAAAGATGCAAAATTTGAGCTTCTTCACATCCCGTGATAAAGTTTGCAAATTTGGTTGGGTTCTGTTAATTTAGACCAAACTATCCTCACTTGCTTTCTCAAATTGTTTTTTCTCTTTGAAAGACTTTAACCTTAATGCTATCAATGTCCTTACTTCACTCTATACAAACTTCAGATTTTCAAGATGAGTGGTTTCGTTATTTTAGACGATACCGCACTCATATCCATTGATCTAATAACTCTCTCTCTCTCTATCTCTAAAACAAGCAATAACTGAATTAAGCCAAAGATAGAGTGCCATAAGTATGTTTACAACAAACTTCTTTTACAAGAAACTAATTACCTTAGTAAGGTATAGACAAAGACTTTTGGAATAATAAATTTCTCCCATAATGCAGTGAGAAGATATGACCTTTGACCTGTTGCACTCACCTCTGCCGTATGGCAACTGCTATAGAACCTATCCAAACTGGCTGATACTGTCATTGCCAGGTGGAGCAGCTCAGATTCCATCTGACTGCTATGCTCTGCGGCTAATTTTACGCTACAAAGGAAATGGAAATAGAAGCATGAATCCCACTGTGTGATAGACAAGTCCCTTTATCCTGCTTCTTCACCCTAACCCAGTGTCATATGACTTAACAGCAGTAGTATCCCATCAGGAGTTGAACAAGTCACTTACATGCACTTCAACTATTTCCAGCAATCACAAACAATGTGCTTTCCAAAGACGAAGTTAAGGTTAAAGTTTTGAGTTTTCAGATGACTTAAGTGGAGACAACTCAGCACATTTAGTTGACATCAATTTAGAAAAGAGTTTGACGCCGTATTTTGGCATAAAACGCCATGTTATCTGTCAACATTTCTGACTGTCTGTTGGCTCGTCCGTTGGCTGACTTACCTCTCGATCAATCCGGAGACCGATTCACAGAAGTGTCTGACGATGGCCATCTCCTCATCCACCAGAGGCTGCTGGTGTTTCAGTGTTATCTTCCTCTCCTTCCAAGATTTAAGAGTATTCTCGAATGCCTGGATGGGAAAGGAAGGTTATTTATATCAGTTCCACCTTCAAAAATTACAAAGGGAGGGAGGGAGGGACAGACAAGGAGAAAAGGAAAGGTACGGGCTGGTTAGCCAACATTCAGAAGCACAAATTTACATATAAATGTGGAGTCTGTATGACAATGGATAAGCAAGTGAGAAATCTTTCGTTGCTTCACTGTTTCCACTGACAGTTATTTTTTCCCCTCTTTCTGTGGGGCAGTGGTAAGGGAAGGGGGTAAAGCTGGTGGCATTTAAACATTCTAGCGATGATGAAATCTGATGTATGAAATCTTTGGTTTCGCAACTGTCTGCAAGCCACGCATGGAAAGTTATGAGATATATGGGCAGAAACAGAAAAGACAATGCAAAAGAGTAAACAAGTGAACTGACAGCCGAAGTAAAAATAACCACTCCATTAATAGAATTTTCAAATGTTTGGCCTTGAATTTCTATTTTCAAATTTCAAAAATGAAACAGTGCTGGTGGCAATCCCTTGACCAACAGGACCCTCAGCAGGCATAGTTTATATCCACGATAGATCTTACCTTATCTCTCACTAGCATTTGGGCCCTGTTCTTGTGAACGATCTTCATAACCCCAGGGGGTTGTACCCAAGCTTCACCATCAACTTGAACAGGTACACCCTCCTTTCCTAGGACTGTAATCTTCACCACACGACACTGATGAGAATCAAGATGAACGATATTTATACTACAATTATTTTCCTGTCGTCAACGTTGCCACAGATCCTCTTGTAGTTTACTAAGTATTAAACCTGTACACTCAATTTGGCATAAATGCCGGGAAGAATAACCCAGCTCTCATCGAAAGTGTTGCATTCGGCTGGTGAGAAGCCACCATTCAGCTTAGTGATTTGTAGTATGAACTAGTTGCATTTCATAGACTCCATTTCTCATCAGATTCACTTGGTTACTTGGGCAATGTTTTCTATGAGATCCTTGTCATATAAAAAAATGCACAATCATATTCAGAATGTACCCTCAACAGTTTATAGCTACAAAATAATAATAATCATAAATACCATATATTAAAGTGCTGTTATCATAAAATAAAACATGCTCAAGAGCACTGTACAAAAGAACCAATTCCTGGAATATAAAATTACCAAACTCAAGAAAACCTAAAAGTAATAACAACAGCAATAAAAGTAAGAAATGATATAAGACAGGGTTATAAACTACAATAAAGAACATAAAATTATAAATATACATAAAAAAAAATTAAAAAAACAATGGTTTCAAAACCAATTCTTTCAAGAAAAGTAGGCTAGGCTAGGTACCTCTGCTATGAAATTGTAGTAGGTTCTTAACAAAGTGTTACTATTTCTTTCCACAAAATGACTGAAGAGAGAATGGTTGTTTTACAATTTTGAACATCTGCTGTGATACCAAAGTAAATGTAAACTTCTGTTCCAGCGTAAAAGATGGCAATGAGATCAGCAGCAAATTGAAACAGTTATGAAGAAAATGTCCTATGGCTTCAGTCTTACATGAAAATTAGGCTAAATGGTCAGTACACATTACGGTGACCACGTTGTGGGGCCTAAGCTGTGTATCAATGTTGATGTTGGAAGTGTTAAATCCTCAAATAAAAACACGCAGCAAAGTAAGAAATCTTGGCACGTACTCTGTTGCCAACACTATTCCAATCAACTAACGTTTTTCGTTAAAGTAGATTCTTTTGTTCTAGCTGTTCTTCAATTACCTATAAGTTTGTAAGAGCAACAAAATTCTTTGCTTGATGGGATTCCAATCAAATAATAATCATTACCAATTTTATGAGAGAACATCTCAGCTGGTAATAAAAGCACATATATTTGTATCCATTTTGTTAGTCACTGGCTTTCAGTCTCCATTCTAGCCAATATGCTCTTTAAAACGTTTTTGCTATTTTCCACTCAAGTTTTCTGTACCCGATTGACTCATACAAATGAAATTTTGTGCTCTGAGCATTGTATGAACGGAAATCTTCCATCATGTCTCACCTGAGCAATCCTGTGATGATGCAGGGTAATCATTCTTGACACGGCCATCTGAACACTACCAAACACAGCTACCACTTCTAAGATATGGTCATCAAAGGAGGGCGCTGTGAATGTCTGAAATAGACAACAACAACAAAAATGACCTTGAAATGACCTCAGGGTATATTAGATGTATCGATGAATCAAAGTCAAAACTAATTTGTTGGGATCAATTAAGCTAAATCCTGTGCTGTCTCAAATTGTTGCTAGCAGAGGTGAGTCTGAAGAAGTGGAAGGATGTGTCATTTCTCTTTGAAAAGGATGCAGGTTTTATCCTCTACTTTGAATATGTCAATGATCATGTTAAATAATAGAAGCAGCAAGTTCATGATAATTCTCTCTCTAAAACACATTTCCTTTTTCCTGACATTTGTTCATTCTCATGTCTGAGCCTTAAACACATTAAAGGGGCATACTCAAGGAATAATGTACTGTTTAATATTTCAAAGAGCAATGTTGAAGCTACACATTTCCAGGCCTTAAATATTGAAAATAATTTAGCTTTCTGTGTACTATCCAAAAACTGCTAGACATCAATTGTCTAGCAGTTTGACAATCTTTTCATCAAATTTTGCTTTCCAGATATCAAAAAAAAAGAAGAAATTCCCCGTAATTGAACAAAACTCGAAGGTGGATCCTGAAATTCTGTTTGTCCTTAATGGTGAAGTTTCGCCAGGGGAATCCATTTAAATTGATGGGTTGATTTAAGTTTGCTATCAATGGTGGAGTGTAGTTTGGAAAGTTAGTTTACATTAATGGCATCATTTCAAATTTGCTTAAGGTCCACATTTTTCTTCTAAAAGGCTATACTTTGTAGGGAGATACTTATTACATTAATGATGCAACTTTTTTTAAAATTAAAGTCATGAGTTTGTCTTCAATGTTGAAGGTGAAGTTTGGTGTCCAGAATTTACATCAGCAACTGATAAAGTCAATCAAACTTGAGATATGCTTTATCCCAGTGATTGGAATTGTCAAAATGTAATTGGGAATATTTGTAGCATTAAGATATTAAACTGATCTTTAACACTACAAACACACAAAACTCTCAGGGGTGAATCCAGGATTTTAGAAAAGAGGAGGGGTGGCACTAGGGTTACTGAAGCAAACTATTAAAAAAAAAGCTGAAATATTGGTTGTCAAATGGTGCATTCTGTGGGATATATACAAATTAGATACAAAAAAAGATTGAAAATTTTTGTGAGGTGAAAGGAGAAGGGGGGGGGGGGGAAGTTGTCCAATTCTGCTGTCATGTTCCTGTTTCTCCCATGTCCTACAGTTTCATTAATGCAGTAGGTCACCAATTACTTCTAACTCAGAATGGCTCTATTTTTTTTTCACCCAGTTTTAGTAAACACATCTTCCAAGAGTTTATAACTTGACCACTTTAACTCTGCCTCGGAATGGTTATATTATTCACACGTAGCAATTTCCTTTAACCTACATGCAATCATTAAAATTACCTAGTACCTGGAAGGACATTAAAATAAAAGACATATGCACACTTAAGAGCCTTTTCTTACAGTAGGCCCCATGCAACAAATAAACAGAGTGAGATTGGAGCGCTCTGCCCGAGGGCGATTTCCTGCCATTACGAAATCACGTTGTGTAATTACCGAAACTGATGTAACACAGAATCAGAAGGCACAACTAATTTACAATGTTGTAGTCAACAGAAGCTAGTTTAATTCACTTGTTGGATGAAAAGCAGAAGCTGGCCAGACTTAACAGTTATAATGGTGACATGTTGGTTATTACACATTAGATTTCCATGGTCTATTATACATTTTATACAGAGATGGGTGAGTGTTAGTTCAAATAACAGCATGATCTGTATGAAGCCCTACAAGTACTTTCTATCGATTATCTCTCTCGTTGAGCCTGACAGTTATCCGTTAGGTGGAAACTATTGGCTACTTTACATTTTACTTTTACTTATGGATCGAAACTTGATATTCTTTCTTCTGTCTATGCCACTCTTGATAGATCATCACCAGACTTTGAATAGATTTTACCAATAGAATTGGGGGGGGGAGGGCTAAAGCCCGGGGTCAATTTGGGCTTGGGAAAACATCGATAGGGCCTGAGCTAATATTAGATAAAGAATAATATATTCTAAGGAAAAATGAAGGGTGCGTAAATGGGGCCTGGCAACATAAATGTCTACGGCACGCCCTGACTCTTGATGTCTCTGATTAAAACAAAAGAAAAGAACAAACTTCAAGAACTTCACTGGGAGCAAAAGAAATTAAAAAATATGCTAGAAATGATTTTTTTTAAATCTCTCTTTATATACATATAAAAAAAGCATCTCAAAACTAAAAATCAAGGATGATAAATGTTGCATCATCTTACATCATCTTCTTTGGTGGTTCCCCAAAAGTTGCCTCCTCCACCATAGCTAGCAATATTCAACACCACAATTCCCTGCAGGGTGGGTAGAGGTATCCGTTGACCATCGCACTCCAGGTGAACCTTCTGCTCCAGGTTTCTGTAGGTTCGGTGGAGGAGCTCTTTGCCGCCTCTCATTCCGTACCACATGATATTCTTCTTTCGACTTCTGAGGAGGCAAAATGGGTAAAAAATTATCGACATCCTGTAATCATCTGAGATTTGCACTTTGAATATAAACCATGATCATAATGCACTAACTTGAAAATTATAATAGTGCAAAAGGAGCCTGTTGTACATGGAGCAGCAGTCTGGAAAATGAGAAATATTTCTCACCATTTGAAATATGTTTTTATGATCACAATTTACTAACCACTTGGCACTATTTCAATACAGACTGTTAATACTAAGGAAAAAATGACATGCTAACATTGTTTTTTTTAAAGTTTTTAAAGGCTATGGAGGACCAGTCGTGCAAATTGAAATATTGCAACAATTTCAACTCCTGACTGAGATGGATTACGATTGGACATGGTCTTCTGGCAACTAGGAAGAAACAGCACAGAATTCCAGCCATGAGACATTCACAACTCCTGACTGAGATGGATTACGATTGAACATAGTCTTCTGGCAACTAGGAAGAAACAGCACAGAATCCCAGCCATGAGACATTCACAACTCCTGACTGAGATGGATTACGATTGAACATAGTCTTCTGGCAACTAGGAAGAAACAGCACAGAATCCCAGCCATGAGACATTCACAACTCCTGACTGAGATGGATTACGATTGAACATAGTCTTCTGGCAACTAGGAAGAAACAGTACAGAATTCCAGCCATGAGACATTCACAACTCCTGACTGAGATGGATTACGATTGAACATAGTCTTCTGGCAACTAGGAAGAAACAGCACAGAATCCCAGCCATGAGACATTCACAACTCCTGACTGAGATGGACTACGATTGAAAATAGTCTTCTGGCAACTAGGAAGAAACAGCACAGAATTCCAGCCATGAAACATTCACAACTCCTGACTGAGATGGATTACGATTGAAAATAGTCTTCTGGCAACTAGGAAGAAACAGCACAGAATTCCAGCCATGAGACATTCACAACTCCTGACTGAGATGGATTACGATTGAAAATAGTCTTCTGGCAACTATGAAGAAACAGCACAGAATCCCAGCCATGAGACATCCACAACTGCTGACTGAGATGGATTACGATTGAACATAGTCTTCTGGCAACTTGGAAGAAACAGTACAGAATTCCAGCCATGAGACATTCACAACTCCTGACTGAGATGGATTACGATTGAAAATAGTCTTCTGGCAACTAGGAAGAAACAGCACAGAATTCCAGCCATGAGACATTCACAACTCCTGACTGAGATGGATTACGATTGAAAATAGGCTTCTGGCAACTATGAAGAAACAGCACAGAATCCCAGCCATGAGACATTCACAACTCCTGACTGAGATGGATTACGGTTGAAAATAGTCTTCTGGCAACTAGGAAGAAACAGCACAGAATTCCAGCCATGAGACATTCACAACTCCTGACTGAGATGGATTACGATTGAAAATAGTCTTCTGGCAACTAGGAAGAAACAGCACAGAATTCCAGCCATGAGACATTCACAACTGCTGACTGAGATTGTCTAGTTTGGTAAATTTTTGAAAATTAGGCATCTGGCAACTAGAGAGAAACAGTATGATGTAAAACCATATAACTGGGAATATTCAGTGATGGTCAATACTCACTTTAACAGTATTTCCTGCAATGAGACACATGGGGAACTTAAAAATGGTAAACTCACCTGCACTTTTCAGGATGTTCCTCTCTTCTGGTGTGAAAGTCCAGAGATATTTTAGCATCCATACCAATTCCCAAGTAGTTATTCATGACACAGGTTTCTGTAAATCCATCACTGAAATGTCAAGAGTTACTGTATGTTAAGTTCAGTTAAATGTGCACATACCTTCCAAATCATGAGTGGGAATATGGGAGATAAATGGAGGGGGGGCCTTGCCCTACTGAATCGGCAAATTTCTACAATTGTCAAAAGAACAGAAAAGAAAAGAAGTAAAAAGGAATATGCAGGGTTCGTACACTTTTTTCACAACAAAATTCAAGCACTTTTCAAGCACCAAATTTATGTTTTCAAGCACATGCTTATCATTAACAATAGACATTCTGTGAGACAGAGGCATAAAACATATCTAATGCAATGTGTACACTGGGTATATAAAGACATGATCAGTGTTGGATTTTCAGGTATTTGAGAAGGTTGTAAGTGGGACTACCAGTTTCAAAGATTTTCAAAGATTTTGGTAGTCCTGCAACAAACTTGGTAGTCCTTCCAAATTTTCCACCAAAATTGTTCACAGCATGCATGTGTTTACGTGATATATCCGAATTGTAACGACGCTACACGTGCGCCGCATACAAACAGTATTGTTTATGATATACAATATAAATCCTACCAACTAGAATGATAAATAATTTATCGTTCAGGTAGGTAGGATTTAGATTGTTTACTACTGTACAGCTCACATGCGTACGTCCAGCAATGCATTTTCACTCGGCCTATAGACTGTCCATGTGTGATCGACTGTTGTTACAACCAGGGTAGAAATTAAGATTTGGCTTTGGGGGCAATTTTGGAAAATGAAAAGTTAAAAACGACCCTCTTAATGAATTTACGAGTTTTTTTAAGGTTTAGGGGTGCTCTTTTCTAAAATTCAACATGCTGTTTAAGGAAATGGTTGTAAGCATTTAATAGGATAAAGTAAGCACAATTACCCTCTTCCTAGTGCTGCGACCTTAAAGCAAATTCATTAAAATTTTAATCGCAAAAATTTGCGATCGTTTAGCAAATAACGTCAAGACACCAAATATATAACGAAAAACCAACAACCCATCAACTGAAATAGAAAACATGTAGAAACACATAGAAAACAATGTGTGTGGATGAAATCACCACCAAATACGAAACCATTATATACTGCTGAAAAGTAATCGAAGTTAAAACCTTCAATCCATCACCACAGCAACGGTGTACGTAAAATACAACATTCCCTCTTTAAGACATAGCACATACCATCCAAACAACTGCCGATTGTCAGTAAATTGAAATTGTAAACAAAGCTACGCATTTTTTTTTTTTTTTTGCAAACCGATGGTTGTCTACATTTCCCATTGACTTAGTGTGGCTGTTAGGCTAACATGTGGTCGAAGGTTGCAGTATTTCACGGATATTTTAGGTCTAGCTAACTGCGTCACAATTTCAGCAAATAAAGAGATGCTTAGGCTAGATTTTCCCGTTGACTATGTGTGGTGTTCGGCTACCATGCGCGCGACGATAGCAGCAAGGAAAGTGTGTAAACAAAGCTACGCAAAGTTTATTTGGGGGGCAAACCATACCGATGGTTAGGCTACATTTCCCATTGACTTAGTGTGATTGTTAGGCTAAAATGTGGTCGAAGATTGAAGTTTTTCATGGATATTTTTATTCTTTATTTGCGACACAACTGAGCGAATAAACAGATGGCTAGGTTAGATTTCCATGTTGACTCTGTGTGAAGTTAGGCTACCATGTGGTCGGAGATTTGTGGGGATTTTTGGTTATTGTCGCTGGTACTGAAATTGCTTAGTGGAGGCCGTAATTTGCCAGTGACTGTGCGAGAAGTTTGCGGTGATTGTGGCCGACCCTCCCTCGTAATTTTTTAGACAACTAAGACATTCTTTTAAGTTTTTGTTTGTCACAATTTGACTATTCCACGGTAATTATTGTGTAACAATTACATACAAAATATGTTTTGAATTAAGCATGTTAAATTTCAATCACTTTTCAATGACATTTTCCAAAAATATAAGAAATCAAGTACTTTCAAGGCCTTGAAAACTGAACAATCAAATTCAAGCATTTTCAAGGGAGCAAAATGAAAAAAAATATGAAAAAAAATGAGAAATAATTTCACAAACAGAAAACTGACTAAGGAGCGTAAAAAAATATTGTACGAAGCACAGGGAATTTTTTTTGGAGAAAGAGAGTGTCTTGAACTAGTGCATCACTAATAAAGAAGGGGAGGGTGAGGGGGGTCGGAGGTGGGAGGTGCAGAGGGAATGGGGCTGTTTAATGATTTCTGGTTCAATCCTAGCTTTAACAAAAAGGAAAAACCGTACTCTGCATATTTTAAAATGTATAAAAGAAAGATGGAAAATATACTTACACACATTCCAGACCTTGGTCCATGAGAGGAGAAGCTGCGGCACAAAGGGCATCGGCATTAGCTAGGAGCACCTTACTGATTAAACCCCCAGCGTTGATGCCTCCACTGATGCCTAAAGGAATTGAGAAGAAAGTACATAGTTCAACAGGGTTTTATATTTATTAGCAGAGGAAAGATGTATCCAAGAAATATATCTACATTCAACAAGCTGTCCACATGGCAGTATTATAATAAACATTATAATCACATTATAACTAACATTTTTCTGCATGAAAATGTGCAAATATTAAATACAGTATATTAAAATTTTAATATATATTAAAATATATCATAATACTCTGTCAATAAGTACCAAAACCATCTGGAAACTGGGAAGAAACTTCATCTATGGAAAGATCTGTTTGGAAGGAAGCTGATTGTGTTTGCAACATCATTTCTATGGCTGTTCATATTGTCTTATTGCTTTTGTACACAAACTGATGCATCTTCGAATATAATAGTAGTGAAGTGCAATACTATGTCAATAGCAGATGCATCCATTAACCTTTATACAAAGGACACCCATTTCGCTTTTCTAAAACAAACACTGAGATGAGGCCTCTGACAGTTACGTATCAGAATATGCTGTACCTAGGTTGCATAGCCTACCACACAATTAACAATAACGATTGGAACTGTTGTATGTTCTTGAGCACATCTTTGAGTTATTGTCTGCATTAACGCTAAATAAGATTACAATTGAATTTTCCCAAATGGAGGAAATAATGTGCCACCAGCTAACTGTAGAACCCAGAATCCCCCCCCCCCCCCCCTTAATGACAGTCGCATTCTGTGTCAACATGGCAACACCCCTCGTTCGTAAAATCTTTCGTCTTAATTACTACAGTCGAGCGAATTTAGAATTTAGGCCCCTCACCCCCACCCTTCTCCCCTCCCATACCTCTGTGATCCTGTGCATGTCACTGAACTTAAGGGTCTCTCTATTTCATTGCCTGCTCCAACCCAGATTTGTCTCAAAATATCAAAACTAAGAGCAAAACATGCAGATCAAATCAAAACCAGCAGGATGAAAGAGAAAACTGTAATGAGGCGGTTTGGAAAAGAGAAAGCTCACTTTTACTGAGCATAGGGTTCGACCTTCCCAGACTTGGTCCAAGTAGTGTGTCCAGCCCTGAGAAAGATAACAAAATGAGCATTTATTAAAATTCAACTCACACATTTCATAATAAGTAACTGCCAATGTGACTTCTTTTCCTGCCAATCGTTTAAGTGGGTTACCAAAATATTCTTCAAAACAGTTTAAACTTTTTTTTGAGTATTATAATCAGATTATAACCTTTTTGGGAAAATAAAAACCATCACATGTTTGCATATCAGACTTTTGATACACAGAGTTTTTATCAGCTTAATCTGGAGGTTCTTGCATGGGAAGCTGAGACTTTGTGGCTTAATATCTAAAATATAACTATTATATTTATTTTTATAGCAAATCTGTTTCTTAAGTATTAGTACTGATGGCAGTCAATTCACTTCATTAAATGTGAACTAGATGTCAAGGCTACCTGCACCGAGTTTAAATTGTTCATTTAAAAGATTTTTTTTTTTTAACTGACAATGAAACATTTTCCTGTTGTTTTTACATACCAAAATTCCTAAATGAAAAATCTTGAGAGTTTAATGTTTTGCCTGTAATGTACTTTGGTTCAATTCAGTTTTTTTTTTTTATATTAGTACAAAAACACGAAATATTTCATGCACCTTTTGCTTATAAAGTTCTGTAATAACCACACAATGTTATGCAGAGACAAACCATGTACTATGGGATGCCAGATATGTTACAGATGGAAGACGTTGATCAACTCTGGCAGTTCATGGCTCCTTGGTTATGTCAACTAGGTTATGTCGACTATTGCAACAAGAAGCTTGAATGAAGAACTTAAAAACACCGGCTCACACTCAAAGCAAATTAATTAATGGACAGAGAAAGAGAAACATATTGAAGAATAAGAGCTTGATTATAACTTTCTCCATCTAATCTACAACCAGCTATAATTTAATACTTTGTCACTCAAACACTGGCAACTGACACTGTATGAACAAAACACACAATGCCAGACTACTTACCTTGATATTATATATGGGACATGGATTACTGATCATCCATGGGACATGGGATACTAATCAGCAATGGGACATGGGAAACTAATCAGCTACATGGGACATAGGATACTGATCAGCCATGGGATACTACTCAGCCATGGAACATGGGATACTAATCAGCCATGGGATACCGATCAGCTATTGGCCATTGGATAATAATCAGCTATTGAACATAGAATACTGATCAGCCAGGGGACATGGGGAACTAATCAGGCACGGGACATGGGAAACTAATCAGCTACATGGGACATGGGATACTGATCAGCCATGGGATACTATTCAGCTACGGGACATGGAATACTAATCAGCCATTGGATGACACTAATCAGCCATTGGATAATAATCAGCTATTGAACATAGTAAACTGATCAGCCATGGAACATGGGATACTAATCAGCCACGGGACATGGAACAAAGCTACATGGGATACTGATCAGCCATGGGATACTATTCAGCTACGGGACATGGAATACTAATCAGCCATTGGATGACACTAATCAGCCATGGAATAATAATCAGCCATGGAACATAGTAAACTGATCAGCCATGGAACATGAGATACTAATCAGCCATGGAACATGGAACACAGCTACATGGGACATGAAATACTGATCAGCCATGGGATACTACTCAGCCATGGAACATGGAATACTAATCAGCCATTGGATGACACTAATCAGCCATTGAATAATAATCAGCCATGGAACATAGTATACTGATCAGCCATGGAACATGGGATACTAATCAGCCATGGAACATGGACAAAGCTACATGGGACACTGATCAGCCATGGGATACTAATCAGCCATGGAACATGGGACACTGATCAGCCATGGGATACTAATCAGCCATGGGATACTAATCAGCTACGTGGGACACTGATCAGCCATGGGATAATAATCAGCCATGGGATACTAATCAGCCATGGGATACTAATCAGCTACGTGGGACACTGATCAGCCATGGGATAATAATCAGCCATGGGATACTGAGTATTGGCATAGGATACAAACAAGCCAATAATTATACTGCATTTATTTGCTTGGGTATAAGCCATCTACCATGGGTGTAGGGTGTTAATCCCTGCAGAGTATAGGGTACAGTACCTACAGTATCAGCCCTGGATGCAAGCAGGGTACCAATGAGCCATGGATGCAGGGTGCTTAATATGAGCCATGGGTGCAAGTAGGTTACTAAAAGAAGCCATGGATGTAGGGTTTTTACCAACCATGGGTTTGGTATAACTATCAACCGTGTGTGCAGGATACTGATGAGAGGAAGGTACAGGGATACCAGTCAATCATATGAATAGGGTACTTGTGAGTGTGGGTTAGTCATTACCCATGGGTGTAGTGAACTTATCAAACATTAGTGTACAGACTGGGTCTGAGTTTGTTTGCAGATGGGTAGAGTGGAGTGAAGTTGGCTGACCATTATATCATAAAACTTGAACCAAGATGTTTTTCAACATCCTTCAAGGTCAAAAATTTGTGTGTTGTTAAAGGTATGAATTGCAGAGAGGATGTGGACATTGAGACAAATTACACACACACAGATTACATGTATGACAGAAAAAGACAATCAAGGAACATCTACTGCAGGAATAAGACCAAGAAACATGATTAACAATGACAACACACTTTCTTCACTTAAACTGAGAGCAATTTACTACTGGGGTTGCTAAAATAATATTACATCACCCCAACCCCGCCCCCCAAATCCACCTCCCCCTTCTAAACCCTCCGACTCCAATATAATGCAAAAGAAAAAAAAAGAACCATGGGAAAAACTGAAGTATATCTGCCTGTGTTGAAATAGATCTTTTGAAAAATATGGTTATGAATAGTTCAAATATTTCTTCTACATGGTCATCATGATGTAATATTCAACAACTGTAGATGGCTTCCATGAGCATTATCACAAAATTAGGAACATTGGTCGAGCTATTTTCAAAATTCTGCAAATGATTGACCATTGAAACAGCATGTAACAGAAGGATGCTGGATATTCAGATATGAAAAACAAATGCTGCACAAGTTAATTTGTTGTTGTTGTTGCTTTGTACTCTAAGATTTTCAGTATTCAGGGCAAAAGTTTCACCCAAGCTCTTTCTTTAAAGATAGTATATAGAATATAGGTGGACACAGGGTGACTCGAGTGACTTTCAATAGCAGCATTACCATTTTTGACTGAATTAAGGGAGCTGTTCATAATTTCAGACCTCCCAAGAAGTAGAGGGTTAATTTTTGAGGGAAGCCAGAATCAAGTGAAAAGTAAACATTTGCAAACAAGTTTCTAGTCCTGTTGAAACTGCATTCTTACTAAATTTGAGAGTTCCAATGCAACGACCCTTTTCAAATTTGGTAGCATACATTAGGAAGGGCAGCAGGGTAGGATGAACAGGGAATTGTCTCCTCTCAATGAAAACGTCAAGTTTGGTTGCGAGATGTTACACCTGAAAGGGCAAGAAGGATGTTTCAATAGAACAAACCAGGGATAATTGCCTCCCTTCTCCCCTCCCCTCCCCCACACACACAATCAACCCAACAATAGTCTTCCATACAAACTTTACAATATCTATCAAATTTATTCAAAAACAGAATTCACATCCAATTTAAAGAAGAAAAAGGCATTTTTTGAAGGTTTAATCTTCACACTCTGCTGTCTACTTTCTAAACGTTTCTAACTAGAGAAATCAGGAAACTGGCATATCTTTGAAAAGCTTTCAGGTATATGTTCACCATGTTATTTTACAACAGACTTCCACAATACAAGCACGACGGGGAGAGAGCGGGGCAAAGCACGACAAAGATCACATAAAACAAAGAATGGGAAAATAACCTTCCTGAGAGTGGAGGAAGGATATTTTAGTTCACAGAAAACGTGACTTTTAAAAAAACGAGAAACCTAAATCACAGCAAATGCACAAACACATAAAAACAATTTTGGGAGGAAAGTTCCCACACAGGAGTGATAGAAGATAAGAATATGTCAAATACAATCACTGCAAGAGACTTTAAAATGATTTCTTATACTCGTTATTAATATGGACACATATGATTGATAGATTGGTGGATGAATTGGTTAATTGATGGATAGATTGATGAATTGATTGATCAAGTGATAGATTGACTTATTGAGTGAAGGATTGACTGATGGATTGATTGAATGGTTAATTTGATGGACAGATTGATCGGCTGATGGATTGATTGATGAATTGATTGATCAAGTGATAGATTGACTTATTGAGTGAAGGATTGACTGATGGATTGATTGAATGGTTAATTTGATGGGCAGATTGATCGGCTGATGGATAGATTGATGAATTGATTGATCAAGTGATAGATTGACTTATTGAGTGAAGGATTGACTGATGGATTGATTGAATGGTTAATTTGATGGACAGATTGATCGGCTGATGGATTGATTGATGAATTGATTGATCAAGTGATAGATTGACTTATTGAGTGAAGGATTGACTGATGGATTGATTGAATGGTTAATTTGAAGGACAGATTGATCGGCTGATGGATTGATTGATGAATTGATTGATCAAGTGATAGATTGACTTATTGAGTGAAGGATTGACTGATGGATTGATTGAATGGTTAATTTGATGGACAGATTGATCGGCTGATGGATTGATTGATGAATTGATTGATCAAGTGATAGATTGACTAACTGAGTAATGGCTTGACTGATGGATTGATTGAATGGTTAATTGATGGACAGATTGATCGGCTGATGGATTGATTGATGAATTGATTGATCAAGTGATAGATTGACTAACTGAGTAATGGCTTGACTGATGGATTGATTGAATGGTTAATTGATGGACAGATTGATCGGCTGATGGATTGATTGATGAATTGATTGATCAAGTGATAGATTGACTAACTGAGTAATGGCTTGACTGATGGATTGATTGAATGGTTAATTGATGGACAGATTGATCGGCTGATGGATTGATTGATGAATTGATTGATCAAGTGATAGATTGACTAACTGAGTAATGGCTTGACTGATGGATTGATTGAATGGTTAATTTGATGGACAGATTGATCCGCTGATGGATTGATTGATGAATTGATTGATCAAGTAGTAGATTGACTAACTGAGTAATGGCTTGACTGATGGATTGATTGAATGGTTAATTGATGGACAGATTGACTGATTGATGAATCCTTTGTCTGACTGAGTGATGGATTGATAGATTCATTGACTAATTAAGTGATGGATTGATTGCTGTGAAAACTTTAGCAAATTCTAGATGAGTGCTATGTTATTAGAGAGGATAATTCTATGCTGTTCATTGTTCCAACAAACTGGAGCCTAAAGTTTGAGACTTGTTCTACTTCTCCCAAATCACAAGCTTTATATCATTAAAAGAAAAAAAAACAGTCAATGATGAAAGTTATGGAAGCTGGTGTGGTCCATATTTTGATAATTAGTAGGCTTTATTAGCAGAGATTGTAAAGATTGTATAATTTCTGAGTTTATTCTCATTGCTGAGGAATCTGAAGAACATTACGATGGACTAAAGTTTGCCAAGGTGTGACCCTGCTCTCAAGTAGCTGTTTATGTTACATGTTAAAAATATTACACCCCCTAGGGTACTCCCCACCATAAAATAAACATTTAATACCTTCTACTTACAGGTCTATCAAAATGGTGCAGTCAGATGGTAAAGTATATCCACTACAAAAACATCTTCAGCCCGGGTTCTATAAGACATTGGTACATCTGCCATGGAACTTGGTAGGGCTACATTACGTGATTATACCATTTACAAAAAGAGAGGGTAACAGATGTAAAAGATGTGATGTCACCCCTCTAAATGAATTAACAGATGCGATGTTACCCCGCTAAATAAACTAAAAAATGTGATGTCACCCCTCTGAATAAACAACCGGATGTGATGTTGCCCCTCTGAGTGAATATACAGGTGCGTTTTTTTCAGTCTGAATGAACAGATGTGATGTCACTCCTCAAATGAACTAACAGATGTGACGTCACCCTTCTGCGTGAGTTAAAAGAGACGTTCATTCATCTTTAGCTACTAAAGGTGAACAGCATACATCCCTTCAAAGTATCAAAGCAGGAGAAATGACAGAGAGAACATAAAAGAGTCTGCATGCAAAGACAGGTTACACTACAAAGCAGTTTAAAAAGAAACAGACAAACCGCACAGAAAAGAGGTGCAAAAAGTAGCATTCCACAAGGTCTTGCTTTGTTTTTTAATGCAGTTGCCCGAGAAATCGACTTGCCTGGCATATATGACAGATTTTCCACACTACCAAACCTCTGGGCCAGTCCCACCGGCCCCACTGAAGCAGGGCTTCCCTGACTGACACGACGCATCCGGAACGGGGAACGTGGGGACTTTGGTAAGTCCTTTTCTACATAGGGTGGATAACGGTTGAAAAGAATTGTGATGCAAGACAGATGGCGAGGGAGAAAAGAAGGGGAAAGGGGGTGGGGGGAGCATTGTAAATATGAGAGGTAACAAAGTTACTAGACAAATCACTTTGGAGTTAGAGGATTTAGGAATGCTTTGTGTTGTTGAACAAAAACTAAAATACAAGAAAACATTTGAATTAGTGAGTTACATTTGCTGTTTAATGAACATTAAAAGGCAGACACAAAGTTAGGATTGTGACCTACAAATTTTACCAGACAATTGTTAAAAAAAAATCGAGGACAGTTTGTACTCAATATTTCAAAAATTTGAACTCAGATTTGTCTCAAACTTCAAGTTTGCACTGCGAAATTTCTCCTCGAGAAATATTCAGACCTACAGTATGTGGTTGGTTTTGGAAGGTATTGGCTATCTAGGATCAGGATTAATTATGGATCAACATCACCTTTCCCACTTAATCCAGGGATTAATTGCTACTTAAGCCTGATGTAGACAATAGAAAGTGTCATTCACAAGAAAAAGGAGCAATAATGAGACCCAATAGCTTTCCCATCCCAGCTATTGATGAAAATGATGAAAGAAAACTAATAAGAAAAGAAAAATGCAAAATGAAAGAAAAATCAAACAGGAAAGTAAATTAAAATGATGATAAGAATTTTCAGTCAACACCAGGCATATTTACATTTAGGCAGAGGACTATTTTAGCACCGTTTATCAACAAAACCTGACAATCCCTTCAAATGTATTTAGGGTGCAAATGGTGATCCATGGTTGACTTTCTGAAAGTAACCATCAACCACCCTTTCTCTGAAAAAGTATGACTACAAGTCACATCGTAAATGTCAGTCACAGATCATGTTATCCTTCCACCTCGTGACAGCTTTGAAATATTGATAAAGTATCTCTCCAAATATTAAACAAACTTTCAATTTTCGGATCACCTTGAAGTAGAATGATACATACGGCATATACCTTATTGACTACCTTCTGTAAATTCCCTTTGTGAAATTTTGGAATCAATTTTCTTTGTCAATCAATCTTTCAGCTTTCGTGACAAGAACTAAACCTTGAAGTACTTTCAAACAGCACTAAATAACTCCCTACTAAATGCAGGAAATGAAAAGAGCAGTTGAGATCGGTTGTGTTGTGTTGACGAGACACATGTCTGCTATTGACTGCACTGCTCAAGAAAGCTTGTCATCTTTAATGGCAATCTTGGCTTATTGCAAAGAGGAATGAAAGCTTCATAAACTGAGTTCTCCCTCAGGGGTACCTAATACACATATGTATTCATGTGTTTTTCAAGGTAATACTATTGTACACTTGCTGCATGTCGAAAATCCTACACCCATGTTCCTTGCCAGTTTGCGATTTCATGGATTTACTATGCGAGATATAACCACACACACGCATATTGTATTTGAGCATACTGTACTGCGAAGTACCCAAGGCTGTTTAAAAAAAAAAAAAAAATCTTTTAATTTGTTATTTTACTCTTTTTTTTCAGGAATGTTGTGCTCACTGAAGTCAATACACTGATACAAGGAAAAACAAAACATTGTAAGAATATTGCATTGGTATCACAGTTCTTTTACATTATGTCTGTTGGAGTCTATTAATAGCATATTTGAAAATTGGAGAATTTCAAATTATGGTGCAGGATGTTTTTGAAAACGCCTCGTGGGGAAACTAGTGGGAGTAGTGAAAAACTACCACATTAGTTTTTTAGTGCTTTTATACCAAAAATTTTAACCTGAGGTAACTAACACAGAGGTGTTGTATTCATATTTCAGTAGTAAGTGCTTTGCTTGACTCTTCAAGATAAAAGGAAATGCACTTATTTTTTTTACTCCCAGCTTACTCAACTCACGAGAGGTTGCACTTATCATAGAGATTAGAGGCTGGGGCAAGGTTGTTTTTTATGGTTGTTGAATTCAGTAGATCTAGCAGACCTTTGGATCAGTGGAAAAAAGTTTTCACATTGAAAAATGTTGAATACAGGTCTAGATAGATCGTACACTCGTTGAGCAAAACATATATATATATATATATATATATATATGTATATTAATGTTAGAGGGCGGCATGTTTCGATCCGTAGTGAAAGGAATGCCCTCTAACTTTGAGTAATTCACCCACACGCGCCACATTTTGCAGTAGATGAGCAGGTTGTTAACAGTTCTTTCTCTCCTTGATTAAGCATACCACGTTAGTGTTTGGATCTGTAAGTGACCCTCTGGCCCTGTACTGGTCACCAACCTCCCCCCTCAACTCCCTCCCATCCCTCCAACTTCTTGTTACAATTTCCACAATGGTATGGAACAATATCTATTCTTAATGTCATAGATACAATGATGAGGTTGACCTAACCCCAACCACGCTATATCACTCTGTACTGGAACTATTAAAGATATTTGGGATATTAAAATTCCACATCTCCTTTGGTCATATATCATTTTCTGTTGTTCCAGAGTAGCTGTTATCATAATGGCAGAAACACTCCTACAATTCTGTGCAATCAGTGCGAAAAAGTGACAAAGTTTATCAACTTACATCACAACTCTAATAGAATCCTGAAACTAACAGGTTTGAAAGGGCAACTCCCATCATGAGTGACTTACTTAATTAGAAAATACCTTTAATATATAATCAATCACCTTTTTGTCACTATATCACCTTCAAAAAATATGTGAGGCAGAAATGGGTCTTGATATGACCGAAAGACTGTCAAATTTAGCAGGAAAGACCGCAATTTTCCACCAAAAATAGGGGGCGCGTTAATTCTCTTCACATGTGTGCAGGAAACTGAAGCTTGTAAGATGTACCGAAATTCCTGAGGCAGTACAAAAGGGGCATCGCCCCCTGCATTTGATTCTCAAGGTCAACAATCATCCTCTGTTCAAACAAGACGTGACTGTACCAAAGACAGAAGAAAACCTCAATCTGCAAAGACTGTAAAATTTTAAACTGACTGAATTTCATTATGAATGATCATCATCCCTCCCCCCCTCAAAAAAAAAAAAAAAAAAAAACATTTTCCTGCCAGTCTTCTTTTCCACTTTAAATACCAACCTGCTTTCTTTCGTTCAATTTTTGCTTTGGTCCCTGTGGTGTACGCAGAGTGATGTAAAGATCTTGTCATCTCGGGGCTCTTGGAGTCGTGTCTGGAAGGGAAAAGGTCATGGCCATCGTTTTCTTGATCCAGAGACTCAACGCTGGGAGTCAAGATGGTGACCTTTGGCGTCAGGTGGACTGTGTCGGTGGTTATGGTAGAGGTAGCCGAAGAGAGCGCTGTGGTGACGCTCTCAAGTAGCGCCCTCGCCTTGTCCTCCTGTTCCTGTGTCTGTGCATTTTGTTCATCTACAGCTGTAAGTGCAAAGAAATTAAAGACTCCTAAAATCGGTCCTTTGCAGAATTGAAAAATACCTCAAGCTACACCAAAAGTTCAGCATATCTATTGTTATTCCCAGTTGCTTTTAGGATGTGCAGCTCCCCCCCTCATACCCTTCCCTCTCTCCTCACCCCACTCTTCCTAGTGGTGTTTTGTGAGTGGGGGTAGTGGGGGTAGTTCTTACAAACATACCTTTCTCTGTTTGTTCTATGATTTGTCTGACTGCTTTCTTGAGACTATTCGCTCTGGACATCAGGGCGTCCCTTGGCTTGAAGACCCTGTGTGATACCGATGGGCCTGCCATCGTATCCACCCTATCATTCTCTGATTCACCCTCCCTACTGTCTGCGGCCTCCTTCGTCTCCTTTTCGCTCTCGTCGGTCTTCTCGCTCTTCTCTGTGTCGTGTTTCTCGGAGAGGTCAAAGGTCACCACCGGCACATTAGTCTCTACCGCAGGAGCTGTGACTGTCGCGTGGGATTCTTCTCTCAATGCTTTGAGAAGTAGGTCAAGTTTGTTGTTTAATATATCACACTGGAAATCAGACAAAATCAAAAGACAACGAAAAGTCAACAACAAAAAATCAGCCTCAATGACTATCAGAGGTTCGGGAGGGGGAGGGGAGGACTTTGTATAGCAGCAGCATCAGCTGTTCATCAAACTTTTATTAAACTCTAACAAACTTGGCTATTTTTGTTAGCCAGTTTGATGTTTCTTAAGCTAACAATTTATACTACTCTCTCATAATATTGTTTAGTGCTACTGTTACAAGGTCTATCATCTCTGATGAGAATGGGCTAGTAGGTTTCGCTTCCTTCTAAATTCTCCCGCATCAATGCAGGTAAACTCTCACATTGCCCTCATTTCCACACTTCCGATGATAATTGAGTGTTTGTGCCAGTTCTTGCTAACGATTCCACTTACTCTCTTTGCTTTCAATTCATGTGGTATACCTGCATCGATGCAGGTAAACTCTCACCTTGCCCTCATTTCCACACTTCCGATGATAATTGAGTGTTTGTACCACTTCTTGTTACTCCCTTTGCTTTCATTTTCACTTCATGTAAAACCCACATCATTGCAAATACACTCTATACCACTTCCTCAATTAACCATTTCTCAATTATTTTTTCACTTGATGCTCAACATTCTACTTATTTTCCTTGCAATTGCTTCTTGTAGTACCCAAGCCATTGCGGTAAATCCTTACCTTCCCATCGTCGGTTATTTCTGAGTCCTCTTACACTGATTAAACCAATGAAACTGATTTACACTACTGGCTACATGGTCTTATGTGCACAATAATACCCACATCATTGTAGCAAAACTCTCACCAATCAGTCAATGGGCCATTATATTTACTTAATTCACAAAAGGACCACATACTATACAGGAACGTTAACTAACGACGTTGGATTCTTAGCTTCCCCGATACTCACCTTTTCTTTCATAACTTGTGATTCTGTAGAGGAATGACTGCTGTCTTCATATGACCTTCCGACCTTGGCAACAAAGTCTCGCACAGTTTCACATAAAACTCTGAAAAAAATGCAAAAGTATTTCTGATGCTGTCCTTGACACAACTCAGACATTGATTTCATTTTAAACAGAGTTTGGGACATAGTGATTCCAAAACAAGGGAGACAGGTTAAACATATGAAAGACTAAACGACCAGACTTGAATATTCCAAACAGATACAAATATATATATTCTGAATTTTTTTTTTACAACTTGGCTATGGATATCTCTGCATGTGACAGACTAATCAAGGCGTATGCTAATAAATGAGATAAACTGTCATCTAGAAAGCAACTCACTCTGCAGAACTGATGACCTCCGAACTTTCACCGCACTGGAGAATTTTTGTGAGATGGTTTGCGACAGAGTTCTCATACTCTGTTATTTCTTGCACTTTTTCAAGTTCTTCCACTCTCTCTGGGTTACCCAGTTCTGTCAGGCTCGTTTCGGGATTATGTTGCGGGGAAGCCTCCGGAGATCCGACACTGTCTGCTGACAGGGTGGCTAGGGGTGTCTCCTGGGTCCACAAACTCCACCTGAAATACGAGGTAAAGGACAGGCATGCTTTAGGGCAACTAGATCTTCTTGACAGGGTAACTAATATGGCATCAATAACGAAACTCATGTATGCTTAATAGTTAATAATAATAATAAAAATAAATAATATTTGCTTTTTATATAGCGCTTTATATACCAGCTTTACAGACGTAATATTACCCCTGGTCAATGATAACCTGTCCCAGAGACAATCCCTCCAGTCGGCAGCAGTTATATACTGTGCCCAATCACAAGTTACCTCACAAGTTACCATTTAAACCCTGGGTGGAGAGAGGCAAGTGAGATAAAGCATTTTGCCCAAGGACACAACGTAATGAACTAGGCAGAAATCGAACCAGCAATCCTTGGATCACGAGTCCGACGCCTTAGCCAATTGGCCACCACGCTCTCTAATGATATAGTGTTACTTCCCATACCCACTCCACCTGGTGTAATGTTAACACAATAATTATGGCATGCTTAAAAATACTGTACTGTACTGGAGTTGTTGCTGTCACAGCTTGTTAAGGCTAGTTTCCCAGGGGGTTTAAACATGTGGTACAGGAAGAAACTTTCATCCTATTTCCACATCCCTGCTAGGAAATATCCTTAGGATATTTTTGAAGGATATTTACATAGGAAGTGTGTTCGTTTGTTCATGGAAATGTACTTTCTATAGGATGTATCCTTACCATTTAGCCTTCTTGTGATATTAAAGGTGATAGTTTAGAGTGGCTGTCATGAATAATTCATTATTTGTGTCTGGATCTTTATACATTAGTGTTGTATTAACAAGTGTAGTCAATTTAATGTATTACAGAATTTTGTGGTGTTTACCAAAACTGATGTAAAAGTCCTGCACTAGTAGTGGGGAGCCAACATCCTGATAGCATGTGTAAAAGCATGCCTGAAGCTTTATGAATGCATCTGTAAACAGCCGGAAATGAGTCGCAAGTGTCTTCCCTCAAAATATGTCCACATGACAAAATATGTCCATAGAAAGAATGTAAAATTCTTAAACAGAAATTTGCATTTGTCATTGAATTCAGGTTACACTGACATTTTAAGCCCAAAATTGCAGTTGTATTAAAGTTCAAAGACAAATTAACATCAAAATTATACAAGAGCATCAATGACGCAGTATCTCAATACTGGAAGTTCTAATTTCGATTCCTAGTTTCATATCTTTGCTCTGTCTCTACAATTATCAATATCAATATATATAATATTTTTGGTCATATAGTTTGACGTCAATGACAACAGTCATATAAGAAGAGGCGAACAACTCGACCATATTCTTGATGCCCGCCTTGAGAAAGCTAGGCCTATCGACCTACTGTACGTTACTGTAGACTGTAGTGGTGACTACCATCAAACTGTGTACACTTCCAAGTATCAAAACAACCCACGTTTTTCCATCTCAATAATTTTGACATGAATATTTCGTGGATTTTTGACTTGGAAAAAATAATGTACAAGTAGATTACAAGTTTTTAATTGAAAGTGATGGGTGGCCTCCTCCTCCCCTTATAGCCACCCCAGTTCCTCTCCATTTTAGTATTTTCTTTTAATTCTTTGAATATTTGATGTCAAACATCACAGGTTCAAAAGAAAGCTAAACATACTTCTTATAACCTTATAGTTATACATCTTATATCCTTATAAATAAAACATAACCTTATCCAATTTTTATAGTCTTATAAAAGTTGTGATGCTATGGCCGGCTCCTCTTTTATACATACTCCAGTGAAAATAAAATGTGATAGATTATAATTTTTGTTTTTAATTCTTTTTTTTTTGGGGGGGGGTTAAAGAAATATACCAAACAAGCTGTTAATTCATAATGATGCTTCATTCTAGAAATGCACAATATACACTCTATTCCAAATGAATAGTTGTTGTATTATCCCATTCACATTATGTTAAATTTATGGGGTCACAGTTAAAATATAAGTTGGAAACTTAAGTTAAAATTAAAACACACAGTAAGTCAATCAAACAAACTTACTGTACCCTGGCCCAAAACTGCCTGAACACCACCAGTACAAATTACAATGCTAATGTGGCTATTACTAAATGAAGGCCTAATGTAGGATGCACTAGGACTAGCCTAAACTTGTAAACACAACCATGTGTATACGTAATTATACAAAAATACCTGATGGGCAATCAAACAAACTTATCATGACTCTTGCTCTGAAAAACTACCTGAACACCAGTACAATCCTTAAATTGATATTACTAAAACCATGGAGC
The DNA here is from genome assembly GCF_037975245.1 of Apostichopus japonicus. Taxonomy (NCBI): domain Eukaryota; kingdom Metazoa; phylum Echinodermata; class Holothuroidea; order Aspidochirotida; family Stichopodidae; genus Apostichopus; species Apostichopus japonicus. Next base: position 19,818,368 of record NC_092570.1, read on the forward strand.
TATAAACAGACGAAGTCCTAATATAAATTAAATGCAGTACAGTGTGCAATACACTACCAGTACCAGCAGCATATCTCACAACAGTACAGAAAATTGGTCGCGAAGGTGGCCATTTTCGTATATCTAACATGTAGCTGCCATGAGTCATAGCCAATCTGCTACAAACCAGACTTGGAGGCGGGGCTTAATTATAAAAAACAAGGAAACAAACAAGTTTTGGAGCGTGTGTAAAAAAGCCTTGTTTCAACGGTTTTTCAGAGTGATTTGGCCAAATTTGGACATAAATCAGTGATAAAGTCATAGAAAGAGATACAATTCTGGAATAAAATATAGTAACTTTTGTTGGCCTATATGATATATGCTTGCTCTGGAAATTCCAGAGAAAAAGAACTTTGTATGAAGATGCTGAAAAATTTTTAAGAGAAGAGAGAGTCCCACTTACTGTTACAATATCTCTATACATGTAATGTATTGAGATAAAAATTAGAAGCAAAGAATTTGAAGAACATTATATATAACATTATATATCTTGCACAAACTAAGTCACACTGAAACAACCATAACTTGAGCTAAGATCAAAACATGCAGATGCATTTTTTGTTTTTACAAGCAATGTGGAGGACTTTTGTTTTTTTCCTACCTGAATATTTCTTTCAATGGGATATTGTAGTGGCAGGCAACGTAACATTCATGTTTTAAGGGAAAAATATTCCACCCTATTCAGTGAAAAATGCCATCTCTTAAACACCCCATCTCAACCCCATTAATCCTATCTCGAAATATGATTGATCGAATGTAACCTATTTTGATCGGCTGCACCCTCAATCCTTTCAGGGACTGGATACAGTGGGTGTTCTATGATGTCACCACTGCAGCTGTTCTTTAAAAAAAAAAATTGATACCTTTGGAATATCTGATTAGTGGCTGTCAATGTTCACTGTAGTCAGAATTTCATCAAACTGAAACTGTTTTGGTAGAAATTTGACTTTTCTGCTCTGTGAACAAAACATTTTCAGCTGAATTGCTGCAATTCTGTTGCTACCATTCTAAATGTTGCAAGAATGTGGTTTGGACCTAAATTTCCAGCATTTGTAAAGCGGTCAACTTCAGCGACTGGAAAATATCCCTTTAAACTGGAGAGCAATGTCCTTGCTGACAAGTAGTGAAAACATGCTGCTTCTTACCTCACATCCCTCTCTTTCTGAAATAGCAAAGATATTTATACGCATTGCAACAAAACTTTGAAATACAGCTAATCTGCCCTTTACGTTTTATATCTATTCAATTATGGCTGGCTAAGCATTTTCTACGAGAAAAAAAATCCCTTTTTCGAATCGATGCTGGCAAGGACAGATCTAACGCAGGCAGTCATCCCCGAGAGCCTCCGGACGTCATGGGCAGAGTCAGTCAATCAGCAGATATGCCAAAATAATATTCCGGGAAATGAGACAGAGGCCGGTTTTTACCTGTCTAACATTTTCGTGCTGGCTCTCTCCAGTTTCTCCAGAATGGCGGGTAAGATTGCATCGTCGTCGCAGGTCGTTCCCCATCCGAGGACTCGAGCAAGATCATTTCCTGTCCCCAATGGAAGGACCCCAATTTGACACTGAAAAATTGATTAGATGATTAAAAATAGATGCCAGCGATTCATTTGCATGACATTTCTTTATCAATATATTAAGAAGAGGGAGAAGAAACAGTAACTACGGGACCATATTCAAGTAAAAATTATCGCCGTAGATAAATTATCAAATGTATTTAAGCCAAGATTGACACATTACATGCAGTTAAACATGTTGGTTTGAGTCATCTCCAGGGTGTCAGTGGAAACGAGTCTAATTTACGACTGGTGACTCGTCACCTTGTTAACAGGCAGTCGGCTATTATTGATGTGTTTATTCATGTTTGTTTTGCCAAAGTTCAACAGAGAGAAAAACACATATCAATCAACACATATATAAATCTTTGATATGAATCTTCCTGGATTCACAAATTTTATGTTTTTTCCTTTTTTAATTTAAAACAAAGGTCTCTTCATTTTACAATACACCCTTTGGGGGAAATGGCGTACTTTTGTAAACATCAACAATGTAATTATTCATCCTACTATGGCACAAATCACTTAACCTCACTTTCAATTTTTACGACATTTACAATCATCGAGTGAGACCTGTACCTGTAACTTCGGTAGAATCACATATGATGGGCAGAGAGGGCAAAAAAATATGCAAAAACAGGGGCACAAGGCTATTGAGATGTGTTGCACACACAAGAGAGAGCTATAGAGAGAGAATAAACAGGAGAAGAAGGCTGAGGCCAGGGGAAAGGCAGTCAATAGAAAGCAAAATTGATGACATTGTCACAAAAAAAAACGATGGTTACTGAGACGTGTCAAATAATAACTACGAACCAGAACTGTTGCCACTAGTGATAATTCATATCCCATAGACAATGAAAGGATGTAATACATCAGGCAGGCAGGCAGGCAGGCAGGGAGTTATTTTTACGTCGCCTTAGCAACCACGACTGTGGGAGAAGCCCGCTAGGGATTATGGATCACACCTTTTACGTTGTGTGGCTTCCAATTCAAACATTTTAACTCAAAATTTGGAATCTTTTCAATTTAGAAAATTTAAAAAATAAAGAACAAAAATAGAAATATACAGAACAGACTGATAGCCAGTTAGATAAGCACAGTATTCATTCTTTGTATGAGGGTTGTAATTTTTGTTGTTCTTGTTACGAAGTATCTCAGTTGTTTTAGATTGAATATGCACTAGTATGCATGATATACAACTTGTACACATGCACAGTGGTGATGATATTTTTTTTGTCTCACACCATGCAATTTCATCAAAATCACCCCACTGCTGTCACCAGTTGCAAAATGGATTAAGTAAAGAATATAAGATGGTATAAATTTAGAAAAAAAACACACATCAGATTGTGAGTGTACAAAACTTTTTGGATCTAACAAGCTTAAAAGCGAGTACACCCCTGAACATTAATGAAGAGAAAAAGGAAAACAAATTTACCCATAATCACAACTTAAAGGAGGAATATCTGACACGATGATGTTACAGTAACTATCATAATTACCTGTTTATGAAGGTCCATCTTGTCGATATGAGATAACACCCAGCCGATACTGCCGTCACCACCACAGACTAGAATGCGGAATGTTGTGAAGTTTTGGAATAGCCGCAGCCTACGAGGACGATAATAAAGATGTGTGACAATTGGGAATTACATTAGTAGTAGAAACTCAGAAAGATTATCATGAAGAGATATTCAAGTAAAAAAGTCCCAACATTTTAAGCTTTTGCTTTAAGCTACCTTCATTTATGTCTCAGTGTTCTTTTAACAAAATTGATGAAGTTGTCTAGAAAATATATATGAAGTAATAAGTATAATGGATATCAGTAAATTGATTGAATTAATAAATTAGATGAAATTATTTGAATGAACTTCAACCATGCTGTGGTACAAAGACCGGTGAAACTGAAGTCGATACAAATATTTCAGGTAGTTTTAATTATTAGCATATATGATGACCATATCAGAGCAAACTGTCTGACAATGCCTTTTCATCAGTTAGAATAAATTTTGACTATTAGCCAAGATTGCCATCGTCATGGCGATTAAGAGTTAATCGTATCAACATTTTTATCAAAGTTAATTCAAGATGTTACTTTCAATTGTGCCTGTTGCTCAAACCGTTAATCCTTTATGTGATCAATCACAAAATCTGATAGAGATTAGTGAGTGGCTATTAGTGTCTACTGTAGCAGCTTACCCCATGTATGGGCCACCATTCATCAAATCAAACACTTATCTGATAAATCACAATATCTGATAGAGATTAGTGAGTGGCTATTAGTGTCTACTGTAGCAGCTTACCCCATGTATGGGCCACCATTCATCAAATCAAACACGATAAATCACAATATCTGATAGAGATTAGTGAGTGGCTATTAGTGTCTACTGTAGCAGCTTACCCCATGTATGGGCCACCATTCATCAAATCAAACACGATAAATCACAATATCTGATAGAGATTAGTGAGTGGCTATTAGTGTCTACTGTAGCAGCTTACCCCATGTATGGGCCACCATTCATCAAATCAAACACTTATCTGATAAATCACAATATCTGATAGAGATTAGTGAGTGGCTATTAGTGTCTACTGTAGCAGCTTACCCCATGTATGGGCCACCATTCATCAAATCAAACACTTATCTGATAAATCACAATATCTGATAGAGATTAGTGAGTGGCTATTAGTGTCTACTGTAGCAGCTTACCCCATGTATGGGCCACCATTCATCAAATCAAACACTTGCACCGGGTTCAGCAGTTGTCTAAAGCGACGTAGAAACTTGACACCTTGGTTGTCCCCACTCTTAGAGTTGACAAAGACCAACAAGGGGCTACCGCAGCCGTTCTTGGACGCCTGCCAATATCCGTCGGAGTCCATCGAATTGAGGGCCGGAGGTGGGATCAGAGAAAGACGACAGTCTCCAAGGGAGCATTTGGCTGGGAAAGAACCTTTGCACCCGATGTGTATCTGAAGAAATGAGTAAAGATGACAGTTTTGTAGTGGGAACTCTGGGACAGAGAGCATTGAATGTTTCTAGAGGGTATAAATGACACTTTAAGTCATACGGGTTATTGATGGTAAATCAAACACGAGGCAAGGTTGTACGGTAGCTTCATCAGTGGTCCAAAATATACGTGTCCGGGACGTTGAAACACTGAACAACAATGTGGAGTGTATCAATAGCTTGAAAAGTGTGTTTGGGAGTAGCAGGGGCCGATACCCTCCTGCCCTTGACTTTTAAAAATTGGAGAAACATCTGCCCATAATTCCCTCTCCCATTCCCATGCCATGTGGATCGATGGTCTGATATAAAATGATTTCTTCTAGGACTATCCTGACCACTTGCAGGAGCTCACTCAGGCTAGTCACCGCCATCTCCTCCCCTCCCACCTCAACCCACCTGTCACTGATGGACACTAACCACCCTTGAAATTGTTTGAGATACAGCTGATGCAGTGAAGGCACCAACTCAAGCATTAGTTTCAGAGTGTTTCATATTATTTTTATAGTTATCAAGTAAAACGATTTGAAAAACTACCTGAATCACAAGCACACAGTCTGAGGTCTAAGATTTTTTACTTGAATGCAAACCGTTTCAGACATTTAACGTCAATGATCAACCTAGCTATCCTTATGTAGTTTCGTGTTTGAAGTATATTATGAAGGACCAATGAAAAAAGTATGAAAATAACATTCATGAATCTGTATTTGAAATCAAGCAAAGTTTCTTGTTTGAAGGATATTTTTTGAAGGACCAGCGACAAAAGTATGTAAAACAACATTAATGAATCTTTGTCTGAGATTACACAAAGCTACTAGTAATAAAATCTGTAATACTTTGACATTTGTCTACGATTTTCATTGTAAAGGTTTTCGCACCATCTGATCAATAATCAAATACCGTTGATGGTGGATCTCCAAATGAGGATAATTGTTTCCAATAATAAGCTTCCAAGGACCAAGAATCTCATAGCTCAAAGATAGATCGATGCTAAACCTTCCAGAGATACCTTAAGGTTTAATGTTTAACCTTTTTTGATATATACTGGTTAGCCATAGTTTTTCAAGTCCTAAGACACCTCCATAAAAATGCCAAGACTACATTTCTTCGAAACAGTTTGACGTCAAACAGGCTTTAAAGGACGACTAGTGAAATTAAACAATAAATAAATAAATAAATATTACTAGTAATCATCATGAATCATGTTATTTTGTCATTGTTACATCTCTGTTGACCTTGTGTTGCTTATTGTGTGCAGGTTATGTGAAGATGTAAGCTTCCGGAATTGTCTTGTCATTCAAATGTAATGAAACAAATACTAGTTCTCACATACAGTAGTCTATCTTAGCCGAACTAATATAATCTTGGTAACTCCCATGGCATGGGTACATTTTCAAAGGGTATGCATGGTAAGTAGCCCTAGAATTCACAATTTCAACCATTTGCTAGTGCTCACAAAAATCTACTGCCTAACATCACATTCGTACTGCTAGTTCCCTGAAATTAGCAGCCCAAATATATTTACCGATAGCCTGTTAATAAGCAGTAAAGAACATCAGGTTTATGTAAGGTACAGAGAACTCCCACTCATCATACATGTGTTATATTGTTTATCGGCATAAAGATGCAAGGGCCTTTTTTTCTTGCCTGCAGCCAAACAGCAAAATCCACAGGCATTAAGCCGGTAAATAGCTTGTATTTTGAGGCCTGCAGGGTATAAGCTCAACATGAAGCTTATAAAAGCAGGGATATACAAAACATAATTTTTCACAGGAGAAAATCAAAAGATGATTTAATATTCAAACACTTCTGCAAAATCATCTCCTAATTAGATTTTACCTGGTATAGGATTTAATACCAATACCAGCACAATTGTTCTTGCTTGTGCCTATCGTAAAGAATGAAGAAATCTTTATCAACTTGTTTCTCTATATTCATATTTGTGTTGGGAGATACACAGTAGAACAGTGACATTTTGTTACACTCATGATTTTCAGATGGAACTCCACCTTTTCGTAATTTAACAAGACAAGAATAGCAAATTTACACACTGAAACAACACCATTATATTGAAGATATTTTTCATGAATAACTGTCACACTGACCAATGAATGAGTTTCAAACAAAAAAACTATCAAAATGGGTCAAATAGTTATTAACGCATAGCAAAATAACCAATTGTAACAGTTTAATAAAATAAAAAAATTATTACAAGACTTCATCAGGTAATAATTATAAAAAAATGTAAGCATCAAATGCTTAAATACTCTACCGTGGTACGTTTCACTGTATTGCTTGGAAACATTGCTTTTGTATTTCTTGCACATGCAGCCCCACCAGTCAATAAGCCCATATTATCAGTAAGACCAAGGGTATACATATTCTGTAAAAGAGTTGCGGTTTCGGTTTCTGTTTAGAAAAAAAACTAGTAGACATGGTTGAGGTATTACACGACAGTTGTGTCTCTATAATAATACAACCAGCCCCCCCCCAAAAAAAAAAAATCAATTTTGTTTGCTTGCGTGACAGAGAAATATTATGCTCTAAAATGCAACCAGCACATTTCTTCAAGTACTACAACAGTAAATAGAAACTGAATACTTAACCCACAGAAATTCATGCCATATCACTTGGAAGGAATTAATTTGTCATCAGCTAAACTTGTTTACATACTTTCTGCATAAACATTCTTCCGACTGTAGTATTTTGTGAAGTTCAACTGGTGAGGCCTTCACCTTTCTCAACAATTAATTCCCAAAATTTCTTCTTCCCCCCTTCCCCCCCCCCCCCTCTTTTCCTTGATGGCAATTTTTATATTTGTTTTAATTATGGGTCATGTTACTTTATAATTTTACTTCAATCATTCTTCATGTGTGTACCTCACAACATGTTTTCATTTTACTTTATTTTTAACTTGTTTTCATATCAGATGACACATCCATAGCATTTGATTAGAAACGTTTCCTCCGCTTTATGAAATGAAAACAATTAACAGGTTTCGGCCTCCAACCTCCTCCTTGCCTTGTAAAACTTTCTTATCATTAAGAGCTCTTCCAAGTGTCCAAAGGGTGTGATATACATCATCATAATCTCAGCTAATAATAAGGAAAAAGTCAAATTCCAATTCCGCTTACTGGTGAGGCCATATAAATGGAATAACCATTAGCAAGAATTGTAAATACACCTTTACCCGAGAGCTCTCTCTCCTACAGAGTCATTTAAGGTGCATTAAATATCACACCTATTGTGTAATTACAGTAACTTCTCTTAATAACGCACTTTAGCCGAGCTTGTCGGCTAAAGTGCCTTTAACAAGACTTATTAAAGTAGCACTGTGCCACTAGTTTTGTTTTTCATTCTATTGAGCAGCCTTTTAGATCATAGTTAAATGGAAGTCGAAAGAATGGATGATAGCTAACCGAGCTGTTACCACGGCAACGCTCCCTGTGTGCCCAGAGAGACAAAATATTGAGTAATTATTACGTCCTTTGATCTCAAATTCAAGAGAAGACCGATATCCTCTGGCAAACTTAACAAAGAGTATTCAATCAAAATTTGGTCTAAAGACCTCTCATCAAATTATTTAAAGTTACATATATATATTCCATTTGAAGGAGACAAAATGATAAGTAAAGAATCAATGAGTCTCCAGGATTGGATTTTCTTCACTGATGAGCTATATATATATATGAAGACCTACACAGATCTCTGAAGCTATAGGTAGTTTGTTCCCTGGGTTTTTTTTCTGTTTCTTTGTGTTTTTATTATTGTTGTGTTTTATTTTCGAAGTACAGAAGTGCTACTAGTATAAATTAACAATAAGAGAAGGAAGAATTGCGAAACTAGGCATAAATCCATATTTAAAATTCTGAGTTAATGTTAGAAAAGTACTGTTTCTTGCAAGGGTGGAAAACAGTTATTTCCAGTTGTGGTGCTCATCATCTCTGAAATATGCAGAGAGAGAGAGAAAAAAGAAAATTCTACTATAACAGCGAAGACTCTACACTGGTCAGTTTCGTATTCACTACGAATGTGGCAAAGGATCACTTTACCTCCTCCACACTCCCGAGGTTCATTCACGAATATATTAATTGAAAGATAAAGAAGAGTATAACATTCAGAAATGAACATGCAGTCATATCTTAAAACAAAAGGGAGCTGTATCACACGCACCGACACAAATGTGTCTACCTTGATATACATACATCGACAACGACACGATGAACTTCAAAAGTCTGCGAAAAAGGAGCTTGATTGCATAATCAGATCACACGCACTGGCCATCTGAAAGTAACTCGTAACTCGGATGCTTCCTCATGCACAGACAAATTCTTACACTTGCTGTAGTAAGCGTGGGGTAGGCATTGCCTCTAGCTGACTTTTACAGGGTGAACCAAAGCTTATTTGTCTTAAGGAATTGCACTGGTATCATACGTTGTGATTGCATGTGAAAATACCTTACAGTAGTTGGTTTACATAATATCAAGGTTCATAGCTGGTATTTCCATTCTTTTTTTCTTTAATTTTATATTTTGATGGTTTCACTGTTCTCTTGCTTTTAACATAGCACAGGTTCATTAGTGTAGCAGCTTTCATTAAAATATCTGCACCCTTAATATTCAGCTGACAGGCTAATAGCATCCTGTTTGTGAGAAATATAGAAGATTAGGCATCCTTTCTGAATATGTTTACCAGCCAAGGGGTTGCATGCATATTGCATGGGTTGCTAAACTTCAACATTTACGCAAGGAATTGAAATCAGCCAAAAATTTCAAAATTCCAACTTAAGACCTAAAACCTCTGTCTTAGTATACAGCTTTAAGTGAATTAGTAATTAACAAAAGTAAAACATAATAAAGCATAATTATATTGTCTCCTGCAGAAGATGCAAGTTAATTGCATAACACATCCTTTCAATCACAGGGATTCAAATTATGTGACTTTGAGCAATGTCATTCAAAGTTCAACTGCCTGCTACGTTACCACAGCTAATAAGATGTCTACAGTCCTTCATTTTGCATAATAAGATCTGATTTGGAGAAATTTCTTTCAAAAGGTTGCTAGCTTTAAAGAACGGTGATCAAACCTGCAGCACAGGAACAGAGAGCCCGCATTCAACATTGTCTACTGTACTGTACATTGTCGTATTTCCTGTACCTGGAATAATATAGCATGTTGATACAAGATTTCAAAACAGGCTTTACGTGCACACACACACACACACATTGTACTATCAAAGCAAACTAGTTGATGGATATGAGTAAGACTAAGCCAGCCCTTTTACACACACTATCATAGCAGAAAAGCTGATGGATGTTGCTGATGGATATGAGTAAGACTAAGCCAGCCCTTTTACACACACTATCATAGCAAACTAGTTGATGGAAATGAGTAAGACTATCATAGCAGAAAAGCTGATGGATGTTGCTTGTTGCGTTTGACAGATCTTTCTTTTACGTTTATGTCCACTTTTAATAGTAGGCCTACAAAAAATGTAAGAAAATACGACATGTGAATAGGTACAGCAGTCTCGACCCCCCACCCACCCACCCACCCACCCCCTCCAACCAGTGGGAAACAAAAAAGCATGAAAATCGGAACAAGAATACGTTGGTTGGCGTTTGTAATATTTCCTTCCCACGTTAGGGATAATTTGCTTACTCTTGACATGGCCAGTATTGGTTGTGTACCAGTTTTTGTTAGTCATTTAATGTTTTCTTTATTTATGGCTGGTCATGTGGAAAATTTCAAGATATCTCCAAATAGTTGTGGAGTATAGTGCCCTCCTCTCAACCATCCTTGTCAGTCGATATTCCAAAATTTTAGATCGTCGGAATAGCTTAGTGCCAAATGTTGACATCTGTTGTTTCCTTCCCACTTTAGTGACATTTTTATTTCACTCTTAACAACACAAAGTGTTCGATTATGCATCAGTTGTTGGCCTAGTATTTAATTGATTGTTTTCTATAACTACAAACTGGTTTTCAGGAAAAAGTCCAAACTGTTTCCAAACGTTGTGAAAATAAAGTCCTCACCCCCCCCCACCCATCCCATACATCTTTTAATTTATATAGCATGAATTTAGAAAGAAGCCTCTCTTGGCATTTTAAAGTTAACATTTTAATACAGACGGTCTTTAAAATCATCTTTCCCCTGGAAGCTATTACACCTAATTGAAAATGATGCTCATCGTCAAATTAAAAGACATATATGTCTGCATAATGCTGACCTGATACTGTATAGATTATTAGGCTGTAAAACATCTGTGCGTGAGACACCGTCATGAACTTCCTTGTCCGAGATGAAGTATCGATTCTACTGACAATACATTGCCTTGAAAAACGACCACATTTGGGGTTTTTTTCCCCATGAATTCACAGCGTGAAACTGTATTTCATATGCGGTTTGAAGAATATTGCCGAATCACAAGGTCAAAATTGCTTACGTCTGTATCGACCGGTCTGGTGTGCATAAAATGTTCTTTCCTGCCTTTTAAAACACTTTTCACTAAGTTTGAAGGGGAAAAAAGAGCAAACACATGACAGTGTACGTCAAAATAATGTATCCACTGAGGATTCCCCAAACTGAAGAGTTTGTGACAACTTATATCATATATTAAAAGAGATGCAGGTGTCAACTTTTGGTTTAGTTGACACTGCAGATATATGTGAAGACTCAGTTCAACCTCCCCCCCCCAACCTTCCTCTCTTCCTCCCCCCCTCAACTCATCATCATTGAAAAGAAAATAGTGTACCTAATACCCTTAGTACCAAGAGTACATGGTCATTTTGTCTAACTGAGTAGACTCTTTGAAGACAAATGGAAATTTGTCCTTTGGTGATATGCGTTGCTTGCGGGATGAGTTACTTACCATGGCTCTACACCATAGGCAGCGTAGGTCCTGGAGTCTCAGCACACTACCACAGGTCTTATCACAGACAGCACACTTTGCACTGACTGGGACGTTCCCCTCCATCCACTGGTGAGGCATCGATATCTGTAAATAATCAATTGAAAGTTTTTGTCACATTTAGAAATCAAAATTTAAGCTAATAAGTCTCATGTTTATACATTTTTTGGGAACTCGGTTTCACTCCGCTTGCTAGATTTATCAATACATGATATTGGTGATAAATTGATCGGGGGCAATTTACTATTGTCTGCTCTGTGAATGGACACCGACATTATAATCTATTTCTCTTCTAAAACTTCAAATAACCTTAATGTCAGATCTCTTTTTTTGTACTTGACCTAATTAGCAGGTTATGGGACAATACAGAGGACCCCATAAGTACCCTTATATCTTGTAACCGATCTTGTACAAAAAAGACAAGCCCACCAGCATAACAGGTTAATTTTATGAACTCGATTTACCGATCGTCTCAATCTTGAAGCTGTATTGTCAAAGATATTCCTAACATATCAGCTCCCAAATCAATCACTTTTCAAAATCATTTAAAGGGCTCAGCAGAAATACTGAATGTAATAATGCTGAGTGACTCCATGCTATACAGAGGTCTGCTTACAGTCCAACAGCTAACATGCTAACTATGGCATCATTTGTGGTAATTTGACTACATTGATTACCCCCCCCAAAAAAATCAATTGTTAGCAGATTTTTCACTGAAGAGCTTACGAAAAATCAGCTGTGAAGAAAACATTATGATCGATGGTGCAAAACTTGGGATGCTCGGGAGATGCTGTGATCAACAGGAACCTTTATGATGATAATATTTCAATGATTAAAAGCTGAATTGATTGATCAATAAACTCATCGAGTAGACTCGAGAAACTCACAGTGCCATCCTCTTCTTCGATGATATCTTTCCCTATGGATGCCAATGTGGTCCACTTACAGTTGTTTTGTGCTCTCACAGCACATCTCTTGTGGGCTTTGCATTTACACACTGATAGAAAAGAAATAGACGAAACGTGAAACGCTACATCGATACAAATAAATACATGACGGTATCCAAGACGGATGGCAGAAGGATAAGATGAAAGACAAGATTATCCTCTCCACTTATACACAATGAAAAAACAAAAAATGTATCTCAATATCATAATAAAACATATCTGGCCATGGAAGCTGGTTCGAGATGAAACTTATCATTCCGTTGATGAATTTAATCATTTAGCAGCACCAGAGTAGGTTTTGTTACGAGTGAGACACAAAGATATAATTCCCATCATGTCGAATATACGTTACGTCCCTCGAAACTAAACCAGTCACGTTTCACCGGGAAGTCACGTTCGTGTGAAATCGATTCTTTGCCAGCTTTGTGGATCTGGAGGCCTACACTTGTCAAATCAAACTCGGTGGTATTTACTTTGAGAATGTACACAGAGATACAATTATGGGTTACTTTAACACTGGATAAGCTCAGTCACCTCGTAGCTAGCTTAGGAGAAATTCTGACTCAAATTTTGGACGTGACCATGAACGACAGATAACAAAAGCACAAAACAAAAATTCAAAAGTCTGGAAGAAGTGGAAAGTGTTTGCTGGTAAATAAAGTTTATTACAGACACAGTGATAACCAACACGAAAACCATCAAAAACGTCCCGAAAAACCCCTCCCTATGCAATAAAGTATACTTATTTGGACTGTGCACGATTGGTAGACTACTTCAGTATCCAATGGATGGAAAAACTGAGATACTAGGTCACAATTTTGTGCGAATTAGATTGAAGAAAAACCCAGACGAAAAACGCACCTTGCTGGCACTTTCGACGGTAGAATGAGAAGGAAGGGCATTGACCAGAGGGGCTGGTCAAAGACGGCGCACTGTGTTAAAAGGTTACCAGTTCATTCTAGGCACGGTAAACCGGCACAGTGCTAAGGTTGTGGGGAGACAGGTAAGTGAGGAGCGAATTAAATCAACCGTGCACGCTGTACAAATTTGGCAAATGTACTATGGCAACTTGAAATGACACACTACTAACAAAATGTCACCAAAACATGGCACATAAATTTATACTACACATTTATTTAATCAAAATGGCATACATCTCCATAGATACCCACAAACATGGTGTGGAAGTTTATGTTTTAACAAAACAAGAAAAGAGAACAGCAAACTTGCCCCCAAAATGTTCAAAATTCAACAAACAATTGCAAGTTCTCTCAAAGCTATGCGGAGGCGTTCTCGAAGATTATTCTGCCCGCTAACATTCCTCAGTGTCTGGATATTTTTAACTTGGAAGTTAAGAATCCCCCAAAAATTGATACTTTCTTTCATTTTCAATTCAGTTCAAATTTATTTTCTCACAGGATGTGTGGTAAATACTACACTACATTGCATGCCCATATACAATATAGACATTAGCGACAACAGAAGACAGTATCCTTTATCGATAATATTTAAGCGCTGTTCAGCATGACAAAACTTACTTTTTTACGTACGAGAATTCCTACAAAGATGTGTTTGAATTTTTTTAATTTAAAGTTCCAGAAAGCTTGACCATCGTTTGGCTATCCAGACTACTTGTGGCCGATAAAACAATATGGACCACTATGATGTCTGAAGTTCAGGTTTACATTTCCGTAACTTACCTTCACATGAAAGACCATGGGATGTGACACCAGAGAGAGCTTCTCGGCACACATTGCAGTAGGTAGGCCGGGCGTGGGAGCAAGCATACCAATTGTGCATTCCAGAAAGCATATCACGCATGTGTTCCCCGGGCTAGAAATTAAAAAGAAAGAGGACAAAACGTAAAAAAAGTTTAAATGTGAGATCTGACAAGTTGCCGTACACCTTGACATCGTCTTAAGAAGGTTTGATGTCACCGAGACTCTGCTAGCAGCAAGAAGTGCTGATACCGTGGGAAATTGTGGTCTGTTAGACGTACTGGAGTGATAATGCGTGAAACAGAATAAGTCTGGAGGGTTTCAAATCTAATATCGAATGAAAAACTCAATAAATAGATGTCTGCACAACATTCTATCCTTGAGAAGAGAATATGTTTATGTATATATATATATATTTATATATAGATATAAAAGTAAGTAATTTCAATTCCATGCTAAAGTGATCTCAAGGAAAAAAGGAAAAACAAGAAACATCACAGAAATGTTATTTTAATCTAGACTGGGTCGGTTCTATTTCCAACAATATCACATTCTGCAGATCTAATACAAAATACTTATTTATGATAACGCAGATAATAATGCTTAAAGAAGGTAAATATTTTGGAACATCCTTATTTTATTAAAAAAATGAACAATTTATATGTCCAACGGTGTTGTTCCAATTCCAGCCCAAACTTACAGATCCAAATGCAGAAGGATTGACTGAGCAATAGAATCCCCTACATTTGTAATTTTTATATTTTCTTTATTTATTTAATTATTTTCTTTATTATTATTATTTTTTTTTAAACTCACTTGATTATTATAATTAGGGGTAAATTATGACTCAAGCAAAATGTTTTTTTTTCTTACTTTTTTGATTTTTTTTTGATTAACTGAGATATTTTATCAATATTTATTAATAATATTCAAATATTAATTAATAATATTCATATATTATCTGGAAATAAATGTAAATTGGAACTTACTTTCAAAGTTGATAAAAGCTCAAAACTTCTTTTGAATTTAAATGTTTAAATTCCACCAGTATTTGCTACATATATGATTAACACACTGTGCTCCCCCATCTCTAGGTGTGTAAGTCTTACTGGAAGAGAATTGCATTCCTTCACGATAAACTACCAAACGTAAGATTAAATTAAAATATAAAATGAATTTTCCAGACGCAGATAGAGAAATGTGAGCATATTGAATCCGGGTAAAACAGACTCGAGTGCCCTATTTGCGTGCTCCATTTCAGTCAGTCAGTCAGGACAGAAGTCTTCATATTCAATATGGATATTAAAAAAAATATACTCATTCTCCTAATATAACATTTCCAGAGAATCGAACCAATAAAAATAGCAAGGAAAGACGGTTGAGCAGTCATCAGTGATATAAAAACATAATTCAACTGCTGCGAATGATATATGTACAAATTAAAGAAGTTAGCAACTCCAAACTTCCAAACCATCATTATTGGTCAAAGTGAAAGAGATGTCATTGGTAGATGTACTATGACTCCCCCCATCCCCCTTTTCCTCACCTTACCCTCTACAGCCAGGAGAAGAAAACTCAACCATCATCATTGTTCAATGCAACAAAGAATATATGTCGTTGATGGACGCTGATTGTCCAATCCATCCCCCTTCTCATCCCACCCAACCATTATCATTGTTCAATGCAACAGAGATATGTTATTGATGGACACCGATTGTCCAATCCCCCACCCCCCCCCTTCCTCCCTTCTCATCTCACCATCCACAACAAGGAGAAGCAAACCCAACCATAATTACTACAGCTGAGAAGACTATGATGGAGATTTGCAACATAGAAGACTAAAGACTTGAACAAGTCTATAAACATTACATCATCATAGCATATACAGTATGCTTGTTTGTTTTTTCTTCTAATTACATATTTTGGATTTTCATTCTGTCAATTGAGTTTGAAAATACCAAATAACCCATTATGAAATAATCACTGTTTCTGTTCTGTTGTTTCCTTTTTTCCTGTTTATTTCACTTTATCCAAAGACTCGGTGTAAATCGGAGATCAACTTCAGCGAATGTTATAATATTCAAAATGACATCATGTACGGTCATCAGAACATTAACAAGACTTTATTTTACTAAATGATTCAAGTTAAATTAGTATTTGATTGAGTTAAATTTAAAGCAAGGATTATCAGCTGTTACTGATAGGGTGCTCATTAAATAGGTTTGGTGCTCATTAAATAGGTTAAAGAGATACGAAGCGTCTGCACATGAAAATAGGTCATACAGTAGTAACCCTATGTATGAGGCTTAAAAATAGAGGTGGCACAGTGTTATAGGGTTAACAGTTCACTCTAGGCACGGTAGAACGAGAGTGTTAAGGTTGTGGGGAGACAGGTAAGCGAGGAGCGAAGTAAATATCTGAAATTATAGTGCTACAAATTACAGCTTAAACTGGTACTTACAGTACTGTATTTATCACAAAAGGGGGAAAAGTAAATCTTGTCAGTATGACCTAAATTCATCTCTGGGTAACCATAACGATGTCTCCGAACCCAAATTGAAATTCTTGCTAAACCATGCAGTTGTGTTTGCAAGCTGATGATGTCTCACTGTTGCCACATACGAACAGAAAGTATTTTTCATCCACCTACAGTAAGTGTAACAAAATACATAACAACTATAATTTAAACTCTATACAAGGCCTCTTTCATATCAAATAAAAGCCTGACCTATAATTTGCATACATAGAAAAATCTGGAGATAAGTTGTCAAATATTGGACATCATCAAAGGATTAATAGGCTTAATACCAGAATTTTTTGACAGACGTACTGCATCATTTTGGGGACAATTTAATAGAGAACACCATGTTGTCTATGGAAGCAGCAATGCATTACAGGGTATTAAAATACTTGCAAGTTAAATTTAACACGGTTCAACGTCATTTTAAGATACAATTTACGAATGTACAGTAGCAGTGGAATGTAGTGTACTTGGGAGACACCATTCAAGTAGACCATATACACCATTCTGGGAGATGTACACAATTCAAGTACAGTAGACAGTGGATGTACAGTAGCATGCATCATAGTGTACTAGGGTTAAGTTGAACACCATTCTGCGATCAAGACACCATTCTAGAAAACAGTTTATGGATGTAGCAATTCCCTTGTAAGAGTTCTTTCGTTACATTATATTAATACCATTCTGGGAGACATCATTGAACAGCTGTGTACATTGTAAAGATAAAGCAATTATCATTTTATTAATTATCAATTATCTGTTATCAGATGAACCCAAACCATTTTCAAATAGACTACAGGAGTATGTTCCTTTAATATCAGAGAATCACAAATCAGAGAGGGAATTACACTCATGCTGTGATCGCCAGGGTCTCACATAGGCTATGTTTTGATTTGATTTCCTTCCTTGGGATGGTCGATATGAGATCCTGAAACTACCATGAAAATAACAACTCAAGCTCTCTCTAGTTCAAACTGAGGAGAAAATTATGCCTGATATGATGACAAACTTTGATAAAAGAGTAATAAAGGTATGTGAGGTGCATAATTCTAGCAATATTTCACCCTGGATATGACCCCCTCCTACTTCTAAATCTACATAATGTAGTTATCATTGTAACAGTGCATATGTATGTCTGGCATACTGTACGTAGGTAGCTTTACAGTATCTTTGATACACAAATTCTGCAGCCTGCAGTCATGAGCTGAAAATGATACACTTTTGCACGTTAAAGTTCTTTGAATACGATCAAACCAAGAAATTAAATTACTGAGCAAATTAGCAAACTAAAATAAATATAAATTGAGACTCAATGAAAATCAAATCAAAACATGTTTGTTAATAGAATATTTTATAAACAGCTTGAGGAAAAGAAACGAAACAGTCAGACGAGAAAAAGAAAAGAAAAGAAAAGAAAAGAAAAAGAAAAGAAAAAGAAAAGAAAAGAAAAAGAAAAAAAACATGTCACAACTTGACGATACATTTCAAAAAAATACATGAACACTGCGAGCCAGCTTACATTAACAAAACCTAACCTACATTAACTTTTACATACAAACAGAGCTTCAATTGTTCTAACTTTTGACAGAGATAATTATGACAGGAACAACTGCACCAAAATACCCCCACCCCCCCTCACCCCCTAAAAAAAAATTGAAAGCCTTTTCCCATAGTTGAAAAAAACTTTAAAATATAGATGTGTTTTGTAAAACCTAACAAGTTGTATATATATATATCTAGAAATGTACGTGCATTATTATGTCCACGATGTACTTTCAGTAAATTAACTATTGTAATATCTATAACTTCATTCGTAAACTGATGAGGAGTTGAACCTTCCAAGGATCGACCATCAAATTCCTATTGATCATTGATCAGCCAAATTTATTATATCTCTTCACGTCTGCATGTTAAAATAACTACGAATATATGCATTTGTGAACACACTTTAACAATTACTTCTAAAAATGAATAAAACTCAAAACTACTTTTATTATGGTCATCGAAAAAGGCTATTTTACCTGTTTTCAGATCCGTCAGAATAGAAAACCATTGGAAGTCTGTCCACTTAATAAAAAAAAAACCAACGCAAGTTTAACTGTAGTAGAAAAACCTTAACATCAGATTCACTATGTATCATCTACACTAGAACAGCCGTTTGCAGGAATGGCCTTCCCAAGGAAAACTTACAGCATGTCTTAATACCATACTCAAAGACACTCAGCTATTAACTTTAAAAGCTGAGTGACTTTCATTCAGTCAATAAAGAATCAAAGGAAACTGTAAACTGATATGGCGTCAACACTATAAAAGTGTGAACAATTAGCCAAACTATTCAAGCTTAAGATATGAAACCAATTGAATAACAGGTGTTGCCATGGAAACGGAATACATGCTAAGTAAACTGTGTGACTTAAGTCACTAGCTTATATAATAATACACAAAACAGGTCCGTATAGAATTTGAAGCAAATTGTTATATACAATTTACCACGTCACTGATCAAGAACCAAACATGACGAAATCGTACTAACGTTCGATTTTCTCAATGATCATTTTTTTTTTTTTATCAAAGCAAGGTCTCTCTGTGTTCATCTGTTGTGCATTTGTCTGTACCATGCAATATCTGCAAATCAAAATACCGGAACAATTAGTGAAAGAGTTCATTAATTAATAGAGAGCAATAACCACATATCACTGCTACAACAGAGGCACTTGATATACTACGTTGGTTAGGTTCATTTTCTTCTGCTATCAGTTGATCGACCCATTTCAATTGAAAAAAAAAAAATAATATCCACCTGTAGAATGAATTATAGAGGCCTGAATGTGCGTCAATGTTACTAGTCTTATATTTCAGTGTTTCACACGTTCCAGCGAAATTCAAAAACACATTTGGAAGACAACTGTTTGGTTCTGATCGTCAAAATCATGATACCCAAAATTTGACCAAAATACAACTGGGTATTACGATACTTAAACGTGACAGCAATCGACTATTGTTAAAGCATCAAGTTGAAGAGGATAGTCCATGCAGAGGAAACTTTACATTTGGCGGATATAATTGGCCCGGAACATAACTCAAAACTAAGGGACACATTTTATTTTTTGCAAAAGTGAACTTGAAGTAAACAAGCAAAAACAATATCAAAATATTTTGGAAACTTTCTGCAAATCTGCTATTCCATAATGAAAGTTGGAAAGTAATGAATTGTATTGTTATGTAAGATTTTTCAAGAACGCCAACGTTTTTCCACAACGATGGTAAAAGCTGCTTAGAACTATTGATTTTGGCTATAAAACTTTGTGCACTTTATCCCCAAAACTGAGTTTATATCCTGGACAATATAAGAATTCTATTGACATCAGACAGAACACTTATATTTGAATAGTTGAAATAAGGACATCTTAGGGAAAATCCCCTTCATAAGTTAAACAAATAGTAGCATAATAGAGCTATAATAATACAATGGAGTCCAAATTATGAACTCAGCTCTTTTGAGATTTATTGCCAAACAACTAATAAATAAAATAAAAATTGGTATAGTCAAAAGTACTGACTTTCTTTTTTTATAATAAAGCAACTTTTTGATTTTTTTGTTTTTTAACATTTGAGTATTGCTTAAATTAAGATTGCAAATAAGTAAACTATATAAGACCTCCTTGTAGATTATTTTTCAATCAAATGAATATACTTGAGTGGGTGAGCAATTAATTTTGATTCCATCCGCAACATTTTGTCAGCTAGACACTTTTGCATGGTAGTATACAAACCAAATATGAAGAAAATTTCTGCTTTTTTTTATTTTTGCTTTGACACTATACTTGAAATGAAACTTGACTTAACAAACTAAATGAGATAATTTCCCGAACGATTTTACCATAGACTATAGCTTTGAAATTATTTATCAATTTCAACTAAAAAAGCTTCTTTTTAAGTAAATTTTTATATTAAGTTTAGTTAACTTGGAAAACCAATTAGCTTGATCCGTAACATGCATAAATATATGGAATTTTATTATATTTTTATCAAACGTATCGTTCATTATACTAGCTAAGGTAACTTTCATTGTACAAATGTAATTATAAGCACTTGTAATTCTCAATTCTGTCACCCGGTAAGAATAAATTCTCGTGTAATTATTTACACAATACTGAATAAATATATGCAGTTTTATTTAATAAAAACACAAACAATTAATTTTCATTTCAAGTAATAAAGAAAAAGTTGTAATAATGGAAATTTTCCAATTCAGTTGGCTTTTTGGCATTTGTTATTATAATATTAATAAGTAATAGTTAGAAAAAGTGTCTGTTAACTACTAAGTAAATCTCAAGTTGTACCATACACCATTCTTGAACCATCCATGAAACGTTGAGATGATTGCAAAACTAACGTCTACAGTTAGCCAAGTACCACAGTACGATATCAGCTGTATGGCCTATTCTGTAGCCTAATAAAGCCCTATTTAGATACTGTATGCATGAACCAAGGCTAATGCTATTGTACCTGTTGGGCGGTATCAGCTGTATGGCCTATACTGTAGCCTAATATAGCCCTCTTTAGATACTTTATGCATTAACCAAGGCTAATGCCACTAAACCTGTTGGGACCGTCTCTTAATTGTGAATTTTTGGACAAAATGCAAAACTCTGTCGAGAACCAACGTACCGACCGCAATTTGAGTGAATCATGTTTGAAACTGAAATGCAGTTATGAACGGCAGGTACACAAAGACATTTTTAACTTTTTAACTTTATGGTCTAAACGGCAGCAGGGGAAAAAAAAACATATTGGCATGAAAACTAATTCACAGGTTTTTAAACAATTTAGAAATATCAGTGACATTTATTTGATCTTTCAAACTGTTCTGTATACAGTATGCCTCAGTGTTAAGCCATTTGAGCTTATATAGCTGAATGTTGGATGAAGCCAGGAGTTATCAAACCATCTGAGATTATATCTAGGTCATCATTATTGCCCCCAAATGTGCTAGAAGCTCACATAAATGGTCACTTGATGCTCATATTTTAACAGGCATTTTAGTGCCAGTCCAGTTCAAAACATTTTCCTTCGATCATCAAACCATTTACTATATTTGTTTCATTAAACCGGCTCTTATGTCTGGGAATACTTTTGGAGTGTCAGAACCTTCTAGGAAAGTACTGTTGAACATTTTCAGCAATTTAATTAGCATGCCCAAATTTTGCAGCAACGCTGACAATTACCTTTAAAAAATGATTATAACTACAGGTAAATTGGTCAAATTTAATGGCAAAAATCATTAGGAAAAATTGTCAACCAACTTTGTAGTTTAATCTGTGAATTTATACAAATGCGTGAGATATATCTGACGATTTCCCCGTACGGAACTTACCTTTACAGGAGAGACACGCTCTGCCACCACTTTATGCATTTTCTTTGCTACCTTCTCCATGCAATGTCTGAATGCTGCAGCTTCACAACGAGAAACCAGCAGACCAAATAGAGATTATATGTCAGCACAATCAAAACTATATAAAGCTCTCGACAAAAGCAGCTCTATTTATGTTGCACTCCTTTATGCATTCACACGGCCAATCTTTCTTTAAAATGAACTGCTATACGTATAATATATATATGTATGTATATATACATACACACCATTGTCTCCTCTTTTGAACATTCATACAAAACCAATATAAATACCAGCCGAAGCAACTTTCTATAAAATACTCCACACTTGAAAGCACTCGACAAAAGCACTTCATGACAATAGCTAGTTTCATTGCATGAGAGCAATTGGAATCTAGAATTATATTAATAACTTCAGATATTTAGTTCAGAGGATCTTCACCTATCTTGTACCTAAGTTACATAAACATATACATATATAAATTATATATATATATATAGATAGATAGATAGATAGATAGATAGATAGATAGATGCACACCTGTTACACAACGCAGTATTAGCTTATTATTGGAGAGCTACAATGAATGCAACAACAAAAATACAGTGGGTAGAAGTTTTTAAATATGTGGGTATATTTACTACACGCTTTATTGGCAATGCCAGACCAACTTCCCATATTGATATAGTGTA
Source organism: Apostichopus japonicus (assembly GCF_037975245.1). Taxonomy (NCBI): domain Eukaryota; kingdom Metazoa; phylum Echinodermata; class Holothuroidea; order Aspidochirotida; family Stichopodidae; genus Apostichopus; species Apostichopus japonicus. Next base: position 19,841,152 of record NC_092570.1, read on the forward strand.
CTACTAAAAATAAACAGAACGACTGCATCCATGGCACTCAGATGGGTTGATACTGTAGTGATTGTGTGTTCATTGCACTGTATTGTCGACATGCATGCAGGTACATATAGAGATATTGACTATTAAAACAGAGAATTACATAACTTGGGTAATTAATTTGGTGAATAGTACAGCTCTACAAATTTCGTGTAATTAGGCTCTTCATTAATTATTAACCTCGTAACAACGTTGGCTATAAAAAATATTTTTATTATTGATGGAATAATACAAATTTTCAAATAGAACCCAGCCTGCAGGAAAACTTAAACAAGAGCATCAATGACGCAGTATCTCAATACTGGAAGTTCTAATTTCGATTCCTAGTTTCATATCTTTGCTCTGTCTCTACAATTATCAATATCAATATATATAATATTTTTGGTCATATAGTTTGACGTCAATGACAACAGTCAAATAAGAAGAGGCGAACAACTCGACCATATTCTTGATGCCCACCTTGAGAAAGCTAGGCCTATCGACCTACTGTACGTTACTGTAGACTGTAGTGGTGACTACCATCAAAACTGTGTACACTTCCAAGTATCAAAACAACCCACGTTTTTCCTTCTCAATAATTTTGACATGAAGATTTCGTGGATTTAAGACTTGGAAAAAATAATGTACAAGTAGATTACAAGTTTTTAATTGAAAGTGATGGGTGGCCTCCTCCTCTCCTTATAGCCACCCCAGTTCCTCTCCATTTTAGTATTTTCTTTTAATTCTTTGAATATTTGATGTCAAACATCACAGGTTCAAAAGAAAGCTAAACATACTTCTTATAACCTTATAGTTATACATCTTATATCCTTATAAATAAAACATAACCTTATCCAATTGTTATAGTCTTATAAAAGTTGTGATGCTATGGCTGGCTCCTCTTTTATACATACTCCAGTGAAAATAAAATGTGATAGATTATAATTTTTGTTCTTAATTCTTTTTTTTTTGGGGGGGGGGGTTAAAGAAATATACCAAACAAGCTGTTAATTCATAATGATGCTTCTTTCTAGAAATGCACAATATACACTCTATTCCAAATTAATAGTTGTTGTATTATACCATTCACATTATGTTAAATTTATGGAGTCACAGTTAAAATATAAGTTGGAAACTTAAGTTAAAATTAAAACACACTGTAAGGCAATCGAACAAACTTACTGCACCCTGGCCCAAAACTGCCTGAACACCACCAGTACAATGCTAATGTGGCCATTACTAAATGAAAGTCTAATATAGGATGCACTACTGTAGGCCTAGCCTAAACTTGTAAACACAACAATGTGTATACATAATTATACAAAAATACCTGATGGGCAATCAAACAAACTTATCATGACTCTTGCTCTGAAAAACTACCTGAACAACAGTACAATCCTTAACTTGATATTACTAAAACCATGGAGCTATAAACAGACGAAGTCCTAATATAATTAAATGTAGTACGATAATGTGTATGAAATTAGTGTGCAATACACTACCAGTACCAGCAGCATATCTCACAACAGTATAGAAAATTGGTCGCGAGGGTGGCCATTTTCGTATATCTAACATGTAGCTGCCATGAGTCCTAACCAATCTGCTACAAACCAGAATTGGGGCGGGGCTTGAGTCATTGCCAATCTGCTACAAACCAGACTTGGAGGCGGGGCTTGAGTCACTGCCAATCTGCTACAAACCAAACTTGGAGGCGGGGCTTAATTATCAAAAACAAGGAAACAAACAAGTTTTGTAGTGTGTGCAAAAAAGCCTTGGTTCAACGGTTTTTCAGAGGGATTTGGCCAAATTTGGACATAAATCGGTGAAAAAGTCATGGAATGAGATACAATTCTGGAATAAAAAATAGTAACTTTTGTTGGCCTATATGATATATGCTTGCTCTGGAAATTTCAGAGAAAAAAAACTTTGTATGAAGACGCTGAAAATTTTTTAAGAGAAGAGAGAGTCCCACTTACTGTTACAATATCTCTATACATGTAATGTATTGAGATAAAAACAAAGCAGTTTGCAGGAAATATAGATTCAAGTCAGTTAAAAGGATAAAGATTGGCAATGTTGACAAACCTGTCAGCTTTTAGGTTATTTACCCTTTCCCTCCCAAAAAAAAACAGACAGTTCAATTTATATGCTTTATGTGATATGAACAGAAATTAAAAACCACAAAATTTTGTTTCATTGCACTTAATCGTTGACTCATAAACTGAAACGTCAGTTGTCATAAAACCATCAGAAACAACAGCATTAAAACTCTCCAAGCTAGGCTAACTGTAACATGAAAGTAATAAACAGAACTGAACAGCCATAAACATGTCGAAACCCTGTGATTAAGTTGCTAAACCTTACAGGCACTCTGTAATATTAATTGTCAAAGAGTTTCCACTTATTTTATTTTTTTATTCCAAATATTTTATATATTTTAAATTTGCCCACAGGTGGCTTATCATTTTAATTCTCACATTATATAGAGCTTCAAACAACTACAAATTTTTAGAAATTATTAATAATTTTTACTTAAAGTTATCAAGCTAATACAGCTTCCATAGGGAAAAATTGACCACCATCGAATAGCCAATTTGCTATCAAAAATGGTTCAAACTGCTTACAAGTCCAAAGATGTAGGCATAGGCTACACAAGTTTTTGTACACAATTAAAAAACTATTGTCTTTTAAAGAGACAATATCCAGAGCCTTCAAAGCTGCTTCAAAATTTTCAACATTAAATTATCCGCTGCTCAATATTATATTAATCACACACAAGACCAATTTGGAAAATTTATGGGAGAAAGAATACTACTAATACTACTACTAATACTACTAATGAAGAGACTTTCGTCCATTTACTCAAAATAAAGCTTGATGAGTCGTCATCGAGGTATTTTGACTGCATCGATATTGTACAATTTTAGTACCCAGTATGATCCCCAAAGTAGCTGCACTTTGACATCCTGAAGGGCAAAACATACAGGCATGCACTGTGAATCATACTGCAGCCCTATGCTGCTTTGATTAACAGCGGAGATATATGAATAGACCATCACGATTATCAACCAAAAATAACTTATAGATTCACCAGATACTGTATGAATACCTTTTGGGTTTCTCAATGTATATTCTTTACTGCGAAATAGAATACAGGATATTAGTATGGCACCCAATAGTTTATAATGATGTTTCTCAATGTATATTCTTTACTGCGAAATAGAATACAGGATATTAGTATGGCACCCAATAGTTCATAATGATGTGGAGAATTTTATTCCATTTTATTGTCATCGTATGATTTAATTCAGGTCTGTAGAGATGAAAAAAATCAATAATAATCCTGCCTTAAAATTTACCTTCCAAACTTTATTTGTGACAAACTTTTAAAGGAAGCCATGTGAATTGGTTCAAGTTGCTGCAAACACAAGCAAGACATATTTGTTACGGCAAACTGAAGAAAATGCCTTGCATATAAAATTCCTTATTGTGTATATTTTCTCTTGTTGCCCATTGCTACAACCTTGTTTTTCACTGTACATGCTACAAACATTTATACTGCTTGGGTTAGTTTCTGAAGTCAGGGAATATTTTGTCTGGTATCACATCAGAAACTGCTATGCAAAATGGGCACATTGCTATGCAAAATGGGCAAATTGCTTGTACAATTACAAAAATGTATTGCAGTTTTTATATGCAGGGGTGTCAATCCCAATTAAAAAATTACAGGGGGGGGGGACATAAATGACTGAACATGAAAAAACTAGAGGTGCTAGCAATTGACGCAAAGCCTTTATCGGGGGGGGTCCAGGGATCGTCCTAAGGGTCCCTGATGGGGCCAGGGGCAAAGCCCCGATAGGGACGTGGGGGCGGCATCACATCTAGAAACCTTCAAGTTTGCTTCCGTTAGGTACCTGAATTGATATGTCAGTCATAAATATATTTTAACGAAAGTCACAAGCGATTAGGATTATATTGAGAAAGACCTTTCTATGTAACATCAGGGTGTGTCTTAGGGCCTTTATCATGATTTATCAAATTTAACCTTAAACCAAAAACGTAAACTTGCTCAAACTTTGCGCACAAGAATAAAATCATGTTGCTATATACAGATGTCTACAACATGCACATATACGGTATCATAAGTACATTTAAAATGCACTATTGGGTGTATCGATCTGGCCACATTCACTTTATCAGAAACATAAATAGTTACCTATACTTCAGGGCTGTAGTTTTGGTACAATCCCAAGGGGGGGGGGCAACTGAAGAACATCGAGAACCATTTTGTACGGTCGAAATGTTACATAGTACTGCTTTTGGATATATATGCATATGAAGCAGGGCATTTTTCTTTACAAAATAATTTTCAGTGGGTGGGCCATTTCTCAAAAGGGACCACCATGACAGTATCTTAGCGGAGCCCCACCATTGGTTGGCGCATAGCAAGAAATCTTTGCCAAAAATGCATCCCAGAATTGTCAGAAATGGCACTTCCCAGGCATTGTTACTATTTTACACAGTTAAGTGAAGATAAAAGACAATGAAACTGATAGGCTTATATAACTTATAATGGACATAATAAATATATTTATGAACAGTAGTTTCACATTAAACTGTTACACTGTTCACGCAGGTTAAATCTTAGGAGCTCTCTACGTTTATTGTTTTTCTAATGAGTAGCAAAACAAGTGCACGGTCATCGCATCTGCAATCGTGCATATATATATGTGTTGAACGGTTAATATAAACGTTGAGTTCTTTTTGAACGCCATTCCTACAATGCGTCCCAAGGATGTTGAGGTTGCAAAGTACTGACTAATGAAATCAGAAGAAATGATAATGAACATTTTGCTAAAACTATTCTGAAATAGTTCAAATTGTCCATGCCTTCACATTATCATAGGCTTACTTTCATATAGGAAGTGGCTCCACTCCACCCACTCCACTTGGCATCAAGTAACTGAATCACAAATCAAATATTTTGTGCTCATATAAACATGACTACTCTACTAGAACTTGAGGTATAATGAGTAACATGGTTATAATGTTCAACAACATTACTAGCAGTTTAGCTCTCAAAAATCCTATGAAATATGTTATTATCTCAAAAACACTTCAAAAACTATCATAAGTGGCATTGCTAACCAAACTGAATGCACAATACAGTATAATTTACAAAGTGTTATATTGCTTGTACGTGATAATACTTGTAACATAATGAAAGATATAAAAAATAATATACTGGAAAGGAGATTAGTGAATACTACAGGCTTTTCATTATCTGCTGGCTTAGCATATAGGCGAAGCAGTGAATGGACGCGGCTCCTCATTTAATTTACGCTATAAATGAAATCCATTATTCTAATTTCAACCCAGTTGTAAAGTTCTAAGTTTCGTCTGGAATCTGAGCAGATGAGAATCAGACATTCATAAATTTCTACAAATCTCATAGCACAAGTTTTGAGCTCCTTTCATGAGATACACTAGTCATTATGAGAATGATAGGCCTTGCGCCTACACGAGTAGGTCACTAAACCTGAGGGCTGCGGGGGGAGGGGCACATTTTATATTGTGTCTCCCACCCTTCAGAAAGTGGGGGATGCCCCATGTCCACCCCACGGTGGGGTGGACATGGAACATATCCATAGGCATAGGAGGCAGGGGGCTGGGGGGGGCTGCAGCCCCCAACCCAGAATGTTTGTGAAAATTCGGGCAATATGCTGAGAATTTTTCGGGCACCTACTGAAAGAAAAATAATTTGCAATGTGTTTTCAATGGTTAAACTAATATTATTATTATCATTATTATTGTAACGACTTCCACCAATAATTATAACCAATATGGAAGGGTAATAACATGGCAAATGATTGTATGGCATGCGATGTAAAAACCGATGCATGCCTATATGATAGGCACATTAACATGTTGAAAAATTTTGGTTACATTTTTCGGGCAAGTCGATACAGCCCCCCCCCAAATGAAATTGGGCTCCTGCGCCTATGACCTCACCCCTCCCCCACCCATAATTGATGCCCCTGATATACAGAAACTATACAGTAATTAATACGGGACAAAAAGTTAAGATCCTTCAAAAACTGCTATGCCAAACCTAAATGCTAAATTATTCCCTGGAAGTAAATTAATTTCTGAATTGCAACATTATAAATATAGTCAACACTGCAAGTACAGTAAGTTTTGTCCATCCTTGCAGATAAAAGTTAGAACTTTACTACTCGAACAATGACCAACATATCAAATACAAAGTCCCTCCAATGTTTACTGACGTTTCAAACTTTGACCTCTGTTTGGATTCTTGTATATCATAAAAGATGGATCTACACACGTTCTACCAAGAGTCTATGAAGTTAATCTGGGCTTCCCTTTGGGAATTAATGGTTTTCAGGCTTTGACCTCTACTAAACGTTGACTCCACATAAAACAGGTTCTACAACCCAATGAATAAAGTACGAAGCTCCTGAAAATTTTACTGAAGGGATTTAATGTTTGACAGTTTTCATTCTTTGACATCTGTTGAATCCTAGTGACAATTAATTGAGAATGGTTTCTTGTACCCTTGAGCTACAGGTAGATATCCCTGCTATGTATCAATTGCATATAGCCTCATTCTTCAGGTAATACTTACAAGGATCTCTGAGACTGACCTCTGCTGACCTTGATAAACAGCAGGGTTCTTGATCTCACTCAGGTGGATCCACATACCAAGTATGTACTTTTTGAGCTAAACATGTTTACAGGTCAATATGTACATACACACATACACGCATTCAATATAAAGATACACGAATTCAAGATATACATACACGCATTAACACATATACCCACATACAGTAACACCACCATCACATATAAATTACTTTCACAATGGTATTAAGGAATTGATCCATACATATGTTTCTAACTACATCCAATCACACACGGCATGCTCATTTACAAAGACAGTATATCATATTCATATTCAAGTTAAAAAACAAAGATCTTTTTACCGACAGAAATTGTGAATCATGAATCTACACTGGTACAGCACTAACCCAACACTGTTAAACACAATATGCTCCCACAGTTAACACTGTTGTCTATTATCCTGCACAACAAAATTACAACTCAGAAATGTAATTCCGGTATAAACTCCACAGAATGCTATATACTTCCAAACTTCTCCAAGCTCTCCAACTTCTGTCTGTATACAGAACTCATACTAAGTAATTCAGTCAATCCTCTAATGCCACAATGCAACAGTCAAAAGATTCAGGAAATAGTAAACAATGAAAAAAAAAGAATTTTTTTTGGATGTAAAACATACCAATCCTGCCGGCATCCTTTGGAAAGTTTCAAACGGTAAGCTGCTTTCTTCATGCAAATTTGATTCCATAATATCCAGCTCGCCTAACGCTTGCTGGTTACAATTGGCTTCACAGCATCTGGTGTTGAATATACCTCTATCACCCATTGCACTATATGAACGACTACTATAGGACTACAACTTATTCCAACCATCTAATTAGAGTCTATGAAACCTATGTTTAAAACAGTAGAAGAAAGTGAACGAGGGACGTAATCAGTTCATGGGTAGACTGCCGTAGGACCACAGCTGGAGGCCACAAAGGTTCTACAATTAAACCAATTTGCTTCCCCCCTTTGTGTGCGACAAGCGTATTCGCTTACTTAATGGGGTAGATTGGTACCCGGACCACAACATTAGCGGAATTTCTTGGCAAAGTGCTCTCCAATATTTTATTAAACGAGGGTGTGTACGCCTGGTGGCAAAATGCTGCGGCGAACATTGAAATGTTTCATGACTAATTTCTTTTAATTTTCTTATGCCCTCCGCCTCAGTAAGAGCTTATTACAGTGATGACCAAAACTCCAACGTGCACATACAAAGATGAATGCGTAGAATTGCTCCGGACCGAACGAGTTGCTACGACGAAGTTTCGATGTGTAATTGCAGAGAGTTACTATAAGTAGTTTGACACGAAGAACATCGTTACAAGATTGAATACGACTAACTCTGGTGACATCCTCTGAAACAATGCGCAGCAGAAAAACAGCTTTAGCCTTCTTGGGTGAGCTTCAAGACTTCCCTGTAATATTCAAATTTAGCTCTTTACATATCCGCTAAACACATGTTGACATCCAATGGTATCAATCTCAATAAGTCACTGGAGATTATATCTCCTTCGTAGTGTGGTTAATTTTTACATTAGTCAAACCCACAAGCCTTAAACCTATTTTATATTTCTCGTGGTCACCAGCTGTGACAGAATTTCACAGAATAATAACTAATAATGCTTTATATACAGAGGGAAGGCATTTGTCCTGTTAAGTAGTTCATCCTTCTCTCTCTGGGGAGAGTACTGTTTGAATAGCTCTTCTTTATGAGTGGGTAGAGAAAACAGGATTACGATAACAAGATGGAAAACACAAACAGCTAATTGGTGGAGAATGCCAGGCTCTGCAAAATCCATGAATAACAGTGGCAGTATATCGGCATCAGGTGGAGGGGGGGGGGGTGGAGGAATGTATAACGAACACACATATTTATTATGTATTCTGAAATAAAATTCTCATTCGACTACTCAAAAATATATATTACATGCCAACCTTACGCATGCATTACAAGTAGAACCCCTGCGAAAAATCTTACGGGGTACATGTAGGATTCTTACAATGACGTGCGAATTAATTAATGGTGTCCCACACCCAGAGTCTATGCATGCTAAGTTCTTTCAATACCGCCTGCATTTCCTTTCAGGGAAACATTTCATACTGTAGTTTGGTTCTCTTTGTTGCTGTTCGAGTATTAGCGATATGTATACAGCATCTACTCTGCGACTGTATACGCATATAATAGACTTCGAATCGATGATTGTCCACAGGATAAATTGTCAAATCAACACGTGATCAGTTTTATGACAGAACAACTATGGAATGGCTTTTGACTGCCAAAACTTAAACAGACCACACATAGATCACATTTCCATACATGCACGATTGTGGGCTTAACCAGAAAAAAAGAAATTGGTTTGACTTTGATAACCTTATTTCCTAAGCTAGGAGCAGGATACCTGGATGGCATTTCTCTGATATCAGCTTTGTGGAATGCTTTTCTGTCCTACATAATACAGACACAGCGTCGTCTTCTTTGTTCGTCTTATTGTCTATATACCGCAGAAAACGTGGTTATCTCCATAAGTACTAGAGACTTTATGATAAACCCAGCTACAAGCTAGTTTAGACTTTCACATCCAAGTTCAACCAAGGAGCTCAGTGGCATGCAGTGGTATAACAAGGTATATGAAGCTGCACCTGATAGACACTATAACTGCCATGTTCGCATAAGTCAAATGGTACACCCGGTTTATCGAATGCAACTTTAATCCACAGAGCCTTGACATTTCCAAATGGGTTAAAATTGCTAGTACAGAGAAACAAGAAAACAGCAGGTTTGTATGTTGAGGCACTTTCATGGATTATTTCATCCATTAATACCCAAAACTATACAGTATTAACGTTTAACACAAGCACTGAGTTAGGTAAATGTTTTTCCCTGCTTTGAACATGTTGACTTGAGAACTTTATAAATCTATCACATTCTGATGGGATTTGATCGATCAGTGAAATCACCTAGCAATTAAATGATAGAACTGAATGAAGGAGGATCTGTGCTCTTATCATCGCAAAGTTTAATATCTTATATATCTCATATCCTACTGATGTTTTATGGTGTTATAGTTCATAAATGACATCACAAAGCAACCAAAGAAATGCAGCTAAAAGGAAGAGATTTTGTCACCTTTTATTTGACACTATGACATTCACACATAATTGACAAAATGTCACCTCCATGGAGTCACATCCCAAATGAACGGACCAGTATTTTTCATAGCTGCCTGGGGGACCTGTGATCTCTATAAACACAGTTAAGACAAAGATGCTGGTTAGGTTTGCTTCTCCTGACAGCTTACCTACACCAGTGCAAAGATGTACATAGCAGTTTTTGTTACACAGGAGCCACAGTATTTTGTAAGAGAAAGTCTAACCGCCTTTCAAAGACGTCTGTACAAAGTTTAAATGCTGAATTAATCCCTGTTATATATAGACTAGCAATTCAGCTGACAATTTTGTTTGTATGAACTTGACCAAAGTTGATCGGCGATTAAAGAAGCAAACCTACAAGTACTGAATTCCTTATTGATGAATATTCAAATCTGAGATGTGGATATATAATTATCCAAATTAAAGCTGTGTTAATCGTGTTTAACAAAAATTGACAAGGAACCCCCCAAACGATCGGAATGGCAGGTTTGAGTATAAAGGTAAATGATTCCGCCCCCATCTCACCACCCACAAAAATTAAATTTGTAGCTCTGGTGTTTTTTTATGACAACAACCATTGAAACAGCATAGTAGTGCAAGATAAAAGATAACAGAAATATTTGACCACTCATCAATGCTGCAACCCTGCACAAGTGCATTGTGGGTATATTCATTCAAAACTCTCACTTTACTCATTTCCCCTTCTAAACTGACCAGCTTCCAAACTTCAAAGTTATTTGAACAGAAAATGAAAAGCTGTGAAAGGCTTGCAAGGCTTCATTGGTACCTAAAGGTATGCCTCAAATAAAGTATGGTATAAATCTATCCATCCATCCGTCAGCGTCCAATCATAGCACAGATCGGAAACGGAAACGACTAATGAAGCAAAAGTGGTCTTTTTCTTTATATAGAAACCTTGAACCAGATATCATTAATAGCTTTGACATTCAACCATCCGGGACGACCTTGACAAGTCCCAAGCGAGATTCCCTTCAGATAACTGACCACTTCCTGTAGAAGTGACCATTCACCTTTGTCAACCTCTTGGCAATTAGCTCTGCTTGTACACTTTGGATGCACTGTATGCATTTTAGAGCCTGGAGCCTTAGAAATATTGATGGTATACGCCACAGAAGGGAAAGGGTATTATTTACCACAGCTACCTCTTTAAATCATAGATTATGAAACCTGCCTGGCACTTACGTACATCCTTACATCTTGAAACTCATCAGAATTCATTTACAAGGAAAGAACTAGAGCAACGAAACCAAACCATACATGCATGCCTACTCTAAAATTCTTCGTGTAGAAATGATTCTTGTGATGAAAGGGGGGAGGTTTGAAATATACTGTATCTCACCAAAATTTGAGATAGAAGTGACTTCATATCTTACCTCATAAAAGTCTTTATTGGCAACAGATTTTAAAGCACTGATCCACTCCTCCATTTCCTTTCTAGTATAGGCACACAGAATCAAAGATCGGAATGGTGTGATTACCTGTAAAATAATGGAATGATCCATAATATACAAAACGAAAACTTCATGCATATGCATTGTATTACCTTTCAATCATTTGCTTTTGTAGGAAAACTAAAAGTCCACATTTTAATCCTCTATGTTTTTGTACAGGCACACAGATACCAAAGATCGAAATGCATGGTGTGATTACCTGTCAAATAATGGAATGGTCTATAATTTACAAAATGAAAAATTCATGCCTATGTATTATATTACCTTTCAATCATTTGCTTTTGTAGGAAAACTAAAAGTCCACATTTTAATCCTCTATGTTTTTATACAGGCACACAGATACCAAAGATCGAAATGCATGGTGTGATTACCTGTCAAATAATGGAATGGTCTATAATTTACAAAATGAAAAATTCATGCCTATGTATTATATTACCTTTCAATCATTTGCTTTTGTAGGAAAACTAAAAGTCCACATTTTAATCCTCTATGTTTTTGTACAGGCTCACAGATATCAAAGATTATAATTGTGTATCAACCACATGGCCTGTTATAGAATTTTTTTGCTCTTGAGAATAATGTATAACATGCAGGTACCACATCTTATAAAGAAAATATCTGCAGTGGGGGGGGGGGGGGTGGGGCGGTGGATGGATGGCTTAAACATTATATCCTGTCATATACTGGAATGACCAAAGCTATACACACCTCACACACACAATACTGGGGATATATAGCCTATGTAAAAATATGCAACAGTCAGAAAGGAATCCCCCAATACTCTAATAAGCCAAATAATTTTCCACACGCACCATTTAATAGCTGTGCACCCTCAAAAACATATCATATTGGTGAAATATTTACATTTAACTATCCTCAATGGCTACATGATTTGAAGAGACAAACCCTTTCACCACACTACTGCTGAAGATCATTTTCTAATTCTTTAATACTGCTCATGCTACTGTTAGAGATTAGGTCAATGACCATTAACATAATATCTCTCTGTATTCTTTTTTATATTCACAGCATTATTTCATACAGTATCTATGAAAGCCTTCAATAGCTTTCCATGATCGAGAGACTTAACGGTGGAGCTTCTTTTTTTTCTTCTCCAAACAATTGATACAATTCGTTTGTATCTGTTCTTTCCACAGATTCCTGAAAATACCCTATAGCAGACCTCCAAGCGGCTCTTCAACAAAATAAAGGTTTTGAAAGGATTTGAAGGTTTCGCTGGGAGGTCTGCTATAGCGAAAAAGTAACCCTCATCATTGTCTTAGTTCCGATGACGTAGCTGAGAAATGGGTGACACATTAATGTTGTGTGACTCTTCTCATCATTTACCTTTCTTAAACCATGCACCTCAGTTTAAACCCAGTAAACTCACCCTGCAAGCATTGTTAACATTACAATGCACCTCAGCTTAAACCCAGTAAACTCACCCTGAAAGTATTGTTAACATTACCATGCACCTCAGCTTAAACCCAGTAAACTCACCCTGAAAGTATTGTTAACAGTACCATGCATCTCAGCTTAAACCTAGTAAACTCACCCTGAAAGTATTGTTAACATTACCATGCACCTCAGTTTAAACCCAGTAAACTCACCCTGAAAGTAATGTTAACATTACCATGCATCTCAGCTTAAACTGAGTAAACTCACCCTGAATGTAATGTTAACATTACCATGCATCTCAGCTTAAACCCAGTAAACTCACCCTGAAAGTATTGTTAACATTACCATGCATCTCAGCTTAAACCCAGTAAACTCACCCTGAATGTAATGTTAACATTACCATGCATCTCAGCTTAAACCCAGTAAACTCACCCTGAATGTATTGTTAACATTACCATGCATCTCAGCTTAAACCCAGTAAACTCACCCTGAAAGTATTGTTAACAGTACCATGCATCTCAGCTTAAACCCAGTAAACTCACACTGAAAGTATTGTTAACATTACCATGCACCTCAGTTTAAACCCAGTAAACTCACACTGAAAGAAATGTTAAAATTACCATGCATCTCAGCTTAAACCCAGTAAACTCACCCTGAATGTAATGTTAACATTACCATGCATCTCAGCTTAATCCCAGTAAACTCACCCTGAATGTATTGTTAACATTACCATGCACCTCAGCTTAAACCCAGTAAACTCACCCTGAATGTATTGTTAACAGTACCATGCATCTCAGCTTAAACCCAGTAAACTCACCCAGAAAGTATTGTTAACATTACCATGCATCTCAGCTTAAACCCAGTAAACTCACCCTGAAAGTATTGTTAACATTACCATGCACCTCAGCTTAAACCCAGTAAACTCACCCTGAAAGTATTGTTAACAGTACCATGCACCTCAGCTTAAACCCAGTAAACTCACCCTGAAAGTTATGTTAACATTACCATGCATCTCAGCTTAAACCCAGTAAACTCACCCTGAAAGTATTGTTAACATTACCATGCATCTCAGCTTAAACCCAGTAAACTCACACTGAAAGTATTGTTAACAGTACCATGCACCTCAGCTTAAACTCAGTAAACTCACCCTGAAAGTAATGTTAACATTACCATGCACCTCAGTTTCAACCCAGTAAACTCACCATGAATGTATTGTTAACATTACCATGCACCTCAGCTTAAACCCAGTAAACTCACACTGAAAGTATTGTTAACATTACCATGCACCTCAGCTTAAACCCAGTAAACTCACACTGAGAGTAATGTTAACATTACCATGCATCTCAGCTTAAACCCAGTAAACTCACCCTGAAAGTATTGTTAACAGTACCATGCACCTCAGCTTAAACCCAGTAAACTCACCCTGAAAGTATTGTTAACATTACAATGCACCTCAATTTAAACCCAGTAAACTCACCCTGAAAGTATTGTTAACAGTACCATGCACCTCAGCTTAAACCCAGTAAACTCACCCAGAAAGTATTGTTAACAGTACCATGCATCTCAGCTTAAACCCAGTAAACTCACCCTGAAAGTATTGTTAACATTACCATGCACCTCAGCTTAAACCCAGTAAACTCACACTGAAAGTATTGTTAACATTACCATGCATCTCAGCTTAAACCCAGTAAACTCACCCTGAAAGTATTGTTAACAGTACCATGCACCTCAGCTTAAACCCAGTAAACTCACCCTGAAAGTATTGTTAACAGTACCATGAACCTCAGCTTAAACCCAGTAAACTCACCCTGAAAGTATTGTTAACAGTACCATGTACCTCAGCTTAAACCCAGTAAACTCACACTGAAAGTAATGTTAACATTACCATGCATCTCAAGTTAAACCCAGTAAACTCACACTGAAAGTATTGTTAACATTACCATGCACCTCAGCTTAAACCCAGTAAACTCACACTGAAAGTAATGTTAACATTACCATGCATCTCAGCTTAAACCCAGTAAACTCACCCTGAAAGTATTGTTAACAGTACCATGCACCTCAGCTTAAACCCAGTAAACTCACCCTGAAAGTATTGTTAACAGTACCATGAACCTCAGCTTAAACCCAGTAAACTCACCCTGAAATTATTGTTAACAGTACCATGTACCTCAGCTTAAACCCAGTAAACTCACACTGAAAGTAATGTTAACATTACCATGCATCTCAGCTTAAACCCAGTAAACTCACCCTGAAAGTATTGTTAACAGTACCATGCACCTCAGCTTAAACCCAGTAAACTCACCCTGAAAGTAATGTTAACATTACCATGCATCTCAGCTTAAACCCAGTAAACTCACCCTGAAAGTATTGTTAACAGTACCATGCACCTCAGCTTAAACCCAGTAAACTCACCCAGAAAGTATTGTTAACATTACCATGCATCTCAGCTTAAACCCAGTAAACTCACCCTGAAAGTATTGTTAACATTACCATGCACCTCAGCTTAAACCCAGTAAACTCACCCTGAAAGTATTGTTAACAGTACCATGCACCTCAGCTTAAACCCAGTAAACTCACCCTGAAAGTTATGTTAACATTACCATGCATCTCAGCTTAAACCCAGTAAACTCACCCTGAAAGTATTGTTAACATTACCATGCATCTCAGCTTAAACCCAGTAAACTCACACTGAAAGTATTGTTAACAGTACCATGCACCTCAGCTTAAACTCAGTAAACTCACCCTGAAAGTAATGTTAACATTACCATGCACCTCAGTTTCAACCCAGTAAACTCACCATGAATGTATTGTTAACATTACCATGCACCTCAGCTTAAACCCAGTAAACTCACACTGAAAGTATTGTTAACATTACCATGCACCTCAGCTTAAACCCAGTAAACTCACACTGAGAGTAATGTTAACATTACCATGCATCTCAGCTTAAACCCAGTAAACTCACCCTGAAAGTATTGTTAACAGTACCATGCACCTCAGCTTAAACCCAGTAAACTCACCCTGAAAGTATTGTTAACATTACAATGCACCTCAATTTAAACCCAGTAAACTCACCCTGAAAGTATTGTTAACAGTACCATGCACCTCAGCTTAAACCCAGTAAACTCACCCAGAAAGTATTGTTAACAGTACCATGCATCTCAGCTTAAACCCAGTAAACTCACCCTGAAAGTATTGTTAACATTACCATGCACCTCAGCTTAAACCCAGTAAACTCACACTGAAAGTATTGTTAACATTACCATGCATCTCAGCTTAAACCCAGTAAACTCACCCTGAAAGTATTGTTAACAGTACCATGCACCTCAGCTTAAACCCAGTAAACTCACCCTGAAAGTATTGTTAACAGTACCATGAACCTCAGCTTAAACCCAGTAAACTCACCCTGAAAGTATTGTTAACAGTACCATGTACCTCAGCTTAAACCCAGTAAACTCACACTGAAAGTAATGTTAACATTACCATGCATCTCAAGTTAAACCCAGTAAACTCACACTGAAAGTATTGTTAACATTACCATGCACCTCAGCTTAAACCCAGTAAACTCACACTGAAAGTAATGTTAACATTACCATGCATCTCAGCTTAAACCCAGTAAACTCACCCTGAAAGTATTGTTAACAGTACCATGCACCTCAGCTTAAACCCAGTAAACTCACCCTGAAAGTATTGTTAACAGTACCATGAACCTCAGCTTAAACCCAGTAAACTCACCCTGAAATTATTGTTAACAGTACCATGTACCTCAGCTTAAACCCAGTAAACTCACACTGAAAGTAATGTTAACATTACCATGCATCTCAGCTTAAACCCAGTAAACTCACCCTGAAAGTATTGTTAACAGTACCATGCACCTCAGCTTAAACCCAGTAAACTCACACTGAAAGTAATGTTAACATTACCATGCATCTCAGCTTAAACCCAGTAAACTCACCCTGAAAGTATTGTTAACAGTACCATGCACCTCAGCTTAAACCCAGTAAACTCACCCTGAAAGTATTGTTAACATTACAATGCACCTCAGTTTAAACCCAGTAAACTCACCCTGAAAGTATTGTTAACAGTACCATGCACCTCAGCTTAAACCCAGTAAACTCACCCTGAAAGTATTGTTAACAGTACCATGCATCTCAGCTTAAACCCAGTAAACTCACCCTGAAAGTATTGTTAACATTACCATGCACCTCAGCTTAAACCCAGTAAACTCACCCTGAAAGTATTGTTAACATTACCATGCACCTCAGCTTAAACCCAGTAAACCCAGTTAACTCACCCTGAATGTATTGTTAACATTTTTGGTACTGTTCTCTGCCACGCTGAGATCTCTCAGGTCAACTTCCTCGAAAATATGGGACTGCAAAGCAGAAGAAGATTGATGATGAAATCATAAATGGTCTCTGAAGTCGTTTTCCTGAACTTCAAGGATGTGTTGTATTTAAGTCATAAATTAAAGTCACATTTTTTTTTTGGCAGCTCCAAAACTTTCAAGATGTTTTGGAAAGCAAAAGAACTCTCTAGTGTCCTTTGGAATTAAGTTAGGATATGTAAAATTATAAAAGCTCTGTTTGGAACCATTAATGAGACGACACTTTTTACAACATCGCCAGTGTTTTAATTAACCTACGTTCTACATAACAACCATTATGCATGTTTACATTACCATATCTCTCTGTGTTTGATGGTTTGAGTCATATTCAAAGCAACCAAATAATTCTCAAACTAAGATTGTATTTGATCAAACTAAAGACAACCAACTTCTTCACCAATGTAATTGTTTAATATTTTAAGAAGGGACTTATTAATAAATTTGATTTAGATCCTCAACATTTCATCATCTGGATATACACTTCCTCACGAAGGTAACCTGGAAATTTTTCAAAGAGATAAAAGTTTCACTTTGAAATGATTTTAAATTAAACTTTGGGTATTCAGGAGATTATATGACTTAATACTGATATTGTTATGAGATTTTAGTATTTAATTATTACATTTTATGAAAAACCAAGTATGTGTTCATTTTGTGTAAGATAACCTAATTTTAATTAATACACCAGGATTTTTGTCATTTTGCCAATAACAAGTAAAGTGTTAAAAGTTTACCAGGGCATACTAGACATAGTAGAATGCGGTGCAAAGGTTGTGAGGAGACAGGTAAGCGGGGAACAAAGTAAATTGCATTTTTCTTCCGGTAGACATTATGAATATAAACACATGATCAAGACTGGAGACCGTCTTCAGTAATGCAAGTCTTTATAATTTACATACATATGTCCTTAATTATCACTAATCAACAGCAATTATTATTGGGCTGCTCCTATGAGACAGTATTGTAGGATACTACTGTGTGTTGTAATGGTCAAAAATATTACCAAACTGGTATGAAGTTGATTGCAGCCAGTAACTTTTTTAAGAACAAGCTTGTATTTTGTTTTAGCAATTGGCTTAAAATTGTGAAATTCTAGGCCTGCCAAATCACTTGTGAGGTATGATAACTGTATGTTTACACTCAGTAAGTCCCAATATGACATTTGTGAACTTTCTGCATGCCTTTTTAAAGAAATGATATGCAGCATGAAAAATATGCCAACAGAAAATAGACCTCTGCAATACAAAATGTTCAACCTTTTTCAGAATTTCATTTCCAGTGATGTCCCTTTACCTTCACAAAAATTAACAACTTCAAATTTGTTACACTTTGACATATTTGCTATTTCGGTCTTTGGAAGAGAGGTGTGAATAATTAAACCATCCTTGATAACATATCTCCTGTGGCATCAATTGGATGCCAATTCCCTTTGTGGTTCTTCAATCAGAACGGACAGTTCTTTAATTTGCATGATATGTACCACGGCCCTCCGCAGAAGTTATCAAAGCAATTTCCGGCATACATGTTACTCGGATGCTGATAACTTCACCTTTGTTTTTTTATGTAATCTTGTCAGAAGACTATAAGTTTGTCAAGAAATGTTTCAGAAGTTAAATAAATAACAAAACTGTCAGACTGTGATAAAATTACTTATTTTCCTTCAGTGTGCACAACAAAAAGATGATAACACTGGCAAGGCAAAACAAGATATAACCTGAGCACTTGACAATGGGGGAAGCTTGCACAGGCAGGCGATGTTTCCACCCCCCTCCTCACCCCCCCCCCTCACGAGCAGCCGAGGTGCATGGGAGAAACAACAGCACCTGTCCAAATGCAGTCTGATTAAAGAAACCACTATGCAAAAGTCAAATGCCAGAATTGTTTGTAAACAACTTTTACAAAGCATGCAGAAAAGTCTTTTTCTGTTTTAATAATTAATGCAGCATTTTTGCAATTGGTTGAAATTTCACAATCATTGAAAAAACAGAAGCAAACGCTTTTTTTTTAAATTTGCAAACCAGAAATAATATGTGAAGGGAATTTCCCTCCCCTACAAAAATTACAAAAGGGCAATTCTGAAAAGATTGAGAGAATCTGGTTCCTGGTGGGGTGTATTGAGCATGGAACATGGTTGTGAGGTACTCTAACTGCTTACACAATGCCGTAACGCACGCATGGCTTCACCCTGATTTAAACCAATAATCAGGGAAATTTTAAGATTCAACACTACGAAGCAAACAGGTGTGACATCATAGAATACTGACATCCGAAATATTTATTTCTACCAAAATTTTCACTTTTTTTGACCATGGATTGGATGAGCAGTTCCAATTTAAATACCTTATAAAGGCTGGTTGGATGTGAAGTTTCCTTACAAGTCATCTACAATGACTGTGTATAGTATATCAATTCATACTGAGATCTTGCATAACAAGTTTGAAGTTGCAGAAAATTGTAGGAAACACATAAAAAAAAAAATGTAAATAGAAATCATTGAAACGCAAAATGTCACCGAAATTAACAGATTGTCTCTGTCTTTTCATCCGATCAAATGTAAATTTCCCTTTGAAACTATGAAATATCCTTCCAAATAGACATCAGAAAGTGACGGTGGAAGATCTCTATAATCAAGAGGTCTCCTTAATATGGAAGGCAATCCAAGGTCTCATGACACAAATTAAGTTTTGATTAGCTTGCAGAGTATTGATTGGCTAAACAGTTGTTCGATAACCCTTTGCAGTATTAACAAGGCTTTATATATATATATAGATATATATTGTGTACTGAAAGACCAGTAATGAAACTTAAAAAACTTTAATTTACATCAGCGCACTGGAAGAGTGGTTAACAGTTTATTGGTTGCGAGTGACTGCATGCAGCAAGACTCTATTTATAGACTCTGAAATGAAATTTCTAACTGTAGGCGACAAATTAATCCCCTCTGGAATTTAATCAAACTTGTTAATTACGGTGGGGAAATGTTATTTGGTTTAACTATAGACGTCATTCCATTTCATTTATTAACTGCATTTTAATTACTGTGGCAGAGTAATAATGAAATCACTGATCACATTCTACATTATATCTTTGTAAATCATATATCAACTGAGGCATGTACTACAGGGCAATAAAAATTAATATACTGTAATATCAATTTATTTCAACCTAAGCAATCTAAGATTAGAAAAAAAAAAAGACAACGGTTGAGTTTGAATGGAAACACTTTAAATATCTCTGCTTTACTTCATTTTATTATTTTTTTAAATTTGGTTTTGTTTAACTTTTAAAAAGTTGGTCATCTGATAATTCAATTAACTGATTACCAAAAATAAAAAAATTAGCTAAAAAATGTTAATATTTTGCTAAAATATGGTATGCTCATAACATGTCCCCAGAAAATTATGTCGGTTTTGAAACCAATAAATTTGCATTCACAATTAAGGAACTGGTCTGTATATTCCCACCTCACTCATCAGTGTATTAAACCTACATTGATAGATCTTTCCTTCAGCAGAAAACTAAGACGCCCTTTCCAGCAACGATATCGTCCTTGTCAATCGATTAAATCTCTCAGCTCATTTTGACATTTGCCAAGTCTGACAGTTACATTGGTTAATACCAAAATTATGCCAAACAATGTTGACCGTGGAATGATTTTACGGTAGACCTCACAGATCATCTCACCTTTCCCCCCCCCCCCCCCCTCCTTTCTTTCTTGTCATCTTCTTTAACTTTCCTCTGACTTGTCACGGCAAATTATAATCTTGACTACTACAAGGCCCGAACCTAATGAGAGATACATCGCATTTTGATATTGCCCGCCAGGGATGTCGTCGAGCTCTGTTTCAGACTGTCTAGTAATAAAAGGCTGACCAGTCTTTCAAGTCATCAAAACCTGTCGTGAGCTTTTAGTTCACCCCTCGACCAACTTGTCAAATGCATTTCAAGAACCGGATATTGAAACACGCTTCACAACTGTACGTCATCTCAGCGCACATTATTGGAAAACTTTTCAATCTGCCCCACCCAACTCCCCCCCCCCACTCCAAAGACTTCTGGGACAGTAAGAATTTGATATAAGATTGGGAGATATGTAAGTGGGTGAAAAAGCAAGAGCACAACAAAGTGAGGCACTGACTCAGAATTTGGGATGAAAAATTCTCAACTTCATTTTACATTCATTACCCTCTGGAAATGCACATCCTTCACGACTTCTTTACAGTCAGATTCGACCGGATCTACGACAGGATTTTAGCTGGAATATCAAGGTTGTTCGAAGCAAGGCAGTTCATTCTACTTTCCATTATTGCTGCCTATAAAAATCGAACGAACGAATGACTGGTTTCCGATGGAATTTTATTATTTAAAGAAATTTTCAAGTACATGTAGCATTTCAGCATTGGAAAGTTTCTCATTATGAATATGGATGGAAACCTGCAAAAATGCAAACAACTGGGGGTTTGGATTTGGAGGGGGTGGGGTGGAGGGGATCGTCCTAACACCTTTAATTGATACCACAAGTCATCAAGACGATCAATTCACAAAATGGACTTACATTGCTCTCTTTTGCATAGTAAAGCTTTGAGCCTTTCAACTTGAAGTAACGTCTCCGCCACCTCTGAAGAAAAAATGAAAAGAAAAAACAGATTTGTAGAAAACATTTTGACAAGCTTCGAAACTGTTAGCCATTTATAGTTCACACAAACCGTAGCCATTCAGACTTCCACATCGACGGATGTACGTGGTCTTTCAATCTCCTGTCCAACATTAACTCCACGGACGTGCAAAGGATTATGATAAACTCACAAAAGGTGAGGATCGCTTCCCAGATGGTTCGTTTGCATTTATACCTGTTACTTGTAAGGTTTTAGCAGCGCAGACTTTTGAGTATACCATTGCGTTCTCCCTAAAAATCCACGAAAAACAAAAACAAAATATGACACATTCCCAATGCCGAGGTAGTAACACTGGAGAGTGCTTTGTCCATATGAGCAAACTTCTGGGGGTCTAAAGTTCCCCCAAAATGGTCGAAAACTTATCTAATGGTATAATGAATGCGACATTCAAATGCAATCATTATGGCCCCTTTGCTTTTGCATTCCCTATCTGAAGACCCAAACAACCAAAAATATCATCCATAAACCAAAACCATCAACCAAAACCCACGTGTACTGATCGGGCGGCTGATGGAGCTTGCCAGTAGGCAACATTTATTTATCGATATGACGATCTAGAAAACAACCAACAGGTGTTACTAAAAAAGTAAGCCATATGAAAATTGCTTCTTACTTTTGATATTTGACTGATCTTTTCTATATTTTTTAAAGCGTCCCCAAATTTTGCATCACTTTTCCAAACAAACAGCTTGTAAACAGAAAAAGTATCTGAAACTATATGCATTGTAAAAAGAAGAAAAAAAATATTCTTCTCGTTTTTACCTTCTACAGAGAGTTTAAATCTGCTTTCAAGAAAACGATATGTAAGTGCACTTGCAAGTTGGAGTTGGGACAAGGAGTTGGGAGAAATGGGGAGAAAGTTGGGAGAAAAGGAGTTGGGACAAGGGTATATGAATGGGATGGAATATATATGCGATAGGTGCATATTTTTGACAAGGGATTACAAAAATATGGATGGGTGGGACAGGATGAAATGGGATAGGGGTGGGGGGGGGATAGGATGGGTTGTAGACTGGAGGTTTTTTTTTTAAACCACCTATAAATTATGTGTAAATTGATGTTAAAAACAATTAAAAATGTAAGACCAAAACAAAAATCATAGAGGGAGCTATGAAAGAATATACTAGAAACTAATATCTAGCTCCTCCAGTAGTTTCTTTATTAACACAAACTTCATTCAAGCCGTCCAATACTTCAGTCATACATGTATACTGCATATACCACTTAATTGAAAAAGCATCGATAATTTGATAGGTCTACACATCGCCACGTCTAAACAATGAACGTCTTCGAGAAGCTTTGGAGGGATAAATGGTCTGGCAAAAGCAGTATACTGCCACCTATATATAGTAGGATGACCAAAATGAGTTAACAGATGACGGAGCATATCCAATATTTGATATATAATTACTTTTGGTAGAGCAATTAATTTAGTGTGATCAAAATTTGAGGAACAACATCTGTTACTCTTTTCTGTTCTTTTCAGTAGAGTAGTTATTGAGTCAGTTGTATGGCGGGCAGGTTTTCCACTGAGACCTATCACAAATGACGTAATAGTAACTTGCAATTAACCGCAATAATTAAGAGACACTCTCCCAGACCTTTTGTTTTTTTCTGCTAAAGAGTTAAATGTGGGAATGATTCAACATATGAGTCAATGCATCAATGTTTCACTTTCGTATTATAAGGCAAAGATTTGAAAATATTGATACTTTGGAGTATGACTATTATTACACTACATCAATTACGGGCCGTCTTAGTTGATAAATTGCTATGTTCATACAGCAGTTATTCCAAAGCTTACTGGTTTGGATATCTACCAGTGACGAGCTTACCTGTCTCCTCACAACCTTAGCACCCGATCGAAGAAAAGGCATGCATGCACTTAAAAAGGTAGCATGAGAAGGAAGGGCAATGACTGGGAGCCGGTCATAGAGGGCGCACAGTGTTAAAGGGTTACCAAGACATTATAGGCACGGTAGAACAGGTGCTAAGGTTGTGGGGAGACAGGTAAGGGAGGAACAAAGTAAATTGAGTTATACTCCACATATGATTCAGATTACTAAGATATATACAGTAGTTTGTTGATTTGTGAAACCAAACTGAACATTCTGGGAAATGCAATTTACTAAGGGGAAGTGATGAGGTTGGCGGGAGTGGGTTGGGTGGGGTGGAGTGGGGTAAGAAGATGGAAGAGGGCATGGAAGGACATTACTTTCTTTATCTCCTCCTCCATTTTCATAGACTGTCGTTCCTTGTTTCACAGTTTGTAATATAACGCCAAAGCGAAGAGAAATGACTTGTAAATCTTGACTACCGTATATGCAACCGAGTAAAATGAGGTTACGCATTGACACCGCTGATCATAAAACTGTTTTACTCTAGAAACCTTGGCTTCATAAATCACTGATGACAGGAGACGATAAGGGAGAGCCTCGCTGAACAATCTACTGACAAAAGTTGGACCTCTCCTTACAGTATCTCTTACTTGTCACCTGGAATTCTCAAACAAGCAATATGAGAAAGCTGTCATGTGAGATAAGGAATGGAAAGTTTGGCACTGACAATTAAGAGGGAAAACAATGACTGTCCTGGAAAGGCACATTATCAACAAAGTTTGTTTGTCTTTCACAGCAAGCGATGTTCAAAAAATTCTCTTTCTTATCACTTGTAGATAATTGCTGAAACTCTGTCCCGTGCGAAACGAGCAAACAGCATCGTCCGTCGGAGTGTTTATCTCACACATGACTTAAAACAAAAGAATACATTGCTCCATGCTTTCTATCCTTTCTTATCATACAAAATGATAAATCTCATCCCCTCCCCCCAAAAAAAAAATAAGGGGTTGGGAGAAATAACAAAAAATAAAAGAAAGACAGGAGGAAAGAAAAGTAAAAGTCGGGAAGAATACTTTCAACATGTGCTGTAGGCCACAAGACCTACTACTGTAGAATTTCAATTAATTATACAGTATGTGTCAAAAAAGTCACTTTCTATATAAAACTAAGCAGTTTGATAGAGCCAAAGAAAACACCCCCTTTTAAATATTTGATTTAGCAAGGTATCGCTATTTATTGCACCATTCTAACAGTCAATTAAGCTACCAATTTAACCTGCATAGTATTGGCATTTTTACCACCAAATCCAAACAAACCATGACCAAAACCAAAGGAAACATGCATTTTTTTTTATTATAAACCTACATTTAAGAATTACATTCCTTTGCAATAAAGTAACTCTTCCTTTTCTTGGTTGTATTATTAAAATTCTCTTGAATTCTACTATTTACTTTTAATATCAGACCTCTCCTTCAAATAATACTCAAAATTACAAATTTGTTTTCTCTGTGGGGGGGGGAGGGTGGCAAAAGGAGGACTTTAACAGTTTTATCTGTTGAAAAAACAAAACTAATGCTCAATTTACACGACCCTTTCGTTTCCTATCAATTTTTGCACTGACCTATATATCTTCCGCTTTTGGCACTCACGTTATCACGATAACACCAACATCGCAAATGCTTTAATCACCAGCTATCGTGTCAATTTCTCAGCAATCGCTTTGGATATGTGGGCCACTCTATCTCATGAGACATCATATAACCATGGAACTAGGAAAGGTTCAGCCGATCACGAATAGATCAGCTATACCCAAGGATAAGATCACTTCTATTGCAGAACAAACATTTTTAGGAATTGATTTCATCTGAGTCGGCTGACGAGAATTACCCTCCATCCTCATTGTCGTCATGTTATAATATCCACTCCGAAAAACTTTATCATCGATATTCAAGGGAGTGTGATGAAATTGAAATCTCGCAGGCTGGTAAGAACATGAATTAGAGAATATGTGTATTGATGATATGATATGATTTGATATGTGGGGGGACTGAATCCTTCTGCCAATACTGTAACTCAGGAAATATCGTACGTGACAGACGTAGAGACTTGAACATTAAAGGAGAAATAAACCCTAGTTTTTTTTGCATCCATTCTTACGTTTTGACAGATGGTCTTTCCAGTAAAAGCAAAAGAAAAGCATAAAAATCCCTTCTTTGAGGTGAAAAAACGATTTGAATATAGTTCATGTGTCGCGCCATTTTGTTTGAATTGAGCCAGTACCCGGATGAACCGTGACGAAAGCTAGCCGCATCGCGTATTTCAAGACAAAATCGTTGCCAATCCCTAAAATAATTAGAGTTGTACTTTCAACAATAGTAATGAATAAAATATCGATCAAAAAATATCTTTTGTCTTTATTGATCTGTAAAAATGCTTAAAAAGTGTGTGAAATTTGTTATTGTAACGAGTATCAGTAGAAATATAAATTTTGGCTTCTTTTCAAGGATTTGATTTTTAACTTATTGCTTTCAACACGCAAAACCGTACTCAGTCCTAGCGATAGCGTTACTTTATGTCCATCATTGCACTCCAATTTACTGTCGAGCAAATATCTTCAAAAAAGAAAATGGAAGCCTTTGGATTGGAATCGTATCTTTTCGAACCAGAATATCCAGAGGAAGAACTGAGACATCGAGAGGAGGAGTTTGTGCAAAGAATCAGTCCGCGACTGTTGGTGATGTTGGGTCGAATTCCGTTGCTGATACGAATACCGGTTCCGCGAGCCACTGCGAAGAATGGTGTCTGTGTGCACTCTGTTCGCCATTGGAAAGCGACAATGGGAGGGTATGCTGCTATGGATTGTTCGCGGAAAAAGCTTTGTTGAACGCAGGAGAATGTCTGACCAACAGACCTGAATTCTCCCAGATATTTTTGCAGCAGGTTCATTTAGAACTCTGTTTTGTAAATTTCTTGAGGTACAAGAAGAAGAATCCTTTTCCTACAGCTGCTGAGAACATAACGAACAGGTACTGTACACCTCAGTGAAAGTTCACTCTTTTCCGGATATTTTATTGCATCTGGAATAACGAAATATCTTTTTCCTTTTTCTGCTCCCTCTTCCCCTCTTCGGTTAACACAACCAAAGGCTTGGCATTCGGGCATTTCAACCCGTGAAATAAGCGAAGCAAGATGCTCGAACATAGTGTGAATAGACTATAACTCGTATGCAAAGCTTCATTGTTTTGAAGTTACGATGTGGCTGGTGTACGTCACTTTTGAAGCGCCCTCAATACTCATTTTCACAAAATGGCCGTTGTTCAAATGGGTAAAAAAAAATAATTGGAAAATTCGCGTAAAATTCAGGGAAACTATATTTTGCTTAGTAATTTCATAAATGGTATCAGAAAAATATCCCCTACCGCATGTACGCTCCAAAAACCCAGAGTTTATTTCTCCTTTAAGTTAAGGTCCAGCATAGTAATAATGATAACTCACTCATAATCAGCGTTTGTATTGTAGTCAAGGGAGGAAGGAGATGGAGGAGAAGGAAAGGAGGACAGAAAAGAGGAGAGAAGGAGAGGAGGGATGAAAACACATATCTTCTTAAAACATTTGCCATATAATTTTAAATTATTTTTCATCACTCAAACGATTGTAACTCAATAATGATTGTTAAATTTGTGGCAATTGACACATTAGTTCTCTTTATTTTTAAAACAACTTCAACAGATGACATTTGACCTGACAGTCCTTAGCAACCCCAAGAAGAAGATGCATTTTGATAGTAATGTTTAGAGAATCGTATCTATATACTGTACAGTCGACTCAGTTAGTGGATTATTCATTACATTAACGACTGCAGCACCTACTAAGTGTATCTCAGTCTGTATTAGGAAGCCAAAATCTAATCGAGCAGTATGTGACAACGTACCTCTATGGAAATCAATACAGATCAGCGACATAGAGTGTATTTTGTTTTATATTATTTGTATCGCTACCAACGATTATTTGGCTTTGATATCGATCGCCAACGGTGATCTTACCGTGGCAGATGAGTTAATGTTAAAGATTTTCTGTACAAATATGGTACTATTACATCTGTATCACTGTAGCAGTGGAAGCGTTATTGATGCATCATGCACTGGTAGAAACAGAATCCTGGTAGTATGTTATATTTAAGTTGGAGAAATTTAATAAAATGCATCTGGCAACTGTCAAATTAAAGCAACATCACCCTGACAATTAACATCACAAGCAGATGAGTTAATAATAAAGATTTCCTGTATGAATACGGTACTATTACTTTAACACTAGCCGTGGAAGCGTTATCAATGCATCATGCACTGGTAGAAACAGAATCCTGGTAGTATGTTATATTTAAGTTGGAGAAATTTAATAAAATGCATCTGGCAACTGTCAAATTAAAGCAACATCACCCTGACAATTAACATCACAAGCAGATGAGTTAATGATAAAGATTTCCTGTATGAATACGGTACTATTACTGTAACACTAGCTGTGGAAGCGTTATCGATGCATCATGCATTGGTAGAAACAGAATCCCGGTAGTATGTTATATTTAAGTTGGAGAAATTTAATAAAATGCATCTGGCAACTGTCAAATTAAAGCAACATCACCCTGACAATTAACAATCACAAGCAGATGAGTTAATGATAAAGATTTCCTGTATGAATACGGTACTATTACTGTAACACTAGCCGTGGAAGCATTATCGATGCATCATGCACTGGTAGAAACAGAATCCTGGTAGTATGTTATATTTAAGTTGGAGACATTTAATAAAATGCATCTGGCAACTGTCAAATTAAAGCAACATCACCCTGACAATTAACAATCACTAATTGTGATTAAATCTTATGTAACATTACACACTACTTTATTTACAAAAGGAGGGTGATCTCCAAAACAACAACAAGCACAACAAGAGTTTCATTACTGTCTCTTGGAATATAAATAATTTTTTATTTTATTTTCAATTTTATGGACACTGCTAATATTAAAGAGTTAGGAAAAAAGATAGTAAAACTTGTGTAAGGGTGTTTGCCACTGAAAATAAATGTTTTCTTGATCAGAGAACTCTGGGTTTGGTGTGGAGACCAAACACAGAGCAAGACACATAAAAAATAAAAAACTCAACTGGATTGGATCAAAAGAAATTATAATTATGAATAACAAACAATATACAGTACAGCTGATCTGGGCCCAGTCAAAGACTTAAATAAAACAACTTACAGTAGTGAGGTGCGCACCCAAAAGTAAAGTAAATACACTTAATTTATAAATCTGTTCTGGTGAGTTGGCGTGCTGGTGACATCAGGTACAGGTCTTCCACGACATCAGATACAGTATTCCACGACATTGGTAAAGAGTTGAACAGATAAATGGTATAATGTCTGATCCCAACAAAATAGTATCCTTTAATTAATAAGCAATAGAGTCCCAGGCTATCCTCCAGTAAAATAATGTGTATATCCTTGGTAAAATAATGTCAGTTATAACAAATGGTGTCCCGGATTATCCTTTATGGTAAAATTATATCCTCTAAGTAAATAATATTCTTTATAGTAAATAGTGTCCCAGACTGTCAGGTGAATATGACTCCTTCCATGAAATAATAAGGACTACAGTAACTTGATTTTGTAAATTAAGGTTTAAAACAAACTATCCAGCATTAAAACTATATATATCTTCTCTTTTGCAACTGTCTTGCTCCAATACTTGTGGCCAACTCCCTGACTCCCTATACCCTCACAAAACTCCTTTGTTCCTATAATATATACAGTATACTCAGACCCCATTTCCTGTGAGGGCTAATTTCCAGGAAGAACAAAGATAGTTGCTTAGCAACCCAGAAGGAGAAATCTTAATCCCCCTCCATTTACCACCACAAGCAACATATAAATACACACACTGTACAAATGCATAGCCCTCTGTACAATGAGCACTGTACACTAATACTAATAAACAAGTAAAACTATAGTACAAAAGAAAACTTTATGTAAGAGCTGACCATCTTACACTTGTATGAGGTGTGGAAAATAGCTTTGCCTCTGTTACATGTGGTGATTTTTTTCAAGTGTAGCATACTTACAATCCACTTTCATATAGTTTTTCCAACATTTATAACTTTATACAACAAACAAAGCTTAATTAATTCAAATTCCCCAAGTTTCCAAATGTTGTTTGTTTGAAACTGAACTTCAACCGTGGATGACAAGCCTTTTCGATTGAATATATTAAGCTTGTAGAAATGTTTTTAAGTATGCAAAAATTTGGCCTCACAAAAAGTGTTAAGTGCTCCTGTAATTGGCAGAGCATCAAAGCTTAAAGCCCACAAAGAATAATGCGTTGCTTTAAGTAACAAATTAATCACCGCTGTAAACAGAAGGAGCCATTAACTCTTAATCAGGATTCTAAATTAGAGGCTCATATTTTAAGAGTGAACCCATTACTCACTGATTATCCTTATGGTGCTGTACACATCCTGTGTCAATTTAGAGAACGTGTCTATATCGCCACACACCGACTGTAGAAGTGGCATAAGGCAAAGGAATTCAGGATGTCACATATGAGGATGCTTTGAATGGTGAGTTTCAAGAATTGCACAGCAGGTATTTGAATATGTTTATTAAATTTATTTTCTTAAAAGAGTCCTTGATGGGAATTGTATGCCCCTTCTGGTCCTCCCCCCCCCCCTCCCACTATATAAAAAATTAAACTATATTGTCAGTGTATGGAAGAAATAAAGACAGTGGCAAAAACTGTATAACTGTACATATGAACTGCAGTACAGTGATTATACGATAGCATATGGTGAGAACACTTCAGTCGTCTGAAACAGCTGTTAGAACAGGTACTGAGCCTCAAAATGAAACATCACAACGGCAGATTTAGATGGGCAGGTACAGTAATTTACATAAAAAAAAAACCAGTTTATAGGTCAGTCAAGGGATATGATTTCAAGATTGCACCAAATTTCTGACAGCACTGCGAGTCATTTCCAGTGATCAATATGGCTGGCTCTTTTATTTGAGGAACTGGCAAAGCGAGCAGTGGCAATGGAGAGTGGAGGCAATCCCCGTGCATCGAGAAGGGTGGAGGCAATCCCCATGCATAGAGAAGAGTGGTCAGGTAGGACAACAGTCCTGGGGTCAATTAGGGGGGGGGGTGGGCTAGGTTAATATAGGATAAAGATGAATGTATTCACAAATGCCCATTTAAGTACTATACATTTTATTATAGACTTAAAAGTGGAGGTCCAAGTGACATCATTGTCCCAGGGCCCCAATCTGGCTCTGGAAGCCCCTGGGTGGAGGGAAAGAGGGGAGAAGGAAGCCGAAGGGAAGAGAATGATATATACACACCAGGGATTGAAATTTACACTATCACGCTATCACGAGAATAGTAAAATCATGAATGGAAAACCAAGTTGCTTGGGTTCATTATTCCAAATGGATAGTGCTAAAAAGTGATAGCCAACAACAAACTTTGACAAATCCATCTAAATTTTACTTGCCTGTCACTAGTCAGGCAACAATTTTTATTTTATTTGTTTCCTGGGCGTAAAAACTTGCCCAGAAATATTAAAGAAACTTTCTTTACACGTGAGTTGCAGTTACGTACAGTACAGTACATACATGTTCCGTAGCCAACTGCACTTGCACAGTATAGCAAGCCTTACATTTTCCTCTGATTTATTGCACTTTACGCTGCCCTATGTGCCAGGAGGCATAATGGGCAGTAAGTAAGTACGTATTGCACTTTACACTTTCCGTATAACCATCGCGTAGGTTGGGCAAATTATCACCTTGTGGGTAACAGGTAGACTATAGTGTTGGAAAACCTTGTTCAATTTCCTGCAAACACACTAAAAACAACTGAGGATTTCCAGCCGGTGTTTGCGCAGCGAACATGCCGAGCACGTGTAGCGTGCGAGCATAATGGCGAGGGGTCCAGGGGGCCTGCCTTAGGGCCCCGTGGGGTCAAGGGGTGAAACCCTGGGAAATTTTGGAAATTTTGCGTGTCTGGCGAAAAAAAAATTCGCAGTTGAAGATGCAAAATAATGACAAATTTTGGAATTTAAATTGTCACGATGAAAATTTTAAAATGACAAGTCGGAGTAGCAATATTATGTTATCAAATGAAAAGTGATTTAAAATGTCTTACAATCTTTAAAAAGTTTAACTTACAAAACTTCTGATATTATGAAACACACAACATTCGGCAAAGCCCCGTTTCTAGACTGCCAAACAATGAATACACGTACATCAGTTTACAACTGCAGTGTTTAACCCTACTTAAATACTACGGTAGGCTACATGTGCTGCGAATTTTCCCAGGTACCTTCCCAAACAACTGTGAGCTCATCCCCTGTCTAACACCTGTTTGTTAACATTTTTTGGCACGTTTCCAAGAAACGTTACATGGAGTAAACTGTTTTGGCTCCATTCTAGAATTAATTAGGTCAGTCAGTAAAGGATCAGTAAAGTTATGCGAAATATTATCTTAGACTTCCATGGAAAGTAGGTAAAATATCCCCGTAACATTTAGGTAAGTAAAACACACCTCAAGCGAACTGACTCCTCTGCATGAACAAAACAATCTATTCCCCATGATACACGAGGCACAGTCCATAATATACAAGCATAGCACGATATCAAGGCCCCTATACGTAGCTATGGCCATCTTTATGAAAGTAACCCTTGTAATCACATGTTTTAGGCCACTTGGCATGATTCACTAAATGCTAAATATTGTTTCCATGTTCTTGTAGAAACATCAACTTCGCAAAATGCAATTAGTTGTGTTTTTGTAGTTACGTGTGATACGTAACTGACGAGGTGGTTAGGCTATTTGCTATACACTTAACTATAGTAGGATATTATTTTTGGAAATTCTAGAAAATACTTTCTTTTTCCCCCGTAGAACACCAGATATGAGATATGGTCTTACGGTTTATTCATAAATGTGTGTACTAGAGCCTTGTTTACATGACATTAGTTGCATTTAGCACGATATGCCAGATTCGCGTGAATTTTTCGAAGTTTTGCTCGATCTTTCGTAAAATTTGAAAGGTGTACCAACTTACTTTTCGTACACAATTGGTAATTTCTCTATTGATTTTCAGTTTTTTTCTCTATACAGTGAAGTGAATACGTTGTGCATTGAGTATAAACTTAACGCGAATGCAAGAAAACGATGCAGGGATTTCCAGCAGACAAATGTTTTCTTTGCGGGATTACTGAGTCAGTTGAGGGAATCCCGCACATTAGAGGGAACGCTGAACTGAAGTCAAATTCATACGAAAGAAAACGTTTACTAACTAACATACGATATAAATTTAAATAACGTGGAATGGCAATATTGTTCAAAACATTTCCTGTCAGGCTGATTTATTACAGCAACCTTCCCGCGCTGGGCCGTAGGTGTCCGTGTGACCCGTATACCCTGAAGTATACGAAACTAGCCATTGACACTGCCCTTGTGAGTGGGTTTTACAACCTGCGTCCTGGGTTACCTGCCTTCTTGCCTCAGTACACAAAACACTTTATATGATTATTCCCCTCATCTCACCTCTCTCCAAAGAAAATAAAATATCTTGGGTCTATTTTCCTCACCTGAAATGAACTTGTTTGTTTCATGAGGTAACCTTCTTTGATGCATGTCTGAAAAGAAAGGAGACAAGAAAGTGAAAGATAAATAAATTGGTAAAATTCATTCATTTTTTGTAATAAAGTTTGAATGGTAGCGAGAGCAGGGGCATAGACTGCTGGAAAGTTTGCTGATAACTAGGTATAAAATGTAATGCTATGTCAGTGACAGTTACCAACTGTCTGAGACTGCTGATAACTAGGTATAAAATGTAATGCTATGTCAGTAACAGTTACCAACTGTCTGAGACTGCTGATAACTAGGTATAAAATGTAATGCTATGTCAGTAACAGTTACCAACTGTCTGAGACTGCTGATAACTAGGTATAAAATGTAATGCTATGTCAGTAACAGTTACCAACTGTCTGAGACTGCTGATAACTAGGTATAAAATGTAATGCTATGTCAGTAACAGTTACCAACTGTGTGAAAATGTAATGCTATGTCAGTAACAGTTACCAACTGTCTGAGACTGCTGATAACTAGGTATAAAATGTAATGCTATGTCAGTAACAGTTACCAACTGTCTGAGACTGCTGATAACTAGGTATAAAATGTAATGCTATGTCAGTAACAGTTACCAACTGTCTGAGACTGCTGATAACTAGGTATAAAATGTAATGCTATGTCAGTGACAGTTACCAACTGTCTGAGACTGCTGATAACTACTGTAGGTATAAAATGTAATGCTATGTCAGTAACAGTTACCAACTGTCTGAGACTGCTGATAACTAGGTATAAAATGTAATGCTATGTCAGTAACAGTTACCAACTGTCTGAGACTGCTGATAACTAGGTATAAAATGTAATGCTATGTCAGTAAAAGTTACCAACTGTCTGAATTTGCTCCAGACATGTGTCGGTTGTGCAAGAATCTCAGAGTGTCATAGTTTGTAAAGTTTGAAAAGTGAAGTACTGTAAGGTCTTGAAATTATTGGAATACTTGAGACATCAGAAGTAAAATTATGAGAATGTTTTATTTACCTGTGGAATACATCTACTCGGGGGGGGGTGGGGGATGAGAGGAAATGTAACTTTTCTCGAAACTTCTACTGAGAGAATAACTGTATTCTCCTACTAATCATGATCAGGATTAGAGACGGACGAAAGAAAAGCTTCAAGTGAATAGCCAGATATCAAAATCGAAAACATTTTATTTTCTGACTATTTATCATTTCCAAACTCCTTTTTCTCTCCTTAATACTAAACTCAGTGGAAACAGTAACTTACTAAACATACAGTGACTACACATCATGTGACTAATACTCTTAATTAGATACGGCTAAAACTGTGCACTTAGTGCCATGCAAGAGTATATATGTCTTTGCTGACTTTAATATTGAGACTCATCAAGAAAGAATTTATCTAGAGAGAGAGAAAAAACTAAATCCTTAGATTGTGATTGTATATATCAAGGGCAGCTGCCATGTGCAGCCCTTCTGCCTGCTCCAGTTATGGCAGTCATTTCTCTGCGGTTTCTACAGTTATCTGATTAGCCTATTTGAAAATCTACACGATGTCGTATCAAGTATACCTTTTATAACCTTGGCCATATCGCAGAGACGACAGATGCAATCTTTACGAACGTACACACTGCAGCGATGGCGTCTTCTGTGCCTCAAATAACAGCCGACAGCCAACATTATTAAGGAGAAGGGAGTAACGTTGCTCAGACCGAGCTAAGCTGAAAGATATATATCCAGGCCTGCCGCAGACCAATAGCCAATTTTAATATATACCTCATGCCGGGAAATTGGCGGTATCTGTCAACTGTTAGAAACCCGAGACAAATATTACAGGGGCTTCTATCAATAATCTATCAGTCAGCAGCCCAATAAAATAAAAAAAAATTGGCGAGTATCAACTTGGACTTGTCAACACAACTTGCTGTAACAGCTTGTGGAATCTTCTAGCAGACAGTTCGAGAGGATCTAGTTAAAGTGACTTAATTTGTATAAGCTTGGTTTTGCATTGGGGCCTTTTTTGGGACCATTCTTTAATCAGCTGTGGAATTAATACTGGCATCAGGTGGTTAATTTTCTGCTTTGAGAATAAAATTGGCAGCCGTGTATATATATACGGAGGCTTTCGACGCGACGGACACTTGTGAGCTCTTGCTACTGAAGATGAATCACACTGTACATAATTCAGACATCTTTAATCTGCAACTTCAATGATATTGAATTTTTAGCTGCTAAAAAAAATTGTGGACTGTCTGGAATGCAACGCATATTCAATTGTAGCTATAAATAGTCAAGGTTATGTCCAATTATATTCAGGGGAAGTCATTTTATTTCTGTACAGCTTATAGTGGAAAAACATGTCAGTTGGATGAGGGGGGGGGGGTGTGGGGATTGGACTTTAAAAGAAAAAGTATAATTGCATGGCGAAGTTCTGCCAAAGGTCAAGCACTAGATTGACAGGGATATTGTGCAGGAAGTACAGTACAGTAGGTACCTGGACTGATAACTTAATATGAGATAATGAGACAAAGCATTATTAGTCACTGGTTTAATGACAGTAATGGGACAATCAGCTTAGGGTGGGGAAAGTGATTGGCAACATTGTTAGGGGCAAGGCAATGAATGATTTAAACCAGGGATATTAACAAAATTTATTGGTTCAAGAAGCCTGCCACTGCATTGATGACAGTATGGTGGGCACAGAGTCATTATTTGCAGGACTGAGGCAGTGTACTGTAATTAAGGGGGGCTTGGAGTCAGGTATTAGATACAGTAATATGGAGACTGACCTTTAAAGACTGACCTTTAAACTTTTCTAGCAAATTATGGTTGCCAATTGTGTTTTGAATTTTGTGTTATGGTGCAATAGTCTGGTTTCTTAATGTATGACAATGACACATCAAATTTAATTTGATGCATGCTGTAGATAGTCAAAACAATGCAACTCTGCACCACCCATAATTATATCGAGAAATGCCCTTTAATCATCTTAAGTTCATAGATACAAATGACTGGAGTATATACGGTCTAACACACAGTTCATCAGATGGATCCCAAAACTCAATAATTTACAGAAAATAAAAAAAAACAAGGTTTTTGGCCTCAAAGTAACAGGTTTTACTATTCATTAAAATCTGTCAAGGACAGAAGGTGTTTAAACATTATCCAATGGTGTTCTGTCATTTAGGAGAAGTTGATGGAACGTGTTCCGGTTAAATTGTGAGCTATTAGAATTTATAAAACAGTGGAGTAACGTTTAAACATAAGACATTGAGGCCTGCCTACGTATGAGGGGTTGGACATCGTCATCACTGGCTACTGCACAGAGTAGGCGGGCTCATATTTTAAACTTAGTTGAATATCTTGAAAACCAGAAAAGCTGGACACATATTAAAGGAGCACTTTAAAATATTTTGCTTTTATCTTGGAATATTCTCAAATTCCTCTATTAAAGACTTTACATGTATGATGGCTGTTGTACAGAAGCAGCGTGTAAATATCTCTGTCATGCAATTACTATACGTCTCCTATCGGTGCCAAATGTAATCTTCGTTCAGTTCGTCGGACTACCAGACATAATCAACAGCAAAAATGTTTCAAAAGTGTCTTTCCCGTACCTATAAATTTCGTCCACATATATTTATTTTTTGGAAAAGCCACAACATTATGTGCTTTATATCCATTCAGTCCAGTTTAACACAGTGACTTTAAAGACTTTGTCAAGTACAAATGGTATTGAATGCTATCCATGGTTGCTGTTATATGGTTTATATGAACTTAAATATGAAAAAGGAAGATTTTTGGTTCATGCATTTAAATAAAAAAAAATAATTTTAAATGAGTCATAATTTTAAACAACTAAGTCTGCTCTGCAGGAGCTGCCATTACTCATAAATCATATCTATGCACAAATATGTACATGTACATTATTGAGCAGATTCTGACATTGTCACGTATTCTCTCCATCTACAGGTATAACTGGCCGATGATTTATGCTTGAACTCATCGAGTCTGTGTCAAAAATCACTACAAATCATTAATAAAACTTTTAGCAATTTAAGTGTTAACTTGGATATATTTTGAATTTTGGCTACACTCATATAGAGCCAATGAGCTCACACGAGAGCCATTTTACAGAGCTCTGGTATAATTGAATTAAGTCTATTAAACCAGACATGATCATTTGCCAACCTTGGTAAAATACTTCTCAATCCCTGCAGAGCAGGTTACTGTCAAGGTGGTTAGACTTACAGTACACTATATATTTATAAGTTAACATAAATACATAAAGCATGCATTAAAAACAACTAATGTTTTGCACAAGTGGTACCTGTACAAAAGAATAGACAGAAATGACAGGAAATCTAATGAAACACTTAATGTCCAAAAATCTGCAAAATTTAACATGATACTTATCAGTGCTTGATGCAGGTGATGTTATCTTGAATATAGGTCCTGACTGGCTTCAGAAACTTCACCATAAACTTTTAAACCAACAAGATTCCAATGGATGTAAATCACACAAGAAAAACAGTTTTAAGCCTTGAGGATGGTAAATTTGGAAGGAAGAGGTACTGTAGTAGGTGTTATGTGGGGGGGGGGGGAGCAGTGCTAAAATGTTACCAACTGTTGTAGTCTAGGTAGATTAAGTGCATAAGTAGAATGGAGACAGGTAAGAGAGGAGTCAAGTAACTTGAGTCAGCAGCTTTCTGTATCTCAATGCTACATTTCTTTTCAAAGCAAATTTAGATGCTTACATGATTCATTAATTGATCTGTCTCAGACTGTTTGACTTTAGATGCAGACAGGGATCGCCTTGATCTAAGGTAGGAACCGCTTTACATCAGGGCATTAAAAAATTTTTATGGGGGGTGCATTATGTTCACAGGTGAGCTCAAGAATATTGGAGTGAGGAGCGGATTTGTGCGGTAGTTAATCCAAGCCCTGGGGGAGGGGTCTGAGGGCTAGGGGTGTATCCCTTGCCTTTGGAAAATCTCTGAAAATGAAGTATGCTCAGATGGCAAATGGTGCTATCTTTTTCCCATTCTGGAGCTAACTTCTATGCCAAGTATACACCCATACATTTGGTAAATTCTGTTACAATAATCATCAAGAATACAGTAGTGCCGGCCAGACATGTTTAAAGTACTGTTTGTGCTGGGCAGAATTCAGAACTGCCGGGCGTGAGCACATCCATTATCTTGCAACAAATAAGACAGCGAAGGGAGAACCGTCCAAATATGGAAGACGTCGCAAGTCCGAGGAAGATCCAGTCGGCTTACTCGCCCTAAGTAAATATATGTCAGATGAATTCAGAATTTGATTACAATTAGAAAGTGTACCTATCATCTTCTCCTTTGTTTTATTTTTCAGTATTATTTACTTCTTCTTGAAGCCTCCGATTTCATTTTGTTTTAGCAGGCAGGCTTACAATTATGAGACAGCTATAAAGTTCTATTTAAGTCCTAGAACATTTTGATTGAAGCTTTAATTACATATATCTGCAGTAACAGTGCTGTAAATAACAACAAATAGTTCACAACCCAATTACCAAAGAGTGTTTTGTACATATTCCCCAGCTGCCATTTCAAGCTTTCAGACAACATAAATTGAGCTTTCTCATAACGAATATCACTCTCCACGCATTGCATGTCAGCAGAAATGAGCCATTAAGTCCCTGAGTAATATTGCAAGCCATAATAATCATAGCAATTCTCATCAATTATACCAGACTGTTTTACTGCCTAAGCTTTAATCATTGAAAACTGACAGGGTAAAAGGCAACTTGGAACATGTAGTTGCTACGGTAACCAGCAAATATAAACTCACATGGACTCATGATGTTCGCAGTTTAAATTTTAAAGAAAAAAAATTGTCAGAGAAATTGACGATTAAAACCAGTCTTACGTTTATATGATCAATCTGATGACACAGCTGATAGGATCTTTGCAAACCGAACATAAACAATTACATGGGTTCATGTTGCCAACATACACCAGCAAATAATTATGATGTTTCCTGTCAATTATAACAGACTAATAATCAAAACTAGAACCAAAGGCTTCTGGCGTCATGCAGTTAGACCGCCAGTTTCTGATACTTTTTAATATTCTTTACCAAACTTGCCAAGTATTTAATTAATACAATCCAAGCAAGATCACAGTTTTTATGGAATATACCCCTCTAGAAATGCTCAACGAATCAATATTAACTGAATTCATTAGTCGGAAAGAGATTCTGCTTGATAAGTAAGTGCATTTTATCACTGTCACCTAGATGATTTTTCGTAGTGCTATGTCACATGCCAAAAGCAAAAAAAAACCAAAATATTCAAAATTTTGTGCTTTTACTTTTTTTTTTTTTTAATTAAAACTTGATCAATTGCAGAACAGCTTCATAAACAACTTTTGACTTACACATCCCCTGCAACAAATAGTGCCACAAACTGAACAATTTCAATACAAATGGCTGCTATAGGGGAGCTGGTGGGGAAGGGGGTGGTGGGTAAGGGAGGGAAGGCAGTAGAGGATGGAAGAAGGGAGGGAGGGGCTAAAGCATGGTCTGATCTTCTGTAGTGTAGTACTGTTGGATGACAGATAATGGATGAAATTCAAACAGACATGTACATGTATGTTCTACAACTTATAGTGTTATATTACTTAATATCCAACATAAATTAATGTAAGATGTGATGTACAGTATAGTGTTGAAATTATAGGAAGACTTAGAAATATCACGATGGAAAAACAACAAAATGTTTGGAATTATAAGAGTTTTTTAAGACATCTCAGAAGGTAGAATAAGAAAGAAGCAATACTGAATAAAAATTGTAAGTCATCAAGTGAAGGTGATGTAGAAATTTGGTTTATAAATATATATACCAGCTGTAAGTGGCTCTATACACAGCAAGATCAGAGTGGTGCAATTGTTACGAGAGGACAGGTATGAAGATTGAGTGAAGTAACTCTTATTTAAGCAAGATTAACATAACAGGCTCAATGGGCAGGGGAGGGGGGGTCAATGTTCAAATGTGTGCAACTTGTGAAAAATGCAGTTCGTGTTCATATATAATAATTTCAAAATTATCCCTGTGGATTCCACTGCGAAATTTCCTTGATACAATTATGAAAAGTACATTGACTGTTTTCATGTAACATGAAATGAGCAAATGAATGCTTTTTAAGAAAATTTACAAAATTGGCACAAATACCAAACAACTTGATCAACTCTAAAGTACCCACTCCATCATGAAATGAGCAAATGCATCATAAGGCAATCATTGTGACAGGCAGGCATGTTTCATGGAATTTCTCTATAGTAAATGTACGACAAGACCATACCCAAGTATCAAATCTGGATGCATGGAAGTGAAGACAGCAGGCCAATACTGTACACTACTGTCTGTGATGCAATGACTGTAAATTCATATGAAAGATCATTTACATAACAAAATAAGAAAAATGTCAAATAAAAGAGAGAGCTTTTGTATTAAATGCTTAATCATGCCTCAATCAACAATACAGGTTCTCAACTTCTCACCAGCAGTTTTTTCCAGGAATGCAATATTCTATGACGAACCTAACATTACAATCTTTTTGCTTTTTAACCACAACCACAACCAAATATCAAATCATAATGCATTGAAGTTTAAGAAAAGCAAGTCGAAAGTGACATATCCTGTACAGAACCTGTGATGCATTGTGACTGCAAGTTAACATGATAGATCATTTTACAGAATAATACAAAAAGGAGAGAGAGGATATTTGTATAAAATGCTTAATCATGCTGCTTCCATCTCGATCGACTTCGCACCAGCAATTTCTCCCTAGAAAGCAGCCTTCTATAAAGAAACTAAAAATGACAATCTTTTTGCTTATTAATGGGATTGATTCTGCGATTAATCAGATATGAATCCACTAAGAAAAATCACCATTGGCAACCTGCCAGATCGGGAGATGTTGATCGTGTTTTATGCTTTAATTAGGTGATTCTTTGTTTGTTTTTTGTATTTGCCTTTTCTCTATTTTTGCATTACAACAAAGTGCCTCTGAGAAACATTAACCGAATAGCTCCCTCTATTCATTGGAAGTCCACACATTACAGTACTGTATGTCACGTGGGTTACTGTACCCCATTGCACTGCATGATCAACACAAGTTTTTTTTTTTTAAATTTTTCGCAGAGCCTTGTGGTCCAAATTGACCACAGAGATCCGGCACCAGAAGTTATATTTAGTTAAT
This sequence comes from Apostichopus japonicus, assembly GCF_037975245.1. Taxonomy (NCBI): domain Eukaryota; kingdom Metazoa; phylum Echinodermata; class Holothuroidea; order Aspidochirotida; family Stichopodidae; genus Apostichopus; species Apostichopus japonicus. Next base: position 19,882,651 of record NC_092570.1, read on the forward strand.
TATTGTACAGCTCTGAAGTCCACCAAACCACACCAGAAACAATGACATTTGACATTTATAAACATCAAATATTTTACAGAACAAAAAAATCTATCGCATTACCTTACTGTGCCTTAATTAACCTACAGTAGCAGAAAATAATCTTATTTGCTGTATGTATTGGGATATTAAACAGTTTATCTCTGGCATCCTGATTAAAGAAAGGCTTTATGGGTAACATTTACAAGCCACATAGGGTACTGCATGGTAGGTCCTTTTATACAGATGCAGTACAGATGAAAGAGGGGTGCAGAACAGGATCTACAGCAATGAATTTTTGTGTTCAAATTTTGCATAGTAGATCAAGGGGCTGAACTTAAGGCTCTTAAAAAATGCTATGTTTCTTTGCACAAAAACTGCTAGATACTTTTTGGACTTGAATAGCAATTTGCCCAATTTTTGCATAGCATTTTGCTATGCGATACTGGATAAATTATTCCCTGGGATACAGTACTTATCCAAATAATATGTGAATCGTACATTATCATGATCTGAGGGTTACCTTTTTACGGATTGGTTCGTAAATTTTCCCAGAAAATCACAAAGTAACAGCCATGCAACGTACGCAAACTAAAGCCTCTGATGAACAAATCCGGGTTATGTATGGCTGGTATTTAAGTTTTCTTCTCCATCTCTGTAGCTGAATTATTAAACTTGAAATCTAGCATTTTCCTCTTGAGAAAGATCACTTTTTGAGGTGTATATTGCATGCAGTGAACATAATGAACATAAAAGTAAATGTAACTTATAGGTTCCAGCACAGAGGGAGCTGTGTTGTTGGCTTTCAACTTCATTAAGGAATGTGCAGACACTTTAATACAGTAATAGCAAAACTTTCTGTATACAGTGTTAACAGTGGCTGAGGGACTTAAATAATCATATTACGTACACAATGATGCAGGATTTATATCAGGTTTCAAATCTTAATGTCCAGGCAGGTCATTGCAAAATGAAAACAAAAAAAACCCCACATAAATATATCATGGCAACTTTAGCCATATTTCTAAAGTTTAAATAGAACTTCTATTAAACATCTTTCAACTTGTTGGAAATCTAGTCAGAGCTGGCACCTTGTATTTTTTCATCTTCCAAGTGCTGACTAAACATTAACTTACGTAATGTGTCAGCAATACTGCACAACACTCAAAGCACTCCATATTCACCCCAGGAAAGAAAATACCAGTCTGTTATCATAATAATAAATTCGTTAGGATTGTGCTGCACTTTAGAGGCCAGTACAAAGTCGATTTGAATTCTAGCAGAAATGTCAAACTCCTAAAATTATGATATCAACAAATATCTTTTAATTATGATATCAACAACAACTATCTTTTAAAGTGTTAGGTGGCACTTTCTTGAGACTGAGAATTTTTGAAGTATAGTTTAGCTGATGTATCCTAGCAACTGGTTGATAACAAACATAAAAATGCTACAAATAAGACTGAGGGTTGACATTTGAAAATGTGAGAAATTCACATCAAGAGATATTAAATTTCATTAACAAAAAAAAGAGAGACTGCAATGTTTGGAACTTTTCACAGAGTGGTTGTAAAATTGCACAAAATATGATGGCGATGTAACCTTTATGAATAATGAATAGTTAATTTTTTTGCTCTCAGTTGATTAAAGCAGTACCGAGGTCTACACTGTGGATTGACATTTTCTGTATCATATATATGCAAATATCCTATCAATTTGGGACACATCTTTGACAGAAAATTTATTGCTAACAATACATGGGTGAGTAGAGATGTCTTACAAACTTCAGTTCTTAAATTACCAAGGCGGGGGAGGTGAAGCTGTGGGACGAAAAATAAAGAAGAAAAAAAACAGTCAGGTGATTTGTATGGAACAGAGAGAGATGGGATATGTCATAGCTGTATGATGCTAAATTCTCTAAATTTAAAGAATGACCAAAAGGTTCAAAAAATTGATTTTGATGGTGGCTTTATACAATCCACTGCAATGATGATTGATGAAGGTGGTAACAGGCTGGTCTCACACATAAATATCTATAGACTTGTAGTACATCAGCTCCCCTCAGAATTAAGATAAAACTCAACAAAAAACCAAAAAACATACAGTAAGACTAACCTTACAGAAAAACTATGTAGCTTGCAAGATAATTGCGCATGCTCCCAACTAGCTTGCAAGATAATTGCAGCAGGTTGCGCACGCTTACTGTATTCGCTTGCCTAAGTTTGCGTCGTGCCTGTCTGGATACTATATTCTAAACATTTGAGAAAGCACTGTATATATAATAGTGTAGAATGTCATTCATGGACACTCCAAGCATAGGTGAGAGAACATCTGTTGGTTGAGTTGTTGGAATTTATGACACCCTGCAGGAGCAAAGTTTATAAATGTCATCGCTTTACATGGACGAATAACCCTGAGTTCCCTGCATGAAGTCTCTCTGAAGAATAATATCTCAATTAACACATCCAAACTGACATAAATACAGATCAATGTCCAGCTCTGCTAATATTGCAACTTTTCATAATATTAGTATATTTATTTTACTCATCCACTGCTCTGAGTTTTCCATGGTTACAGCTTTAGCTGACCAATATTCATGCAGCTTGTATGTGCAGTAAAATGACCGTGTGTAACTTCCCAAAATGCAGCAAATGTGTTGAACCTGCAGCCAGCACATCTCGGAACTTTATCACTATCAATTGGTTTACCAAGTTTCGATGCTTTGACATTGGCTAATTTGAACTCAATTTTCCAACTCCAGATGGAGGGAAAAGCAAAGAGGAAAGGAAGCCACCATCCCCCTCAAGATATTAAATTGCCTATATCACTCCATGAGCCGATTGAAACAGAATACTTGTACTTGAAACTTAAGGAGTTACATCGGAGAATGCATGAGACCAATTTCTTTCAGTCAAGTAAAGCTACAACACTGCTGCTGCCTTTGAAGAGAGGCGGCCATGACGTCAATCCAATTCTCATCACCTCTCGCTTCAACGGAGCACTTCATTTGGCTAAAGATCACAGAAAACAAAGATGCGAACTTTGGAGTGCAAATACCTTAGAAGCTGGTAAAATTTCAGTAATAATTTAAAGGAAATATATATGCAGAAATATACGGTTTACCAGAAAAGGGCTTCGGAGGACAGAATTAGACGCCAGTTGCATAAAACAAACTTCATTGAAAGAAGTTAAGAGTTTAATTTTTGTGTGGAATTTTCTGTAATATCTGTTCTGGTGTTAATATCATACTAGAGGCAAGACAAACAAAGGAACCGGAAAATACACTTTGTTACTGAAGTAAAAAAAAACCATTGTAGGAATGGTTAAAGAAGGCAATAATCATTTCATTTTCATTTCTTTATTCCAGTATAAATTTACAGAGAAATTTATAAATAGGATAAAAATATAACAATATACAAAACATCAAAATACAGGTTAAGACATATAAAAGTTTATGAGACTAAGTTAATAGTGAAAACATAAAAAGCGTTACAAAAGTTATCAAAATTATCAAGAAGCTACAACAAAGGATCTAGGAAGCTGTCTTTACCAGTTTACAAAAAGGGCTGCTCTGTACATAAAACGAGTTCTTAAATAGTAAAATTCTAAAACATTATCAAAAAGCTACAATAAAGGATCTAAGGAGCCGTTTTGTACAAAAATGGCTGCTCTGTAAATAAACGAGTTCTTAAAGAGTATAATTCTAAAAGATGGCGTAATATTTGGATTTCTCAAATTGTAAAAACTAGTCCTATTGCACAGAGAGTTGAGCTTGGAATGAAGAGGATGTTCGTTAGAAGTTTGAATATTTTTGACAATTTTTTGACAATTAATGAACTTCCAACTACCTGATTAGGCATAAAATACACATTAAAAAAAATGTCCAAATCAATCTTGATTGCAATATTCCGTTGGTGAGATGTTAATTCATTCATTTTCTTTTATGTCTTGTGAAATAATCAGCGATATCATACATTGGCTACTACTGACCATCAAATCGTCGTTTACATACAGTAGTTTTTTTTCATTGTGATTTCACTGAATGCAATTACTGTAGGGCCTTTAAATAATCATAATCACTGTTTATACGGTAGTTGTGATATTAATAACCTTAAAACAACATCCTGTCACACAACTGACTTATCTTCTTAGGTTGCACTGCCTGCAACGATTAAGTCGCAAAGCAACACACTGGCCTGTCCATGGATTCTTTTACCTGTAAATACTGTATATGGTCGTATCTAAGTATTAAATAACAAACTGTATGAATTTGATGTTTGAAAATATGTGAAAATATATTTGGCATAAATATATTTGAGATTTGACATCTACAGTGCATAGCACTGAATCAATGGATATAGTTTTACCAAATAATATATACTTGAATAGTCGCTGTGACATGGCCACCAAACAAATACCATTCTTCTGAACTACACAGTAGTATTGCTAGAACCTGCTACTGTATCACCAAAATTAAAACCTTACAAACTGGAAAATGCATTTCATTATCCCCATCTTTAAATCTTTTGGGGTTCCTTTTCCCTATATTTGGACAGAAAACTACTAATATCTATCTATCGTTACAATCCGATTGACTTCAGAGCGATATAAAGGCCCACTAAAACATGCATGAATAAAGGTCGTGTCTGGTGACTCAGAGGATTTTGCTGTCTGAAATACATTTTACCTTCCAGTAATTTAAGGAACTAAAACACACAATTTTAGCTTACTTTGCTAGCAGCAAATTCTTTAATTTAAGCTATTAATGCCTCCAGTGAGAGCACTAAGTAATAGAAACAATCATCTCGGAAAGACTTGGCTGCCGGCAGCGAAAAAACCTGGGAGACAGTTATGAATCGGAAATGCTTAGCTTCATGATTGGCTGGATGAATCCATCAAATTCAGGTTTCCCTTCACTACTAAAAGGGATTCGAAGGGATAGACAAACTATATATATAGACGGCAAAAAAAGGAAAAAATAGTCTTTTATGTTCTATGTTTATTGTAACTATAGTAACCTCTTGGTGATACTTCCTGAATCTGTGCAGGTGAGTTTTTTTTTTTTTAAATGTCAACATATGGGAGAGGATGGTTTCTAAATTAGAAAATGCAAGGATTTAAAAATAAGCCCTTTTTTCATTGGTAACTAACCATTTTCAAAATTTATGTCTGTTAATGCCAGAATGCCAAAATAGAAATTTTGTTTAGTTTCAGCTCCCTCACTCAATGTTATTAAATATTATTTTATTTCAAATCAGAAGATTTGTCTGTCTTACAGGTACTACACAGTTAATACAAATGTACAGTGTAGCTTTTGTCCAACCTAGCAATTAATACTGTGGGAAGGTTTCTTGGTGACAAAATCTTTGGAATTAAATGAAATCAGTAAACTTGGTAGTTTAAACATTGGTTTCAAGAAAATGTTAAATGGTTAGGGGCTGGAACACTGGGGGGTTGGTGAAATTTTGCAAACAAACTTAAAAACCTGTTTTAATTTGAGTTATATTCATGTAACACAAATTGTCATACCCCAAAAGTTACCTTAAAGAGTTCACAAAAATACTGATTCCTACTTTCTTCTCCCTATTCATCATCTTTAGTATGTGACAACGATTTTTTGTTCCTTCCAGACAGTTATAATAAAAAGAACTCATATTTCATTTGAACGATGATAGCTGCACAGCTATAAAATGTAGCTACATTCACATTCCCAAAGATGAAGACTTTTCAAACTAAGTATACAGTACAGTCTAAATACAGAGAGACAGGTAAGTGAGGAGCAAAGTAAATACAGTCTAAATAACAGACATCATCTAACCACATTTTTTTTTTTGCCGTTTACAATGAATATTTTCCGTAATGGAGATGGGTTTTTACATTAATGTTGAATTTAAAATATTGAACCTCTTATTGACATTGGGGAACGAAGTAAATATTACCTAACGGAGGTGGCATCGGTTTAAATGTCAACACTGTCAACGTTCTAGACTCAAAAAATAAAAAGGAAAACGGTAGAGAAAGTTTCAGATCTTAGGCTTGACACTATGTAGTAACATCACAAATTTACCAAATGACAGCCGTAAGACAGTCGACCTTTTAACTTGGAAATCTCCCAAAACGAAACAAAGTTGTTTGTTAGCAAAGTTGTTTCTTTTAGCATCCATGGGGAAGTTGTTTATTACCAAAGATATCTATCATACTTATATATAAGCTAAAGGTTGACTTTTGCGTCTCAAATACAATGCGCTCTGATATCTATTTGCTTCCAGCTTCACAGCAGATCACATTGATTTTCTTCTGAAGCAACATTGAGAAGGTCTCCTCCAGGAGAGATTCTCGGAGAGTTAAGTTTGTAATTTCCAGGAAATCTTTCGACGTTCGGGTTAAGTCGGTGGTTTGATAATTATCAGCTGCGCACAAATATTCACCGCCTGTCTTGCAAATGAAAAAGAATGCTTTTGAAGAACAGTTTCTTTATCTCTAATACTTAAAACTTGTTTTTATGTATTAGAGATAATGTTGATTAATCCTGGAGATTTGAAACTGTGCCTTTTCATACAGCTATTTAAATATCACTCTCTATAGTTTCTTACATATAGTACTATACTGTAGTTGACCTTTTGATATACAGTAATTTCTAGACAGAAGATATGCCACACAGAGCTCTAATGCAATATTCTACCTAATTTATAGAGAAACAAACACACAATAGTTACAGATTAAAACTACATTTACCCGGCTATAGCTTCACACACTTATCCATCAGGTCGGTATATCCTTTTACATTAATTAACAATACTGACATCTTAGAAGTAATGCTATTGACAAGCCGTTCAGTTTTCAATTTGGTAGAACACATGACCATTTCACCCTAAGCCACTGATAAGGTTGAGTAAAGGTCAGATTAAAGCAGAAATTTTACCTTAGCATCAACTATTCTTTATTAACGGCACATAAACTTCAAACTTCTTCACATAGGTTGTTACAGAGCTGCTATTTCATAAGGTCTTTGGTTTATAAAGAGTGCATTAGAAATAATCACTATCCATGGCAGATTAAGTGTACACTTTGTGGGTAGAAAAATGAAGGAGGTCAATAGGGTCAGTGAGGGTGTACAGTGTTAAAAGATTACCAGGGCATTCTAGACACGGTAGAATGTGGTGCATAGGTTGTGGGGAGACAGGTAAGTGGGGAACGAAGTAAATACATGGCATTACAGTACAAGAGGAAAATCTGATAAAAAGTATGGAAAATTGATGTGTACATCGTGGAAGAAAAAGTAGTCAGTTTGCAAAGGGAACCTTGCAAAAAAAAAAGAATAATAAATTCAATATCAATTTCCATAGACCACTTCTCAACCACACTTGAAACGGCAAACATGGATATCTGTTCTGGATGAACACAATTAATTTACCAGGTATGTAATAATAATCAGGCAGTTATTTGTATGATTTTTAAGCAACCACAAATGTGGGAGAAGCCCGCAAGGGCTTATGGATTACAACTTTCATATTGGGTGGCTTCCTGTTCAACATTTAAAACTTAAACTTGGAATGTTTCAAATTTAGAAAGTCATTTCAGATGGGAAAACTGTAGATTGCTCTTGGATGAAAAAGACACCTTTCTATGACCCGGCCAGGCATTGAACCCCATACCACCCGATTGCTGAGCATCTTTATCCACTCAGCCACAGGACCGGTATGTAAATTAAAATAATGTACATATCTTACGTTAAATGAAGTAATCCGGCCCACATAAAATTTGTAATGATTAAATGTCGTATTTTTGGTACGTTTGTATGTATATATATATACGTATTTCTGATGATAAATAAACACACCAGAAACATTCCACTCCACGACCGGTTTCGTCCTTTTGGGACTCATTAGGCGAAGGTAGGAATCGAACCCCCTGATCTTGTGTAACAGACCGAAATCTGTACCACTCAATCACAGTGATTCTACTGGTGTGTGAATGCGTATAAACTGGCTTTGTGTAACTGTCTGTCAATGGTCAGTGAGGGTGTATTACCCAAGTGTTATGATTGTACAGAGTGCACCCCTGGTGCTTTGGAATCTGACAATTAACACACATGTATATATATATATTTAGGTGAAAATTAGTTGAGACAAGTGGAACACTAGTAGTTGTTACTCAGAGTTTCACACGTTTGAGCATTTATCAGAAAACTTGTACTTTGCTCTGTCCACCTAAACATAGAGCACTCTGTGCAAAGATAGACACTAACCAAAGAATGGTATATCGATAGCTATATGGGAGCATGACATTTAAATATGTTACAAACACAACATACCGCTTTAAGGTTAAAATCTTAGCTTTATCACATATCTTCCTCACTCTCTGCACCAGCATACTTCAGTAGACATTGTTCTATCTTTAAATTTGTAGATTTGTTTACTGCTTCAGGGTTTCTGAAGCCCAAAATTAACTGCCAGTCTGGATGACCATAATCTTTTTGGTATGAACTTTGGTTGACCCTTGCAAGTACAGCAGAGGTTCAGCTAATTGTCACACTATAGACATATACGTTCGTGATATTCACACCATAAAGGAGAGGTACCTAATTAGTTTCACAGAAGTAAACAATCTGGTACAGATGGCGTCAGTATATAAAGAAGACAAGAATATTCTACGCTACTCTAGAATGAAACCGACCCACCTCTTCATTCAATCTTGCTGTTGGGGATCCAGAGTATGGATCGGTGATCAGCTAATTCTCTAGTAAATTAATAATTCAAAGATAAATTCGATATTCTTGGAAAATAACTCAAAGAGCAGTTTGTGATATGATGAGGGAACCTTTACATTAAATCAACTTTATGTTTAATGTATACTGATCATAATAAATTGTCACACAAAAAGAGAGCAAAATTTCCTTTATTAGTCAAAATTCAATGACTCAAGTCTATATAAATCTGAATTATACTACTGTTTGAACGATATTATTCTTTTTCATTATTGGAAAGACCTTATTCAGATTCAAAGTGAAATACAAAAACTTCCTTAGCCCATACAGTATGCCAAGAGAAATGACACATGTATACTGCACGTGTGTGCATGTATGTAATTACATTAAACTTGAATCCCAAGTTTATTCGCCAATTCACAGTGTTTCTGGGATCTTGTGTACATGAGAGCATGAATGACCTGTATTGGGATCTATATTTCACCTCATTCATAGGTTGTTTATATTTTAGGTATTGAACCAACTTGCAACAAAATTGTAATGTCTCAACTAACCAATTTCGTTTTGATGTATACAGTAATACACATAACTACTGTCATGAAATAACTAGAAGATGCTCTATTTTGGTATTCATTCTTTCCTGTGTTTTATCTTCTTAATTGGAGCAGAATCACACCGATTCTGCGACCTAAATTGCATATTTACATACTGCCTTATTGTATTTGTAGGCTTCTGGCACAAACCCATCTGGAAACCTTTCTCACTAACTACGTTGTCGTTTAATTCTTGGATGTCATGTCTTGTCAAATTAGCTGAAGAAAACTCACATCTACAGGAACGATTAATAGACAGTGAATTACAAGATTCTGTAATTAACAATAACTAGAAATTGTATGTAAACAAATTATTGTGCTCTTTAATTAGTTGCATCAGTTTCCCCAAAACAGAAAGTAAATATTTATGCATGTGCAGTCTAGATATGAAATGTATTTCCTGTCTCCCAGGTCTCCTATTTCCTGGTGCACTAAAGTTTAATTGCAAGCTTCATTTTAATACGTATAATGATTATTTACTGTTCAAAAACTGTTCTACTTCAGTCAAGTATAATTATAAATCATGACATAGCAAGCACTGTACTGTAAGATTCTATAGATCACACAGACAGAAAACTATCACAACTAAATTACAGTGGATAATTCACTTTACACTTCAGGAGTGAATATATTTATAACCCTTTATAGTAGTTTGATCATGTAAATGACTTCAATGAGGGAACATAATTCAACACATAGTATGTTCAGAAGGGTACAATATAGTAACTGTACCTTAGAGATCTCCACCCACGCCCTAAATTAACAGACGGGATACCGTCAATTACCAGTCCTTTCTGGTTCTGCGAAACTGCGAAACTTCTGCGACAATTTGCAATCTCTGAAATCACTGAGAATTCCTTTGAGGCATCTCTGTCAGACACTGTTGGGCAAATTTAGTACCTGCAGATTCCTCAATTCACACTTAGTGTGCCATATAAATGTGAACTAACATTCAGTTTTGACCACTCGTAAACAGCACATTTTAGCGACGAAATGTTGTCCACCGTTCGTCTGCCAAGTTTACACACGTCTGATCATCAACCAATCAGAAAGCTTCTTTGGTTTTTGTTGTCAATCACGTCATCCACTAAACTGTGTTTAAGCTTTGCGCAACAGTAAAACTGTGTCCCAAGTCTTGAAATGGAATATAATGGACTTATACATGAGATTCTTCTCGTAATTATTGAAGACAAAGATCTTCATAAACATATTTTCACAACTAGCACATATATAGATTTGATATGTTACAGCCCTATACAAAACCTTAGAGATCTGTAAACAGGATAGATCACACACATTATTTAAGACTAATATAAGACAGAACCTACTGCAGACACGCAACTGTTCAAGATGCCCATTGTAAGGCACTGTAGTTTTATATCATATAATCACTGTCAACACCTTTGGAGTGTCCAATGTGTGATGTATGCAATTTTCTCAACGTAAATTAAAGTAATCAGAGTGTCCCCGACCAATTAAATGTTAACTTTGTATAATTTATGTCTAAATGCCTAAAAATGTCTAAATGCTTTTGTAGCATGAAAGCAGAATTACCGTACACAGAATCAATATACAATCCGACTGGGATCGAAGGGCATTATTTGGTAGTGTAGCTATACTGTGTAATCATCAGTATAGAGAGCAGTGTACTGCAGGTACAGTAGTGTAGCTCAGTAGCTATACTGTATAATCCTCAGTATAGAGAGCAGTGTACTGTAGGTAGTGTAGCTATACTACATAATCCTGGGTATAAAGAGCAGTGTACTGTAGGTAGTGTAGCTATGTATAAATCCTGAGTATAGAGAGTAGTGTACTACAGTACTATAGGTAGTGTAGCTATACTGTATAATCCTCAGTATACAGAATAGTGTAGGCCTGCTACCCTGTGTACTGTATGATCCCTAATTGCATAAATTATACTGTATAGTAAGCACTTTGATCATCATAATGTTCAAGGAATGAACACACAAAGTAGTGTATATTTGTAACTTTGTATAATTTACTGTGATACTACAGTATAAAGTGAACGTAAGTATGTAATACTGAGTACAAAATATTGTGCTATATTATGCCTACTATATGTATATTTTATCCCTACTATATGATACTGGGTGAACATATACTGGATCTTGAGCATAGAGATGGTTCACCTGTGCAATGTACTGTGATACTCGCGAGACTACAGTATGCTGTATCTTTATAATCCCAAGAAGACCTTTTGTATAATATACAATTAAGATTCAAGATTTTTTTAAAACCCAATGGTAACCATGTGTTTTCAGATAGTTCTTTGCTGTTCTTTTTTTTTGCTCCTAGTATACTATAAAATATAATTCAGCAAGTACTGCAGTACTAGCAGATAATGGATTGAGTATTAAGTACCATGCAAAATTTCCAAAATGATCATTACACTCAATTTAATTTGTTTCATTATAACCCTTCTTATAGGGACAACTCCTACAAGCAATGCTAACATTCTGTCATCGCTAATCAAGATTACTTGATATTGTTCGACCTTAAATCATCAGTACACATAAACTTTCATCCTCGCCAAAAATCAATAGCTTGTCCTCCTTATTTTTTTTTTTTTTTTTCGTGGATTGATTTGTTATTTACCCTGCGCGGTCATAGGAACTTGTTTTATGATACAGATCGGTATTAACACACATCCTTTGCTCCTAGTGGTTCATATCCACCCAAATTAAAACCAATCAGAGATCTCCACCTCTCTCTCTCTCTCTCTATCTCTGCGATCCACATTTGCGAGAGCAGAGCTTCGTAAACCTAATTTAGCCGCCATCTCCCTAATCTGCTGAAGGTAAAACAAAGAAGCAAAGAGGAAAGAGGAAAGAAGCTCCATGAAGTGGATTGTCATGCTGTTTGCACCTTTTGTCTGATATGACTGGGAAGCCAATTGGCAAACACTCCAGATAAAAAGTATTGATCCTCAATAGTAAAGGGAGGCCTGTAATCTTCAGTGCAATATATGCAGAGTGAGGTAGTGTGAAAAACCAAAGGGCTCCACGACCAAAATCAGCCGAAGGAAAAAATGTCACGTACTTCACATGTCCAGTCGGCGCTTCCAAAGACCCGGTGAATAGATACAGCCCGGATAAATTTATACCAAGTTGAGGACATCTTTGAATGTTGTTGAAATGGTGGTACTTGGAAGATCACTCAGAGAAACTTACAGACACTTAAAGCGACATATGGAGCAGAAATTATGAATGACCTTTCTTGGTGTGCCGCTTGCGGTAACTTGATTGAATCAGTCTATGCGTTAAATATGTCTGTTAAGTTTTGCCAAACCTAGGAATATACGGTTCTACCGAAAAAGAGATTCTAATTGATGCAACAAAACCAGCGTCCTACGTGTTTGATTCATCAAATGAAGATTAATCAGTTTCAGTCAATGTATTGAATTTGATTCTATTTTCAACATTTCATTCCATTCCCCTCCCCTTTTTCATAATACTGTACAATTTACTACAAGTTATTAAAAGAGCATACTGGTATACCTGAAAATTGTCTTTATTTTCAATATTTGAAGCTGTCTTGTCAAGCCAATGGGCGATACGATGTTCAAGTTATGGAAATTAAGTCATAATACGGAAGAGTACAGAATGACTTTAACCAAATTATACTCAAAATGCTGCTTTACATAGTGTTATCATTTTAAGTGGCTAATTTTTGACTTTCCATGAATTGATTGATGCTGTGCAACACTAAAATCCCATAAATTGAAGTCATTACTGTAGCTTGACTAATCATTGTCCATTTATAAATTTGTGCACTAAAATATTATACACAAAAAGAAAATGAAATTTCCAAATTGCTTAGAAATTGCTTCACTAAGTACTCACTAATTAACATTCTTGTAGTGAGGGTGTCTTTGAGTGCAAAAATGACAATCATTGACTCAGTAGTTACGGAAAAACAACACACGTACAAGGTCTAACAAACCTAGCTTTTCATGAATGGGTAAAACTAAAGCTTCCTGAGCTACAGTAGTTGCCAATATATGACATAATAGTACATAGGCCTAGCCTGAATAACCGACTAGGAACGCCAGTAGGCTAGAGCTAATAGGAAGCAAGCACACAACCTAACAGTCCAAAGGAGATATTGAAATGGATTAGGCAATAGTAAAGCTGAAAACAGCACAACACAAGTAATATGCAGAGCACTATACTGTACACTCGTCATAAACTCTCCACCACTATATCAGACACTATTATGACACTATCAGACACTAGCTTTGCGTGGTAATACTGTAGAATGAGGGTCGGTTAGTGACCAGTATAGTCACTGGTTGTATAGTGTTGAAAAAAATTACGTCACTCCCAACACAGAATAGAAAGTGTGCCAATGTTTTGAGAGGAAGCGAAGTAATACACTACATGAACATAAACGGTATCGTAGCCCTTGTACCCTTGTGCGACTGGTACCTGTATAAAGCAATTTCTGTTAGCAAAACAGATCAAATACTGTAATCTAATGAAGAAATAACATGTTAAAAAGAAGGGACACTTCAAAGGAAGCTTAATTGCATAATCAAAACAGCAAATAGGATATATTCTTCAGCCAATCAGAATGGAAATACCCAAATTTGTTGAAAATTGAATTTAGCTAACAAAACTCTGGCGATATTGTTAATGAATTTTAACAAGATTCGAATCAAATGGAATATTACAATAGGTACATGTGTACACTAAAAAATACACATGTATTTACGATAAAACAAAAACGTTGGCTAACCTCATGCCAGAGAATTGAATCACATATCTTTTATATGCTAGCAAGGAATTGGGACTTTTGTAAGCATCATTGGCCAGTGTATAGTATTATTTACTGTGATATCCATGTACATTTATAAACTGTACAATCTCATCTAAAATTGGGAAGACCTGTTTTACTTTATGGAATATTACAATAGGTACATGTGTACACTAAAAAATACACAGTATTTAATTTAACTTTGATTAGTTCAAGATTCACTTCATGAATACACTGTAATCTAAATTTCAGTTTTAAATTTTTAATGATAACACAACCATAAAGTGAAGAACATAATCAGGTATACTACATACAAATAATAGCTATGAATCCTGTTAATGCTCCCTGAAGGTAGTACACTTAGGGGTACTGTAAGATGGAGAATAATGCTCTGGGCTCCACTTTGTATTCACCATGGAGGAAGAGACATATAATACTTTAGATTTAAAATACTTCACAGAAGGTGGCCTGCAAAAGTCAAGGCAAAATCGCTTCAATGCACCTGTGGACAAAAAATAGCTGTCTACTTCAATTTGCAAATGACTTTGGATAAGTTTTTCAAAAGCTTAATCATTCATCCAAGAGAAAGGTTGGTTTATGTGACTGCTCTGTTGGTTTATAACATAATTAACTTTCTCCTCATACATATGGAAAACACCAATATACAGTAGTACAGATGCACTTAATGTAACTACTGTAGGAATCCCAAAAGAGAGAGATCGACCGTGTGTAAAACTCTGCTTTATTAAAGAGTGTATAGTAATAACATATGGCTATTGCTTTCGGCAGTAACCAAAAGTTTATATGCTAAGGTAGAATATTTTCGAGAGATGCAAAGTATCTCCCCCAACGGGAGAAAGTTCTTCTATTTCAGAATTCTTAATCTCCCATACGGTACTGGTAAAAGACAGTACACTCTCATACAAAGTTCCGACGTCACGTAGCTATACAGTACTGTACTTATGATAATTCCCTCATATCTCTTCATTAAATATATCTCTTATATTTCACCTTCCCAATACAGTACCATCTTAATTGTTGAATCTTAAAATACATACAACATGCCAAAATAATTCCATTAATTTCAAGTACACTACGAAATATTTCCCAGCCGTACATCTCCACATTTGAAATGCATTTTCTTATTGAGAAAGGTACAGATTTTGGAAAACAAAATTTAGCCGAGGAAGACTAATTCAAGAAGTAAAAGATGTCAGCATGTGTACATAGAACTCCATGGTCTGCATACATGTGCTTTACAGAATTCATCGCAGCATTACGTGCATGTTGTATAGCTCTTCATTACAGCTCCACAGGGACTCTGAGCTCGTAATTTGGTAGGTCTTTCTGCTTGGCATGTGCTTAATGATGTAGTAAATGGCAGGATAAAGACTGTAACCGTGCGACATACTTCTAAGTCCATCAACGAGTTCATGCTAGATAATACGGTCAATTCAGCCTTCTCTGAATCTATTTTTAGCTCAGTTAAAGGAATGACTGAACCGAGTTTCTCATAAACATATATCAGCAGAGGCAATGCTCAGGAAAATAAATCTAATTCTGTTTGGGAAATTTCATATCGATTTAAGACATAAAGTCATGTCACATCCGGCAGGGGGGGTACCATTTTCTTAATACATGTATCATATTAACACTAGCAAGTAAAAATTTTCACTCTGTTGGTATGTTTTTTTTTGGCTTTTCATATATCCAAGGTGAACATAGTTTAAAGACCAAATATGGAGGCAATTTTTTTTTTTGAGATTTTCCATTAATTTAGGAGTTTACATACCCATAATCAACATGTGTAAAAAATAATCTTCGAAAACCTACTATAACCCATCAAAAACGACCACGAAAATGGACATTTTGGGTAGTCACGTGACATGAACCTCTGGAATGTCTGAAAACAGAGATTGACCCAAAGGAGCCTCTGGTCACCGTGTGACGTCAAAGTTTGTATACCGCGAAAATCAAACGCTGATATAGGCACTGTTTGTACACAGATAGCGAACAATTGTACTGTTTTTGACTTCCAATTTCGAGCGTTTGAAAAGCTGTTAGCTTAAAACAAGAACACATGAAGGTTAACAACAAGTTTTAAGACAACTATAAGCAGAAATTTTAGTTAAATTGCTTATTTTATTAGCAAAATTTCCACTCAAATGGAGGCATCTTTTACATAGCGTAGCGTCAATAGGTCCGTACGGTACAATATACTTACATAGTACTTACTCGTTTTAATATCCAAAAGTATACAAACACAGAAAAAGTATCCTGTCAATAAACAAATTTAGCAGTGAATATCCTAATCCACGTTTCTTGTTCAATCCTGGGCGAAAAACTACCGTGACTCTGTGTAATTCCATAGAGTTAGGTCTAGTTGAAACAGGCCTTGACCAGTACTAACATCCCACAATCACAAGACAGTCACTAACGAAATAAAACGTCCGATCGCTACATACTACCGTTTTTATTCAACTCCTTGGACCATGCAGATGTCGGAATAAACAGAACGGACAATATTACACATGTATCACGAACTCACGATACTGGAATACAACAAATGAAATAGATAAATCCTAACATGGCTATTTACACATGCTGTGAGCCAACGCCGGCGAGAGTTGTAACTAACTACCGTACATGTACTAACAATGCTATACCCTTGGCACGGTATATATATACGGTCATCTCTTACAGTAAATATATTACTGTCAATTGCGTGATATAATGTTACATGTAAGGACGTCCAGGGCGTGTTTACGGTCCATTTCACATTAGCTATGTCCGACCATGGTCCGACACAGCTATCGACAGTATATAATTTTCACAGAATGAGACATTTGCAGCATACACAGAAGCAGGGTCATGCATGTGGACTCATGGGCATGAGATACTCCGGGTGCTGAAAAATCTTTCCGCGTGGATCTCAAAAAATTGATCCAAAGTCTGCGGCGTTTTACGTCGGTTCTTTTACTCGGAAATCTAAAAAAGCTGATGCTTTTGTTGGATGAGGTATAACTGCAACCTCCAACAACACAGAATTGTGACATTTTGAGGAAAAAGGAGTAATATCGTTGATGTTTTTGGCAGCTCAAGTATACGACTTTACACACTAAAAGTATAGTTGTGAGTGAGGTATACAAACGTTGACGTCACATGGTCACCTGATGTCTTAGGAATGTTTCAGGAATGTCTGAAATAGAAGCTGACTTTTCGTCCCATTTTTCACTTATTTAACGTCCGAAATTGGTAAAGTTAATTACAGCAATGTAATTGGAGTCAGTTAAGGATTACATACATGAAAAATGGTGGGATTTTATGTTCATCGAAAAGTCTCCATAGTTGGTCTTTAAGTACATTGTCAATGAATAACAATATTTAGCAACATCTGGTGAATTCTGACTATAAATATTTAAAGCTTTTTGAACAATATTTTAAAAATCAGCAAATGCAAACTCCATATCAATCAAGAATGATGAACCATGCAGTAAGATTTACAGAAATTCATGAAAAGTTATTTACAAATTTGGCTCAATTTCGACTTGCTCAAGGTTCCTATCTACAGTACTGTAATTGTCATCAAAACATTAATGGTACAGCTTTCAAGTGGAAGTTATTTTAAGCTGTTTGTGTACATTATTATTCATCAGGCGCATACTTATATCCCTTCATGCCAATGGTTGCATAGGTACAGCTTCTCCTTTAATGACACACAAAACCAATCATTATGATATATTTAAAGATGCTATATAAATTCTTGTTTACGACAGAGATATTACCACAGACGTTGAAGAGATCTAATTATGAATTTATCATCTTTTATTTTAACTCATGCATTTCAATGGCTTGATTTTCCATCGTATCTTTGGGGAGCTATTCATAGTAGCTTACGGTCTGTTATTAAAACAACTTTGTTTATACTTTTACATTTTTCATTGCCAGATGATACATTTAGTGACTTAACTAGGTTTATATATGCCATTATTAGGCAAGGGTGCCTTATAGTGCCTAAATTTGTAGCATTCCAATATTGATGAGAGGGACAGATATTTTAACCAAATTCTCTGTCAACGTCCTTTTCACATTGCAACTTCCAACCAATTGCATATTCCACATTTTCAACTTCATCATACAAATGTTACAACAAAGCAGGATTACAGGCTGCAAGAATTGATTAATTCTCCTTGTGGTTTATTCTGATCATTATCATCTATAGACCAGCCACAAGGCAGGAATGTATCACTTGGTTTTTTTTTTTTTGGGGGGGGGGGCATTTATATATATGATTCACATGGTCTATTATCATTGTAACCCCCAGACTGACTGATCCAGGCCCTGTTCCAAAAAGACTATACTTAAGCTTGATATCAAGCGTAAGTTACTTTGTGGAACGGGGATAGTTGATTTCAAACTTACGCTCGATAAGGTGACTTACACAGGATTTATCAAGCTTTAGATTAAAGGTAACTCTATGTGGAACGGGGCCCTGTTGTAGTAAGTAAGGTATAGATCGGAGTGCATATGTACAGGAGACATGTAATAGTCTGTCAATCTGTTGTTATACTTTACTCTGTACTGTACATAATATTTGACTATATGTAACTGTGGAGCTGCAAGGGAAAGTATGATTAGAAGGGCTTAGTATTAAACACTTATTTATCTCCTTGCAGCTGTAGTCGTAATATCTACAGAGCCACGAACCTCTATCTAACACGCCAAAACACTGTCCGAAATTATTGCTACACACAAATTAGTAAAGTATGTAATGAACATTGGGAGCAAATATTACAAATATGTGTCACACTTACTGTATAGTACTAGATGATGAATCTCACATGCATGTACTGTATGTTCATTGTTGGAATTAGGTTACCCACTTGTGAGGATTAAAATATATAATTTTATGCTAAATGGTAATTTGGGTATTGAAACCAGAGATGTGGGTGGTCATCAGGGGTGCCAATTGAGTGCACCAATATAGTGAGTACGGTAGACAGGTAATTGAGAGGGGAGCAGAGGAGAGGTGTAAGTGGGCGGTGCCCAGGGAGCGGGGGTGCAGTGCTAAAACGTTCCAATGTGTAGTTAGGTAGATGGGGAAAGTGCAGATGAGGAGTGGGAGACAGGTAAGAGAGGAGCAAAGTAAATTAATGTGTACATATAATAAGCATTGAACTGTACTTAACATGTATACATTGCACGATCATGTACATTTAGGTACATAAATTACATAGTGCAATCACCAACCTATTAATTGTTAAGTTTATACTCTTTATGTGCAGTACTTCTAGTATGCAAGTGAACGACTGTTCATTTTTTAATCAGGAACCAATTTTTAGGCATTCTCACAACTGCAACCTCTTGTCCTGCTCAGGGCATCACAGTAACTTCTAAGTATGACAAATTGAATCTTCTAAGTCACTATGTTGCAGTCCTCATATTCCACTTACCTGTACACAAAAACATAAACATAAATTAGTATGTATTATTAAATACAGTAGAAGATCAAAAGAACTAACAATTAATGGAATATGTCATCTAGATGCCTTTAATTAATAATCATGTTCAATTTTACATGCCATAATAATGGCTAATATTTATGCTAAGTCTTCTCTGCCAGATTGATTCAACTACTGTAGGTCAAGTACTAGTTAGTGAAAATGGGATCAAAGTTATACCGCAATGTTAAAGCTTGAAGACAAAGAATGGCTTAGTGTTTTAACAACGGTTTGAAGGTCTGATAAATATTAAGCCCTGCAGACATTTAACACTTTAATTACACACAGGTAGTACTGTTCATGTACCTTGTTGAAACATAAGAGCTACTAAAATAAAAACATATATAAAATGATGCCTTACCATTTTGATCAAATCATGCTCGAAACACGATTTTATGATACGTCTCACTTCCTGAGAGATATATCACTATGAGACAGCAACGATGTTTACAATTTGATGAAATCGCTTAATATGAAAGGACGGTGAGAGATGCCTTAGAGTAGTACAAGGTTGACAACATATTAAACAGTCTACATAAAAATATGAAAGCAAACTAAAAGTATGCAATATGCTATGACAATATTGTCCATGACATTACAATGATATCAGACATGAAAGTTTTGCAAATATTTTCCCTACCCTCATATTTTACCTCTCTGATGAAATTTAATTCAAAGTGATACATGTCTCGGATGGAATCATGACTAAGAGAGTTTTTTTTTAAATATTAATCTACGTTATTTATAAATGCATGGCCTCTACCCGGAAAGATGTTTGTCATATATATCCTGCACGCAAGGGCGGAAACTAGAGCACAGGTATGAAATTGTATATATTTAGCAATGGAGAGTATCTTACAACCTTTTCTTAAAGCTGTAGTTTTGATTTATGACCCGTTGCAGGTACAGCTGTGAGTCTGGTACATGCAGTACCATGTGACAGTCATTACAGTCTAGCAAGCACCGGTCTGGCAACACACGAGTCTGGTACATGCAGTACCATGTGACAGTCATTACAGTCTAGCAAGCACCGGTCTGGCAACACACGAGTCTGGTACATGCAGTACCATGTGACAGTCATTACAGTCTAGCAAGCACCGGTCTGGCAACACACGAGTCTGGTACATGCAGTACCATGTGACAGTCATTACAGTCTACCAAGCACCGGTCTGGCAACACACGAGTCTGGTACATGCAGTACCATGTGACAGTCATTACAGTCTAGCAAGCACCGGTCTGGCAACACACGAGTCTGGTACATGCAGTACCATGTGACAGTCATTACAGTCTAGCAAGCACCGGTCTGGCAACACACGAGTCTGGTACATGCAGTACCATGTGACAGTCATTACAGTCTAGCAAGCACCGGTCTGGCAACACACGAGTCTGGTACATGCAGTACCATGTGACAGTCATTACAGTCTAGCAAGCACCGGTCTGGCAACACACGAGTCTGGTACATGCAGTACCATGTGACAGTCATTACAGTCTAGCAAGCACCGGTCTGGCAACACACGAGTCTGGTACATGCAGTACCATGTGACAGTCATTACAGTCTAGCAAGCACCGGTCTGGCAACACACGAGTCTGGTACATGCAGTACCATGTGACAGTCATTACAGTCTAGCAAGCACCGGTCTGGCAACACACGAGTCTGGTACATGCAGTACCATGTGACAGTCATTACAGTCTAGCAAGCACCGGTCTGGCAACACACGAGTCTGGTACATGCAGTACCATGTGACAGTCATTACAGTCTAGCAAGCACCGGTCTGGCAACACACAGCAGTAATTGCATGGTATGTTTATAGTCAGTCCAACAAACTTGTACCAGGAATGATTGGTTATCACAGCCAGCATAAAAGATTTGCAAACGAACATTGCGAGTTCAACCGGGTTTAATAGCCCTCACTCGGTTTGTGCTCGGAACCAGAAAACGAAAACATTTGGTGGTTCCGATGCCTAGACAAATGGTTTGGTAATTAAGCCATACATGTTAACATTGATGAACTTGTGCAAAGCAAAATGAAGAGGATTATCTATTGACTAATGTGTCTAAAAAGTCTACTTTGTGACATAGCACAATATCCCAATGGGCACCATGGTTCCTTGCTTTTAAGGAAACTAAATTTGTTGTATATCTCAGTCATTCCAATAGTAAAGTAAATACTAACACAAGAGCAATGGTTGTTGCAAAGAACATGTACAAACTATATAGTACATTACTATACCCAGTATAAATTAAGTTGGACATATGGTTGCAGAGATATAGACATTTTAATAATTTTATGGTAAATCCCGCCCACTCATTAATTATCATGAGATGGGATCCAAAACCAAAAAAGCACATCTAGTCATCTATCAATTATGACATTGATTCAACTTGTGTTTGCTGAGATATCATGTTTACAAGCCATTTTCCCACTAAGCCCCACCCACTCATGAATATTAATGATAAAACTTGTTGTTGCAAAGAACAGAATATACTATGTAGTTACATCACCTTTCCGACTATGAACTAAATCGGACATACGGTCGGAAAGATATTGCCATTATAAGAATTTTATGTTTAAGGCCCATTAGCTTGCTTATGATAGCATCCTTGCAGCCCCCGAAATGAAGTGCCGCGATGACGTCACAGTCGCTCTTCGTTCTCCACTGTTCAAAATATATTAGATTAAGTTGGCGCGAGGTTCAAAATTTCACTTCTCCTGAATTATAGGATGAAAAATCCCCGAACTAGGACTGTGGCGATGAAAAAATTGATTTTCTTTTCATATACCCAATAGACTGCCACTAAAAATTTCCTTTTAAACAATAGCTCGCTCATATGAGGCAGCGTACCACATGATTGTAACCAAAACAAATAGATCACTAACAAGTTAGAAAGAAATTCTGTAGCCAGTTAGGGGTGAATATATATGGGCACAAGGTTACAACCTTGCTGCAGTATGCAGCTTGTACTTATGCTGATTAAGCAAATGAGCAACAGTATTAACATGTATGTATGCATATTACACTGTACAAGGCAAAGTCATGCATCAGTCTGTGTGCATACAAATTCCTATATTGAATATCATGCACTGTATGCTTTACATGGTTCATTACTCTATGTATGCAGGGAATAATTTAGCTGGTATCAAATCGCAAATGTTATGCAAAATGACTGTATTGCTATAATACTGTATAGGTGCAAAGATGTAAATTTTATAGTAGGTTTGCACTTGCATTATCATGTTTTATTTAGGGAAAAAATTCATAGCCTTCACAAACTGCTACACAAAGTTGGAACACTAAATTTTCCCTTGTATGTAATCCATGTTACTGTTTATCACATAGAGTACAGAGCACTGTAAAAGGTACTGTATTTCCCTACACGACAGTACAGTAACTAAATAGTACATGTTCATCATTTGACACTACAGTACATGCATTAACTATATTTCTTAATACATTACTGCATCAAAAACGCAGCTTCTGTAGCCATGTCTGTGTCATTTATCTTTCGTATTAAAACAAATCTTTAACTATTTCACCCATCCACAAACCATATCCACCCCTAAAATATGAATCTTATATGTACTTTAATATACAAGTTTGCAATCCATATACTGTATATCCATAGTACACATTATTTTGAAACATTCTCACACTTCGTGTAGCTGAATTTTTCAAAGCTGACATATCATTGCTATCCAATTATCCATGGTTGGTAAATTTCTCAGAGAATGTATCTGAAATGAAATTCAGGGATTTACCTGGAAAAGTTATCATCATGATCTGCACAATTTTATATGAAGCCCTAATATAGGCATACTCTAGAGTGTACTTTGATGTGGGTCGATGCACTGTACAGACGTATATATGGTAATGCTAGGGAAAATGCATATTCTTGTAATCATGAACACCCAACTGCTAGAATGTTGTAGGGTTGCTAAGGAATAAAAGTGCAGATTGACTGAGTAACATTTGCCATACACATGTACCTTTTGAAACTGTAGCTTTAGCAAGATCGGACTATGTGTGTTTGCAGAAGAAATGCATGTAGGTCTGATTTTTAAAATTAGGGCACTTCAGATGGTAAATTATAAATTCTTCAAGTTAGTGATGAATAATTTGAAATTTTAGGTACAGACAATATATCATTGCAAATATAAACTGGAGGATTAATAAGATCAAATTCCTTCTCGACGGGCTCGACATAATTCACGAAAGTTGCCGCTTCCTTGGCAAAAATGAAGGTCCTGTGTGAGACGTCCTCCAACACCTAGTGAAACATATGTCCTGCTCTACAGACTACTGTGTAAATAAATCTGAATTTAGAAGTTGAAATTAAGAAAGTTGTACCAGAACACAAACCATGCAGAAAATTTCCTTTCGCAGATCCATCCAGACGAATTTTGATGTTTTCTAGACAAACAAAATTGAATTTGAAATTTCTTTTCTCAAGGCTGTCCATGTACTGAATTTCCAAACTGATATGTACAATATCATGGAACGGACAATGAATAAGGTTTAGTGTCCATGGAAATTCTCTGAAAATTTACAAATTTATACAGTAGTTAGTCCAACTTAAATTTTCAAGGTGAATCACACGAGTCCTGTCTGCTGTGCAGTACATTAATAGTCTTTTTAATTCTCTCAAACTTAATGGTTCAACCACGTTAACCAATCATTGACTTGGAATTGGGTCATGCAGTTTAGGGGTGGGAGGGGGGGTTGGAACTGGGGTTGATGACAATAAATGTTACCCACTTTCTGTGGGTTTGGAATGCATGGTGAATGGGATTAAGAGACAAGTAAAGTTAATACTTGTTTGTCACCCTATTGGCACACTACAACTCAAGTACAATTTTGAAGACACAACTTACCATTATAAGCATTCAATTTGGACTGATTTCCACTTCTAAACAATCAAGATTACACACAAGTATGAGACTACTGTACATGATGATAATTTTAATGTATGTCACCACAATGAAAGAGACCTTCTTAAAATTGCTTAAATGCATTCAATGACATATCATCTTCTTCATATATCCAAACAAGAATTTGTTTGAATACTGTACATAATATGACACCAAAAATGAAATAAAGTAACTTACACTCATGTATTTCCAATGCTTTACAGTTCTAGCATATTGAAGTCAAAAGAAGTGATATGAAAACTACAGGTAGTGTCACCAATCCCCTTTTCCAACCCTTAATGCCCGCATCTACTTCTCCCTTTTCAAAACCATAATAACCATTACATTATAATCAAAACAACAACGTAAGTTCTGCTTACGTACAGCAATGTTTTTAGGTACAAAACTGTAGTTTCCCATAGTAGTTTATTATATACAGTAGTTCCCCATGACACAAGTTTCATTCCATTGTCTATATATATCTCTAATAGTAATAGTCCAGTCTAGTACTTTACACAGCTAACCTGTATATATTTCTGACAGTTGTAGCCATATAAAGTCAATATATTTGGGTTTCAAGTCATCTACAGTATAATCTCCAGGTTGGTTGTACCTTTAACTTCTGGTTTCAAAAAGTACACTGTCCTATCAATCCTGGATTCTATTTTCAGCTCGGCAGAATTTACCGTTGGCCGTCAGTCCTCATACAGTCATGCATGTTGTATCTAATGATGGCTCCATACCCATAGTTTGGAATATCATTTCAGTTTTATGTATCATGTTCTTGTTATGAATATATTTGACTGGTCTTGCGTGTCGAGGGGGATGCTCGCACCATGCATGTACGGTATTTACTGCAAAGTCTCACACTCGAAGAGAAAATTATACTTTTGTCAATATATTTACCAGTTTGGGCAATTGAATTTTTATGCACAATATCACATGCATGATTATTTAACGCAAGAAAAAAAGATACATTTCTGAATGATATAGTGGTTTGCAAACCTTTGGAGAGAATGAACATCTTGGTCTTAAAGGATGTCGACTTTGGGAACATAATTTATTTTCGTATGTTGTGAACTGTTGTAAACCACTGCTACCAATCCAGGTTGAAATTTCTAGAACATTTTGACATGTTTGAGAAATTACCCTTTAAATAGCTGAGGATCATCCATTACAGTGACTGGACTACAAAGTCTATTGCTACATGTACTAAAAGATATATCAAGACTAACATTCCACCTACAGTAAAGTCATCTTTCAAAGCAGATTACAGTACTGTATTTATAAAATCCACACTTTTGTTTTTTGACACTATTGCCAGATACCTCATCACAACATATTGTAATCCATCTAATACAAACCTTTATATTTAACACAAATAAATATTTGTAGCTGAGAAAAATGCATGCTACTGTAATAGATTCTTTGGACGTTGTTTGTAATCACCACAACTCAAATTTAACCTTCAAAAAATTTGTGACTTTTTGTTTAACTTTAGTATCAACCCTCACTCACATAACGATTACAGGTTTTGAAAACATTTGAAAAATCACTATTAATAGTTTTGTATGACATACATACCTCCAAGAAAACTATAGAACTAAAAGAACATTTGCAGAACCAACTGGAACCATCAATTGTTTGCTAATTAACACTCATATCTAAATATCAAAAGTTAGGAAGGGTGCAATTATGTGACTGTTGTTTCAATTGACAGGGAAGGCTCTTAATTAGTGTGGAAAAACTGTACATGTATACTGCAAACAACATACATACTGTATGTATGAAACAGAGAAGGACATGAAGAGTTATACTCTTCACTTTAATTAACTAAAGATGCTTCCAAGCAGGAAACCATGGATATTGAACACATGTGAAATTAACTGCAATCAGTCACGACATGCCAACTGCTGCACCTTAAAGTGATATCAATAACAAACAACATTTATTTATAACTAGTTCTAGTCTACAAAAATAATAAAAACATATCATATTAAAATTTAAGGGACCATTGTTCTATTTAAGGGACCATTGTTATATAAGTGCTGCTGTGTGCACGCACTTCATATGGAAAGATTTATCGTTTGGAATTATTTAAAGTACAGTACTTACATTCCTCCTCTAGTAAGTTCAGAGTATTTTTTAAAACAAACGTTAGCATATAACATTTCAGTAGATTAATACAGTATCGTGGATAGTACTTTCATAACAGATGTACAATATGGAAAAACTAAGATCCTACATCCGGATGATAAATGCACGATGCTGGCACTTTGGATGGTAGAATGAGAAGGAAGTGCATTGACTGGAGGAGCCGGTCATGGAGGGTGCACAGTGTTAAAAGGTTGCCAGTTCATTCTAGACACGGTAGTACGAGAGTGCTATTTTTTTGTTTTTATTCTAGCCAAGTGCTGTTGAATTCTAACAATGCTATACATATATAAAGGATTTCCTGTGAGTGATTGTGTGGGTGAGTGATTGTGTGAGTTAGTGTGTGAGGGAAGGAGGGAGGGAGCGAGCAATTTAGCAAGTGACCTGAGAGTTTTAGGGTTTGATACATTTCTTGAAGGACAACATAGACAAGATTGACCAAGTGAGCCTTGCCCTGAGTTCTTAACAATAGATCTGCTTCACCACTGCATGTACTGTACATGGGCAGTTCCTTCCTAACATATGCAGTCCTTTCCCCACTAGATTCACACTGTACAGTAACTATTGCTCTGTCACTGCTTTGTACAATGCAATGGTAATCAGTCTTTCCTGTTAATGCATATTCATAAATACGATGCAGCCTAGGTAATGTAAAGTATGCTATGTGTGTATGTTATTCTATGTATGCTACACTAACAGTATGTTATATATGCTATAGGCTAAAGTATGCTATGCTATGGTAATCAGTCTTTCCTGTTAATGCATATTCATAAATACGATGCAGCCTAGGTAATGTAAAGTATGCTATGTGTGTATGCTATTCTATGTATGCTACACTAACAGTATGTTATATATGCTATAGGCTAAAGTATGCTATGCTATGGTAATCAGTCTTTCCTGTTAATGCATATTCATACATATGATGCAGCCTAGGTAATGTAAAGTATGCTATGTGTGTATGCTATTCTATGTATGCTACACTAACAGTATGTTATATATGCTATAGGCTAAAGTATGCTATGCTATGGTAATCAGTCTTTCCTGTTAATGCATATTCATACATATGATGCAGCCTAGGTAATGTAAATTATGCTATGTGTGTATGCTATTCTATGTATGCTACACTAACAGTATGTATATATGCTATAGGCTAAAGTATGCTATGCTATGGTAATCAGTCTTTCCTGTTAATGCATATTCATACATATGATGCAGCCTAGGTAATGTAAAGTATGCTATGTGTGTATGCTATTCTATGTATGCTACACTAACAGTATGTTATACATGCTATAGGCTAAAGTATGCTATGCAATGGTAATCAGTCTTTCCTGTTAATGCATATTCATACATATGATGCAGCCTAGGTAATGTAAGTATGCTATGTTTGTATGCTATTCTATGTATGCTACACTAACAGTATGTTATATATGCTATAGGCTAAAGTATGCTATGCTATGGTAATCATCTTTCCTGTTAATGCATATTCATACATACGGTACAGCCTAGGTAACCTGAAGTATGCTATGTTTAAGTGCATTATGTACCATGTATGTTGACAGATCTTACATTAATTACTCATGGAAGACGTAATCCCAACAGTCATCTTTATAGCTTCATAATACGACAGAGATCTTGGTGAAAAACAGACCCCCCCCCTCAACAGCTGAGAAAAACTCTTGTTCCATTTGTGGAGATCTATGTAAAATTTCAAAAGTCTTCTTTGCGGGCTATCATTTTGTAAAATATGTGATGTCTGGTATTGCCAACTGAGGTCCCAATTCTTTTTTATCTCATTTATTTTACTTTTCCTATGTTTAAGGTAGAATACATAATACCAGTATACTGACACAGCCAAAAAAATGCCATCATAATATCATATTAAGAGCTTCATTATGTTAGATTTAACAATTGCGAAAACAAAACTTCATAACGAAAAAATAAATATCGCAATAACCAATAAATAAAGAAAATCATAAAGAACTAATTACGCATGTGCCTTAATGATGTCATATTTGATCAAGTCTTCAGCCTTGTGTGTGTAAAAGCTTATATAGGTTACAATTAGTGCACTTTACACAGTATGCATAGATACTGTACATGTCAAAAACTAAGTTTAACACAGAACTACCGTATAAGTTAAGCTTGTTCTCTGAAGGGTTTTTAATAACAGTTATATCTATTTCCCTGCGGGTGAGTTGTTTCTGACACTTAACTAAGTTAATATGTAAGCTTATAACTAAAGTAGCTACTTACATCACACATAAATATTTGCTTTTTCAATCATGTTTTCACTTTAAAGGTAAGCACTCAACAAGTAACATCCATCATTGCTTCACTAAGTTCACGATATACTATACAGGGCAAATGTTTTATGGTCTTTCAATTGTGTGTGACAACCAAAATTCTGATCGGGATGACCAAAATCAGCTTTGGAGGTTGTCCACTAGGCAACTATAGTTGTTGACATCAAATTCAGATGGCAAAGTAACGAAATATCCCAAGTACACTTGTTAAATGACAAATTGGTATCAACCTCCCATCACTTAGGAGATACTATGAAATAAAAATAGTGGTACTGAAGGACTACTGTATGGTCCTCCCAAACGTATATTTTACTGGCCCAAAGCTATGTTGTGTTCCATTCAACAAACCTACATGTTATATATTGGTCATTCTTTGCTATTATTCACTCCATTTTTTGGACAACCAACTTTGCTTTTCGGGGCAAAGAAACGTTTTAAGATCTGGTTGTCCCTGGGACAACCAGATGAAGTCTTAAGGAAAAATTTACCCTTGTATAGAGACATATATACTGTACATGTTAGACTTACTTTTGGCAAATTTTACAGGTTGAGCTTCTAAGATGCTACAGTATACAGAGCTGAAAAATGCACCAAGAGGTTCAAGAACCTACTGTAGCTGATAACTTTAGGTATGCTGTATTGGCCACAATTATGCTAGATATTCAAATATGAACACCATTGGTCAAAATTCTTAAACTGTTTTTATTACAACCTTCGATGATACTTTCCTCACTGGGACATTCATTCATTTTTGTGTTCCTTAAAAATGTCTGAGAACAATTTGGAGAGTAAAGTCCTCCAGGAAAGAACTTTTTAAAAACTTCTAGCAATTATAGCGTGCTATAATTTGGGACCCATACTGACTACCATTAAATACCAATGAACAGCGACCCCGAACAGCTAAAGACAGTTTTCTTCCACTTTGATTCGTTGTATAATTTTGTTATATCAAATTTTATGCCCATGTGCTCAGTCACAATTGTGATGGGTCCAGTACAGCATAGCATGTCAATTGACATTATGAATATGTTGTACCTTCAATAGAACTGTGTATGCTTGCATTTGAGGACTATTTTATCCACCTATACAGGCAAGAAACAGCAATTAAAGTACTCAGTGTGTGTGTGCATGTGGGAGTGGTGGGTTTACATTATTTAAGAAACAATACTAAAGAAATAATGTCATAATTCAATACTTTAACCCCAAAACAATTTCTTCATTTATGTGATTAATCAACCTTAGTATTCAAATAACGAAGAAAAACTTCATTTGCTGCAAACATGTTTACTTGTACAAAGGTGTCTAAATCTGATCAATATATGTACATGTAATTGTAGTTTGATCAATAATCTACATATCTGCTTTATTTGATGAAAAGGAATAAAAAATTAACAAAAAGACTGACATAAATAATTTCCTGCCATTTCTATTTTGTTTTGTTTCTTCTTTTCAAAGAAAGTGGATGGTTGATAACATACTACTGGTTACTGTTTCCTTTCATAAATGGTGCAAAAAAATATCACTGGAGAATATATTTATGAGAAGTTAGAATAAAATAAAACCTTCACATTACACCATGGCAAAATCCTGCAAATATTACACCAGTGGATTGGATAGTCTTCTTTGTTGTTGATATAAGAAATAATGGACAATATTTAGGGCCTAATCATGTCAAACAACTACACCGAGTTCGGTAAGCATTTTAAGTAACTTTAACGATGCAACTAATATATCAAATATAAGCTGTTAAACTATTTAAAAAAAGGAAAGTTAGATATTCATACAATTCCTTTTAAAAAGTGGTATTTCTTGTTGCTTTACTTATTAGTTAGAATTCTAGTTTCCTATTTGTTACCAGTTTGTATCATGTTTGATCTCCATTCATGTTATAGGGTTTGTGATAGTCTGTCACAATTTATGGATGCATTTCAACTTATATTTATCCCAGCGCAACGGTAACATTGCTTGGTCACATTGATAGGGTCCCTTTAATAGACTCACTTTGATAAATAAAATGGCATAAGAGTTAACACATATCAACTAGAATTTAACTAACAAAATAGTCATAACCACTGAGAAAACATGAGAAAACTGCTAAGCTAATCTTCTGATTCTGAACTTCAGCCTTTGTTTGGCCACCAATAAACTGTGCACAGCAGTCTAATCTGTGGCTTTAACAGCAAAGAAATCATAATCTGATTAGGTTTATCATTACACAATAAGAACCAACTTTTGTTATTTATGATTGTTTTCTGTATTTTATAGCACACTACTGTACTGTAAAAGAAGAAAGGCAGATTTTAATATGGCTGAGCCGTTATAAATCATAGTGAAGCTGGCCCAGGAAGCACATCACTCGGCCTAGCGTGATTTAAAATACACCATCCGTTTACCCACACACATGATCAATTCACAAGGCGTACAATTAAACCTGCAGCTCGGATCGTATACTTCAGCCTAGCGCCTATCATCACGACACAGAAGTAGGCGGAACAGCCGGCTGAAAGGCGTCTGTTTCGCCGTGCTCATTGAGACCGTTTTAACGACACAGATACACATACTACATACCTTATTTTTCAGCTGTTTCGAGGTAGAAACTCGCCTATGGAGGGCCTTTGAGACTTCCTCGTCCCCATCGCTATCAGAAGAATCGTCCATCGAACTTGAAGGAACGGTTCCTTTCGGCCTACGTCTAGGCGAAACAGCCGGCGACTTCACCGGGCTGGTTGTCGCCGTTGAGGCCATTTGTCATTAACACCGTATTCGTACACAGTGTGTGTGTGTATGTATGGAAGGCTAGTATAGTGGAGTATATTACTCTAATAACTTAGTAATAAATTGTTTCACGTTCACTACTATCCTACACGTGAGAGTACACCAAACAGGCGACGATCATTGTTATTAACAAGTCAAATCTACGGAGCTGTGTAACCTCCATTCCAAATAAAATGTTGTGGATTGTATTTATATAGCTATACTGCTTGCTATTAGGGATGTAACATAATGTATGTAACATGAGCACAAAATCAACCTTTTGAGCCATCCAACAACCAAAATCTAATACATGTGATATGAAATGAGATATCAGCTGGTAATCGAAGGTTAGTCGTCACTACATTCTTCATACAGCAGAATGACATGTACAATGGAAGGGAATATATTTCTAGAATAAGAAACCCAATATTTTTCCATGTCTGTCTGTCGAACCATGCAGAGAAGTTAAGTTTATGCAGAGAAATAAAGTTCCTCAGTGGATAATACAATACTACTTCGGAGGTTTTAAGGAAATCAAAATAGGTTTTCGTCCTTGCATGGTAGAATAAACTTAATTTAATAACGGAAATAACCGACAGGTTAAAGTTGAATTATATTGGCTAGAGCGTTCAAGATCAAGATTCAATTGTTTCACGAGGACTTGGCCTACATACCCACACCTATCCTTTACGAAACCCTGGATCCGCCCCTATCACCACTTGAGTAGGCCTAGAGTGTCAAACAGGCCCAAAGGCAGAACTTGAGGTGGGAGACATAAATGCTGACTGATGTCCGCCCTGCGGAAGTGTGTAATGAGAAAGACACCCTCCCTTTTCCGAACTTTTTTGATTGAATTGGGGGCTACTTACTGTAGATACAAAATGTACTATAATTTCCATTATTTTAAATCAATTGTGTATAGTATAACCTTTTATATTTGAACGTGTGTAATGAAAGTAAACCATTTGGAAGAAAGTCCCCGGGAAGGCATGGGCCATGGTTTCAACTTTGATAAGCTTCATTGTATGTATGTATTTTAGATCCTCCTACAAGCAGGAACTCGCAAAGAAGCCTCATTGGTTTATCAAAGCCGCAAGCTGACCGAAGTCAGTCTCTTACATTCATATTTAACGTCCATGATTATGCATTGTCAACAACTCTGTAACTGGACGACATACATTAATCTTGGAGTGACTCGAACCGGGGACCTTATATGATTGGAAGGCACCGGCGTTAACCACTGAGCTACACATCGTAAGCTTCAATAGATCACCAATTAATCAATGGAACATTAAAAATCATCAGAGCAACAAAATGGCGGGGTACAAGATGTGCACTACTAGTCAATTCTAGCGTATAGCTCAGAATATCATGCATAATATTTGAAACTTTTCTGCTTCTGTTTCTTCTGTTCTGCTTCTGTTAGATACTCGTTAAAAACCCCTCTCGGGTCTCACAACGAGGATGTTGGTGCGCAGCGCAGCAGTGCTAATAACAATGCGTGGGCAATCTTGTCTAAACACCTCAGGACTAAGGCTCTCTTTAACGGCCAAGGATTGTGAATTCCAGTCTAGAAAGTTTTTTTTTCGTGCGTGTGAAGAAAGTCGGTTCTTAAAGTTTATTTAGCGCAACGGTCACGTTACGAGAACGCACAGAAAGTGGCGCAATATTAGCTGACTCAATGAACGTACGTTGAACTACTTATTCATTAACTTTTCATTAGTAAATTTCTAATTTATATATACGTTGAACTCACTAATTTTTACGACTTATCACGCTTTGCCTTTTTTCTTTTCTTTTTTTTTTGTTCTAATTATCTGCACAATTTACCAAAAAACCTGTTCTACCCACGTCTTTGCCGTGCTTTTTGTAATAAAGGTGATCATGAGGTTACCATGGAGAAGTTGTATTAACTATGACGTCATAGGCGACCTTTCGACGAGCACTCAATTGTATTTTTTCCCCTCTTTTGTCCGCCTACGCGTAACTTACCGAAAGCCGTTACGCTGTCAGCAGGACTATACTCATATATATGAAGGTCGGTAATACTAAGAAAGAAAATTAAAACATAGAATGCGAAGAAATCAAGAAAAAACAAAGGAAAAGAGAAAACAGGATGAAAATTTGGAAATTAGTCATCTGTGTCTCCATCAATATCATAACTCTTATAAGGCGGTATAAATCCCAAACCTACTTATGCATTCATATAAATATAAATGAAAATCGTAATGAGTTGGAAAATCAAGATCAGTGAAAAAACTTCCAGCCTCCACCGGGATTCGAACCCGGGCCTCCCGCTCTGTACGCGGACACCCTAATCAACTAGACTATGGACGCTGATTGTATGTCCAGAGGTTCGAAACCAGTAAGAAAGGTCGCAATTCCAATGTAGGCGTTTGTCACCTGTATCGAACAATACTAGTTCTGTTTTTGTGACACATTTTGCCCTACTCTAGAGATCAAACATGATGCTTACCAACTCGAAATCATTTGTGATTCCTAAAGCCGGATCTCGAAAGAAATACTTTGAACAGACTTTATGTTAATGAAATGGAGGTAAACGACAAAGGCAAATGAATATATATAAATGAAAATCGTAATGAGTTGGAAAATCAAGAGCAGTTAAAAAACTTCCAGCCTCCACCGGGATTCGAACCCGGGCCTCCCGCTCTGTACGCGGACACCCTAATATATATATATATATATATATATATATATATATATATATATATATATATATATATATATATAAATATATAATATAAATATATATATATATATATATATATATATATATATATATATATATATAAATATATATATAATATAAATATAAATATATATATATATAAAAATATATAATATAAATATAAATATATAATATAAATATATATTTATATATATATATATATATATATATATATATATATATATATATATATATATATATATATATATATATATATATATATATATATATATATATATATATATATATATATATATATTAGGGTGTCCGCGTACAGAGCGGGAGGCCCGGGTTCGAATCCCGGTGGAGGCTGGAAGTTTTTTAACTGCTCTCTAAATATATATATATATATATATATATATATATATATATATATATATATATATATATATATATATAAATATATATATAATATAAATATAAATATATATATATATATATAAATATATAATATAAATATAAATATATATATATATATATATATAAATATATAATATAAATATATATATATATAATATAAATATATATATATATATATATATATATATATATATATATATATATATATATATTTATTTATTTAAGTCAGGGTATGTATACATCTACTCAAATTAATAAAATGTTATAATAGATACGAAGACAGGAGAGGAACAAAGAAACATGTCATACATATAGGTCTCTTATGACATCACAGATCTTTCTGTTTCAAATACAATGATCAAATATTTACCCAAACCGTGGTCTTAAAAGTCACATGCCACTCATACAGCCCCATATTTTAACATATCAGAGTGATTGCTAGGAGGCTCCCAAAATATAAGACATTTTTTAAATGCCAGTGCAAAAAACAACTCAGTTTCAGACAAACGAAACACACAATTAAATGCTACGACGTCAAAGTGGATAAGACAGCAGATGGGGTGGTGGGGGGGGGGGGGTTGGGGGGGGTTTTATGGCAGAACACATGTGAGAAATATCCTACCGGTTAAATAACTGAAGTATAACTTTATTCCCTATACTCAGTTTACAGAGGCATGTGATCAATGGTGTTCAAAGTACCCTAAACGGACAGAAGAAAAATATAAACTTGAATAGCTTTCTTCGATATAACGCGACATTATATTTCTGATGGAATGACTGTGCATAACGTGTATACTTTACAATTAATTCGTTCAAAATATCAGATTGTCGTAGCAGTTCTTGTGAACTATACCTCCATAGACCAGTGACCTAAATCGAGAGCTAGATATAGGAAGGTACACTAACAAACGTATACGCGGTATATAGATACAATGTAAACTGACATGCAGTGCGTAACCTGGTTATAACATCATATCCATGGTTTCTCTATTCCTCCGTATCGTTTCAGTTTGAAAAGAAGCGGAATTGTATTAGAACGTGCCGAGGGGGGGGGGGGGGGGGAATTACCAGGCGTAAACATCAGTGGCGTGCTTAGGGGGGTGGGTGATTCAAATTTCCTCGACTGATGTAGGTTGGAGCGTGAATCTTAATGTAAGGACCAATGGGGACTCAATACTTTTAAAGGAGTGGCTATACTGCTCTGGGTGTGGGGGTCCTATCCAAAAAAGTTAAAATAATTAGACGTCAAATTGTGCATTTTGAGGAATATTTAGACTTTAAGTTTGCTATATATAAGTAGCTCTTAAAACGAAAGATTGTGCTAATGAATAATAATAAATTCAACTCCCCTCCCCCTCCCCGCCCTAGACTCATTAGATAGGGGCCTGAACCTTTATGGGAGGGCCAGAGACGAATCAAGGATTTATTTCTGCCCTGGGGACCGGTCACTTTCCTCAACGGAGAAAGTCTGAGAGTGCCATGTCCGGACGTCTATAAAGGTGCTAAATATCTAACATTTGCTATAACCCAAGCCTAAACCATGGTTCTAACATTGCTAACCCAAGCCCAAACCATGGTTGGGCTTGAGATGGGCGACAAGCCAATTAAATCAACCTCTTGATAAGTCAGTTATTTGCGATCTGCTGTGCTTTCTTTTTTTTCAAAATCCAATATGTTGATTTCTATTCATTTCATTCAGATCTGGTAAATACCACAGCAATTACGTTCTTTGTTCATTTTGTAAGGTTTCTCTGTTAATCAATTAGCACTCTTACATAATAATGTTATCAATGTTGACTTTTCCTTCATTCTGACTTAATTATGTTGTAATATAATTTGAGCAAATAGTCTACAGCTCAGCATACCGCATTTTATTGTCTGCCTATAGACCTATTTATTGAACAGAGCCATATGCTCAGGCAGGCATTAACTGCAGTCGATACCTGACCAGAATAACAAAGAATTCCTTCCGTCTGGAATATTTTATTAAATACCATGGTCTTTTAAGCAACAAAATTATGTAAAAAATAGCATAAAATAAATGGCTACATATATGGCTATATATATATATATGGCTATATATATATATATATATATATATATATATATATATATATATATATATAAACCAAACATTGGCTGTTTTACTTCCAATCACTTACCTAATTCAATTATTGTATCTCACTCGAGATCCAGCCTTTCTCTAAATGCAGCATAGTTGTTTAACAGTTTTTCCGTTATTCCTATATATATATATATATATATATATATATATATCCTCTACTTAAGATCACTCAAGATTTTATCCCTTTAACGTCATAAACATAGCCTACCGAGATATGTAAATTTGTGCATTATTAATAAATCTTTTTTTGATTTTTGTTTCAATTTCGCTGTTTATCTTCATTTATCAGGAAAAACAAAATTCAATTTCAATGCAAAACAAAAAATCCTTGCGGGGAGGTGAATTTTATCGTTGTTTTATAGTTTGTTTTTATTTTCTTTCAATGGTATATATTTCCTCTTAATATTCTCCGAGAAACCGGCGTATGAGTAAGTATAACAAAGCAGTGGCGTCGCCTAGGGGTGGCCAAGGGGCACGTGCTCCCCCAAAAAATCGTACCCCCTGGTGCCCCCAAATGCGATTTGTAGTGTTAAAACAAAATACTCAAACGAAACCTGTTTTTCAAAGGACGAAACGTATTATGTTCATCAGTAAAACTTCTTTCCACCGACCATCACAATAACCAGGTGTTTTCTCACTAGCAAGGTCACAGAGGCCCCGGCGTGAACCGCTAGTGCTTAAACTTCACTACTACCCTGCATGAATTTCAATTTCAATTTTCAACACTCCTATTTAAAAACATTATCAAAGCAAGAGGGTTGATTTCCATTTTTGGTATATCTTTTTTATCCGCCTCAATTAAAAACATCAATATCGGACACTGACTAAGCCCGAAAATTCTTGAACATTAAATTACTTCAAGTTGCAAAATATAGCACCAGATTGCATTTCAGGACAACCCCTCCCATTCAACCCACCGCCAGGACGGCATTCACAAATAAACTTTGTGCCTTCCTAATTAAGTGATGTGCCCTCCCTGTGCCCCCAATATTGAACTGTTTGGCGACACCACTGCAACAAAGAAGAACGTATATTCTAATGTGTGTTTTCTAACTTATATACATATATAACTCTGGTTATCAAATCTTAGTTACTTGCGTAAGGAGTTTGATGACTGTCTTTGAATATATTTGTGTTGCAAACTGGTTCATGTTGCCGTTTGCCAGTGATTTGGAAGAACTATCGTTCTCAGAGAGGTGAGGAGAAATTGGGGTGGGTGGGGAGGATCAAACAATCCGCGGGAACAGCTGGCGAAAATATCCCGTAACCGAACAATATACTAACAAAGACAGAGAAATCATGTAAACTAGTGGATATAAATTGGTCAGCAATTAGTACAAAAACACAACAACAACTTAACAACATGAAAAAACTGTTGATCGGTTTCGAAAATACTTCTTGGGCGTCATAACTGCATTTTCAGTGACAGTTTGGGTGTTTATAGCATAACTAATTACTTCGAACACAAAGTTTTGGTTCTAGCCTTAACCATTTTGGATGTTTGGCTTCCTCTAATCATGGTGTTGTATCATCTCGGCGTGGTCTTATAGAAAGGAGCTGTTAGGGAAGAACCAAGGCAACACAATCAGGCCAGGGATGACCATAACTGAAAGTAGTTTAAACTTTTTGCTAAAACATAACATTCAATTGCATGCAATGCACTATTCCGCCTGTCACACAGAAACACATGTACGCATGAGACACCATGCACATTTAAGGCATCAGGGATGATAATGCAATATGGCCCCCCCCCCCCTCACACACACACTCGTAGTAACTGGTTAATGGTTAACTGGTTTCCAATTAACCTGATGTGAACAGTTTACGACGCAAAAAACGATGGCGCTATGCAGTATTAATGTCTAGAGCCGTATATTTATTTAATATACGGCTCTGTTAGCATTCAGCTTGTCGGCGATCTCCGGTATCCAGTGGCGTAGCCAGGATTTTTGCAGTGGGGGGGGGGCGCTGGGGTGGCTTGATCATTTCCTGGGAGGGCGTCTTGTTATTATCTAAGCGGAGCGCCACCATAAGTTGGCGCGCAGCGTCTCAGAAACTTTTAGCTAAAAAGGCTTCCTAGATCGTTGGAAATGGCACTTCCCAGGCCTTGTTAGCTGCTCTAAAGTTTCCTCAACATCATTTAATTTTGAGATCCCATGTCTTGATATGGTCATCAAATAGTTTAGTGAAATAGAAAAAAAAACAGTCTGGTAAGTTACTTTGAAATATCATGACATCTCTTTTGTGAGTTTGACACCGGCATTGACATTTTATGACAATTCTGCAAATTGCGCGTGGAAAATAAGGAAAGATTGGCTGGGCTTTCAGGCAAGTAACATACTGAAATGACCGAACTATATGTCAAACTGACATCAAAGATTGCGTCTGAAATATTATTAGGGTGAATAGACTGATTGGCCGGTAGTTTTCAGCGGTAGTATTGTCTCCTTTCTTGAAAATTTGGTTTTTAGCAGTTTTAAGAGCATCAGGGTACGTCCCAGAAGTGAAAACCCGATTGAAAATGTAACAAAGTATCGAGCAATGACGTGAGAAACCTGTTTGATGTCAGCATTTTTTCCTTTTTAACATCTTCTTTGGCATTCCAGTACCAGGAAACGACCTTTCTATAAGGGAATAGTATAGCTCACTAGCTTGTTCAGTTGCGCACTGGTTACATGATCCCGATTGGCTGTTTTATTAATATTTATTCAGGCGCGTAACGAGGAATTTGCCAAGGGAGGGGCGCACCTGTAGGCAAATTTTCAGAGCCGTAGATTCAGCATTGGAAACTATCAGAGCCGTATCAGGGCCGTATAAGCGTAGCGCCCCCATATTTTGGCGCGAAGCGTACAAGAAAATTTTGGCCGAAAATTTATTTATTTATTTGTTTGCCACAAAAGTACAAAGTGGAGGAAGTCTTCCATAAAGCTTAAAAGCTTAACAATGTGGAAGACTCCCTGAAGAAAGAAAAGAAAAGAAAAGAAAAAACAAAATATATATATGTGTATGAATACATACATAGATATAAGTACAAATTAAATGTTCAATATATATATATATATATATAGTAATTACATACAGGTATAATTTAGTTTTAGTCAGTAACTAGCTATTATTTCCTTACAAAACCACTTCTTAAAGGATGTGACTGACTTTTTACTCTTTAAATCGTTCATTAGAAGATTCCATGTTTTTGTTGCACGGTTTTGTAGGCTTAAAGTTCCAATGGTGGTATTGTAGAGATTATAGTGGGCATGATTAGCATGCCTCGTGTTATGATTATGTACATCTCTGTTACTGGTTAAAAAATTGTCAAAGGCAGCTGGTAGTAATCCATTCCAGGTCTTGTAGGCAAATAATGCAAGCTTAACTTTAATGAGATCGTGCACTTTTAGTAAGTTGAGTTTCTTAAATAGGGGACTGGTGTGCTCACGTGGGGCTGAATGTGTTATGTGGCGAATGGCTGCCTTTTGGAGTATTATAAGATTGTTAAGGTTGGTGTTGTATGTACCAGACCAAATAATGGAACAGTAAGTGAGATGCGGGACAACCAGGGTCTGGTATAGTGTTCTGAGTATGTTTTCCGATAGATAATATTTCAACTTAGATAATATGCCAACATTCCGTGCAATTATACTGCAAATAGTTGAAATATGGTTGCGCCAGCTAAGTTTACAATCAATATTTACACCTAAAAACTTAGTAGTATAAACTTGCTTAATTATTTTACCATCCATACATATATCTTTATTCCAAATAAGTGTATTACGAGTATTAAAGACAATGTAATTACTTTTTTGTACATTTAGTGATAATTTGTTGGCTGAAAACCAACTACAGAATTTATTTAATTCATTTGACACGTTGGAAGATAATGTGATTATGTCGTCGCTCTCGAAGAAAATACTGGTGTCATCAGCAAAGAGAATGATTTTGGCTAGTTTGGAGACATGACAAATATCGTTAATATATAGAATAAATAACAAAGGACCTAAGACTGAACCCTGTGGAACGCCGCAACGAATTTTAGCAAGATCGGATCTAGAGTTTTTATACAAGGTATACTGATATCTGTTCGAAATATAGCTTTCAAGCCAGTTGAGAGTAGTTCCTCTAATGCCGTATGAAAATGCCTCCCAGATCGCTGGAAATTGCACTTCCCAGGCCTTGCAAGTTGCATCTAAGCATTTTCTATTTTGAAATTACTAGCGATATCATAAAAACGTACAAAAATATATGCTCAGCAGGGGGGGGGGGGGGCGGTCGCCCCCTTCGCCCCCCCCCCCTTGGCCTGTATTTATTAGAGCAGGAATTATATAATTCGACTGTCGTTAACATGCGTTTTCAGTACAGTGCGACTGTAGATGTCTTATCGGCCTATGCGCTATGTCAGGTCAGGTTTTTCAGCAACTATAGCCTACTGCCGGTCCGCGGTCGAAGGGTCGTTCATGAGTGGTCATCATGGAGATTCGAATGATATTCGGAATGATATATTTTTCGCACATGTAATTTTTTTTCGACACCCAAAATCCCAGTGGGAGGGTGACTGGGGGGCGACAAGCTTTCATGGGGGATGTCACCCCCATGCCCCCCTCCCCGTGGCTACGCCACTGCCGGTATCCATGGGTGTTGGTAGGATGAGCCAATTTCATCAGACCAAATTTCATGGAGTAAAGCTCTTGAATTGGTCTATGCATTAAATTAAGATGGTTTCCACTGCAACTTATTTTCACAGTAAGGCCTAATGGTAACGATATGTCCGATGCAGCGTAAGAACGAAGAAAACATTTCTAGGAACAAAATAACACTCTTCCTTCGCATATATATTCTTCACAAACAAGAACATTCTAATGCATATTTCCTATCGAGGGTTTGGGTAACTCGGTGTGCACTGCAGCCAGTTGTCCAATACTAGTACCACAACGTCTGGCGAAGGGGGGGGGGCAGGGGGCAGGAGGCTACAGCTCCCGTTCCTTAGTCAATTAAGGTCCATAGAAATTTGGAGGAACGGGGAAATAATGTGGGGCACCGGGAAAGTTTGGAATAATGTATTCTCATTTCATAATATTGGAGTTCCGACGACATATTTGTCCTCTGGGCGCGACCAGGCTGCCGCTCGATTCCTCTGAGTACCTCTCTATACTATAGTCACATATCGTGATTCAAACCGCTCATACTGACAGTATGAACAGTTGCGAACAATAAACATAGTCATAGTGCTCATACTGTCATGTGACTATAATATGCCTGTACATGTGATTGAGCGTGATATGCAAGTACAGTTTATAAAGAATGTTCGAACATCGGTGTCTGCTTTAGTTTATAATACATCGACTTTTAAGTCGTTCTGTCCAGAACAGACAATTTGTTAGGCAGCTTCTGTTTTTCTAGCCTTTTTTAGTTTCGACCCATGCATTGATGATATCTGTTCTCGTTTCAAGAGAATTGGAGTATTGTAATTAACGCACCGCTGTCATACTCACATGATCGCAGTCCCAATGTAAAGAAGACTGAGACTGAGTTTGTATCAAGACAGTGAACATGGTCTGTTTTATATCCCAGAGCTCCATCTTGGGAGACTTTTTTGATACAGAATTAAAGCAATTTGCCTTGCCCTACACCAGGTTTCCCTAACTTTACCCCGCCCCCGCCCCCAAGAACCCTCTGTGTATGTCAGAGTTGTCCACGAACCCCCAACTTTTCGAGACACGATCTGAGTTATTATGATACTGTAGGCCTAATACGCATAACAGTGCTTCGTAAAAGATCAAGTTCATAGTGTAATATTGAACTGTTATATCATGTTAAAACAGGCTAGTGACTGCATGTTGTCACTCAACAACAATTTTCAAGCATGAATTTATGCTAACTTTGTTTGTGTCGGGCAAAATGGAGGTCATTTGGAATTTCCAAAATAATAATAATAGTTACTTTGGCCAACCTTTCAGTTACATTCTCAGCTTTTTATCTTCACGACGTACTGTCATGCGTACACCAACTTCACCAAAGTCATGCGGCCTGTTTCCGTTTCATGATTCAGTTATCTATAACCTGCACGGTACGGTACTACTATGGCAACATATGCTTATGGAACGCGAAAGGAGTTTGTCGATAGGTACGAATTTTGTACATTACTAAATTATATGATATATCAGATTTTAGTTCAACAAAAAGTATTCTAGTTTTGACTTTCAGAAACGTCTCACGAACCCTTTGGGATGGACTCACGCACCCCCTGGGGGTTCATGCACCCCAGTTATAGGAACCCCTGCCCTACACACTCTTAATGACGGTACTGAACAATTAGGCTTTTTATTGACACGTTCATACTGCCAGACAGTTTTTTGAAGAGGCAAGCTCCAGATATGGTCCCTTTGCTGACATGAAAGACCCGTGGACTTGGAGTTGAATAGAGTCTGTCGCGAGAGAATATTTAGGAGTATGAATATGCATTGCTTCCAGACATCACTTCTCAACCCTCTTGCAGATATCATGCCCATATCGCGTGCTGCTAAGAAAAAGTTTGAAAATTGTGTTTGCACTTGCCTTAAGAGGATTCTTCTAATGTGGTGGTTTTTTCTTCGGTGATAGGTAAAAGGGTGGGGGGGGGGCCAAGAGGTGGAGAGAGAGAGAGAGAGTGAGGAGGGGCAATTGGATGGAGAAGGAGGGGTAAATCTTGTATGTCTTCCCCGTAACGCTGGATTTTCAAGTCAACACAAAGAAAAAATGCAAATTAGAATCAAAAGAATGAACCTTAGTTCCTTGATCTGAAACGAACCTTTCGAACCAACGTTTTGTAATGTGTGGTTTTGTAGCATCAGCGGAACGACCTATAGCTGTTATCATTCTCTAAATATCAAGTTAGTAATTATAAAGTTTGTTGATTACAAGTGTCAATGATGTAATTTATCAAAGTTTTGCTGTTTGCTGTGTAAACAAATCGGCAATTTGATACTTAAAGGGATCATGTTCTTGACATTTAAGAAATCTTGGACATTAAGCAAAATTCGAATAGTTTATTGAATAGTTCATAGTATTATTTCACAATCGAAAAGCACTTTTATGGTATACACAACAAAGACTGTCGACCATACAATATTATAATTGCTTCATTTTGAAAGTTTGACAGGATGAAACAGGGTCCTGTTATTCACAAGTACAACACCTTTAAGGTGCTGTAAATACATTAACCATCTCGGTTTATCTACTAACGTACATAGTTCCATTCAAATGAAATCTTACGCCTTGGGTTTAACCATTTCAGTGTTACTTTACAGACGAGCCTGTTCGTGCACACTCCTGAGGGTTTCATCAAGTTTCTCAACATTATTCAGGTGGTATATTGCCAGTAAACATGAAAGGCATAACAAGCCTAGCGTTTATCAGTTTGTTTATCGGTTTGGCCTTTTCGGCTGTGAAGATCGAAACGAAAACTCGAGAGGATGTCCCAAATGACCAGATCCAAAATATGATTCGGAACCTTGATAAAGAAACGCCAATGAAATCACACCCTAACTTCGCTACAGATGAAGGAACAGGACTACTGACCAAGGAAGAACTAGATATCATCAGAAAGAAACTCAGCCATCTGACCGGCG
This sequence comes from Apostichopus japonicus, assembly GCF_037975245.1. NCBI lineage: Eukaryota > Metazoa > Echinodermata > Holothuroidea > Aspidochirotida > Stichopodidae > Apostichopus > Apostichopus japonicus. Next base: position 19,927,196 of record NC_092570.1, read on the forward strand.
ATCAAATCCAAGGATTTATCAAGAAATTGGACACGATGGACATCGACAATCTAAAGGAATTCATCGCTGATATCCCTAAAACACAGTCCGTTGCAGAGAAGTCACTTTTTCGAAGAACGTAAGTGAATATGTTTCAAATGTCTTGATGTATGAACTTCGTCCATGTATGGGAAAATTAAAAGCGATTTTTTGTATTTCATTTTTAGACGTATACCGATGTAAACGGTATTGAAAAAATTAATCTTACTTTGTCAATGTGCAATAAGAATTCCACTGTAAGACCATACATTTCTATTGGCTTTATGGACACTTAAACATACATTAAACTAACGGATACGGTATAAAATTATGAAACTCACACGGAGACGGTTAGAGTTGTTTGACTATTATTTTTCTTTCAATTCCATGTTAAAAGGCTTTATAATTGTATACATAATTATACAAACTTTATTAAGTTTATGAAACTTAGCCTAAGTATAGACAAGGACATTTCATATTACATACATTATAAGAACATTAGTGCATGTGTGATATATACATATAGGCCAATATATCTTATTATAATGCAACCTAACGAACATGCACCTGATCAATTGGTTCGAATATAAACGGACGAGAACTGAACTCAAATATTCTTGACTTACTGGTGATTGCGTGTTCCAGTTTATCCCAATTTAATATTACGAAACCACTTTATAAATATACATATCAAATTATACATTCAGGCTATATGTATCAAAATATGAAGCAACAGCTGCATAAAAGACCCAAAGACAGATTAAAAAAGTATGCTTCCCGTACCGGGAATCGAACCCGGGCCGCGTGGGTGAAAGCCACGAATCCTAACCACTAGACCATACGGGACTACTTATTGGTTCTGCAAAAGGAATAATGATATATTCATAAACTCTTGTGCCATCTCGATCGTATTTAAAGAAAATCACAATGATAAAAGAAAGTGATCAACCGGTGTATCTGGAGTACAAATAATGTACCAACCCTGTGAATTGGGAGGATAGAGAGAGAGAAGGGGAGGAGGAAACCTTTCATACAACTGGAAAAGGAAACCAGAATTTAAGCCTAGAATTCTGCCAGGCCGTGAAAGATTAACGAATTCATTTATTTAGGTTATACAGCTGCCAATGAATGACCAGCAGTTTGGTAGACTAGAACAGCAAGCCTTTTTTCAAAGGGGTGAAACAATCGATACACCATAAATAGAGAGCTGTCAAATATATATATATATTTATATATATATATATATATATATATATATATATGTATATATAAATGAAAATCTTAATGAGTTGGAAAATCAAGAACAGTGAAAAAACTTCCAGCCTCCACCGGGATTCGAACCCGGGCCTTCCGCTCTTTACGCGGACACCATAACCACTAGGCTATGGACGCTGATTGTATGTCCAGAGGTTCGAAACCGGTAAGGGAGGTCGTAATTCCACTGTAGGCGTTTGTCACCTGCATCGAACAATGCTAGTTCTGTTTTTGGTGACATATATATATATATATATATATACTCTCTGTGAGAGCACTGAGCTACATGTGTACTCGTACTCGTGGAATTGTACTCGGGTCATTTTTAAAGGTGTAAGTACTTGTGCTAATAGAGCCTTGTACCCGTACTCATACCAAAAGAAATAATACTGGTACCCGTACTCATGTCAAGAGAAATATAATACTGGTACTCGTATAGGCCACTCGTGCTGTTGTTTACTCATAATACAAGTTTATCTATAGACCAAAAATATTGATTATCATAGTCACTACTGAGTGGCAGTTAGGCTGTATATATTGGTGTCACAAATAACCTAAGGTTGAATAAATTATCACCTTGCTACTATGGTTTGTAAATGTTACTACTACATGGTTTTACAAGTTGATCATGATTTATTTTCTTTCCTTTTCCTTAATTTAATATTTATTTATTTCAGTTGCTGGTGTGATCTTAAGTGGGGACCCTACAATAACCCGAATGATGTGAAGGACATGTACCAAATGTATCACTTTGACCCCGTTCAAAAGAGTATTCTTTTTGACCTTACGTGCCGGGATATGTTGCGAGAATGCCGTTCATTTTGTATGGACTATGCCCAGGATTTCTTCCACCAGACCGTTCCTGTTATCTCCGATGCAGGCGGTATTCGCGCCTGTCATCATTTTTCGTCGACCATCTTACGGACGAACAGTCGACACATTTTCCTGACTTACAAAGCCGACCACTGCCAGGATACCGTGCACGAGTATTTAGGTGAGGTCTGCTGTTGGAAATGTAACACGGGGGAACGTATTCGGTACAACCATGGGTGTATCAACAATCCGCCTAATGATTGCGAACTTTACGTTCGATAGGAACAACGACCTGCTTGAACCCTTTGAGACTTTTGTCAACATTTCTGTATGATCTACATACTGAATAGATGAGGAATTTAATAGGCTCTGTAGTATGACAAGCATGCAATAGTTAGTTTTTCTGTCAACTACAAGCAATATTTGCTTCGGTGGGTACTTTAAGTTTACCAAATCGATATAATTAGTGTATTAGGAAAAGGAAACATTAAACAGCTGAGGGTGTAATTGATAAAAATAAGACATTCTCGTAGAATATTCCCATCAAATGAGGCAAGAATAATCAAGTAATTAATCAGTCCAGTCGGTTCTCTCCATCCCAGAACACTTATTTTTTCATATTAAATAACCAATCACATATAACAAGCTAATAATTCAAAACTTTAAAACTTTTTGATTTGTACTTCGTTATTGTTGCATTTTTTATAGCATTTTAATATAACATATACTATCAGCAAATTGATCAAGATAAGCTTAAAGAAACTGTTTCATGAGAAAGTTTTTATGCAAATGATTATATTTGGGTGTAATCTGTTGGCAAACAATGTGAAAGTTATGTTGAAGGGAAATATCATCCACGCTGCTATGTAGAAAACCCCATCTCAGTATCCTGCCTCTAGCTCGAGATATGGTGGATTTAATGTAACCTATTTTGACTAGCTTAACCTTCAAATCTTCCAGGAAGTTGAATCACAGTAGGGAATCTGTGACGTCATGTGGAAAAATGCTCTTCAATATATTTTAAACTTAGACTAATTATAATCTTCATATTGTTGTATCTTTGAAACCTGAATAAATTTGGAATGTTTACTTAACTGTCAAAGTTCTCTGAATTTCATTACAATGCATGTTTTTCATTAAAATGTTTTTTTTCCCCTGTGCATAAATGATTGACAAATGATTTAGAAAAACAAAGAAATTTTCAGCTGAATTGCCCTGATGACATCATCCAATCTGCTGTTGCCAGATGCATTTACAAAATATCACAAAATTTATAAAACTTAAATCTTCGCGATACAAAATGTTATGAAGATGTAGTTTTCGCTAAAAGATTCGGAAAATTTTCAGCACTTTTGCAAAGCAATCAATTTTACCCATCAGAAAAACTTAGTATAGCTATTTCATATTAACGACACGCACTCACCCACACACTAATCATCCGCCTGCATGACTACATAGGTTATGATTATCATCGAAACCAAAAAAACAAGAAACCCGCGGTTTAAGATATCACCTTTCAGTGAAAACTCGTATACACTTGTTTAAAAAATCTTGTGAACCATAAAAACGTGTGCACACAAAAATTTTCAGTAATGATTATCACCAAGCAAACAAATATTCCTAAATTTGCTTACAAATATTTCGTAACATTTGGAAACACTTTAACCTATTTGAAGCGGTTTTATTCACAGACGTCTATGGCAAGCCACATGTGCAATAATTCGATAAACCCAGTTTATCGCCGTTAAACTCTGTTTTGCGATCGACAAACTGAGTTTATCGAGCGAAAAGCAGAGTTAACGGCGATACACTCGGTTTGTCGAATTATTGCACATGTGGCGTGTCATATCCAATTCGATAAACTCGGTTTATCGAGCGATAAACTGAGTTTATCGATAAACTCAGTTGATCGATAAACAGAGATAATCGATAAACTTAGTTTATCGAGCGAAAAACATAGTTCCAATTTGATAAACTCGGTTTATCGCCGACAATCTTAGTTTATCGAGGTAACCCTGCTTTTCGCTCGATAAACTGAGTTTATCGCGACAATCACGGTTATCCATTCGATAAACTGAGTTAATCGATCGAAAAACAGAGTTTAACGGCGATAAACTCGGTTTATCGAATTATTGCATATTCTTGGTTCTCTGAATGAATCGGTTTGCTTTTAACAGTACGAACCATTTTGCTTTCGTCATGGCGTCCACTCGTGCTTCCGATCTTAACTGCATGCCGTTGCGATTGCTTAGGACTATCTACCATTGCGTAGTTGTCATCAGCTAGAGATGTTTCCACTACATCCTTCATTTGCATGGATAGAGAATCGTATGCATGACTATTATCATTAATGTCGTCATACGTTGCGTTAGTATCTCTAAAAACATCAGAAATTGTGCGTTGGTATAGGTATGGTTGTAATATGGCGTATTGTAGTCAGATTCGTGTTTATCATTTGGAGTGGTAGCCTTCGCCTTCTTATCACCTTTATTCACTTTACGGTTCGACTTATTTTGTTCCCTGCAAAAACGGTAAACAATTAAAACAACGATAAAGACCACAACTAGACTAACTAAACTGACTCCAATGACGATTACGACTAAAAATCGATTTCCATTAGCCAATTGACTTGGACCATCCACGTTTAAGAACTTCTTTTAGTACAAAGGTTAGAGGTTCAAATTAAAAGTGGGATGAGCAGTGAGGTTGGGGGGGGGGGGCGGAGGGCTGTGCCGGGTCCGTGGAGGGAACAGAGAGGGGCCAAGGACCAGGATGAAACCAAGCGTTAACCTTATGAAAATCAATAATTATCATCGTTCTCTGCTTCCACAAACCACAAACAGATAATTAGTAGAAATCTGCATCGTGAAGCAGGTTTTTGGTATCAGCACTAAACTAAAACTTTCACAATCTACTCCCCAACATAATCACCCTTTGTAAATATTGCGATCTTCCGCCATACGAATCACCTCTTCTCGTGCCAGACTGGTGCAATTAGCTGTCAATTTACCCGAACAGGTAATGATAATAACATGGTATGCAGTCTGTTTTGTTTTGTACGCAAAGAACGTTAGTCTATGGTGAAGTATATACCTATAAGCTGATATATTATGACAGCAAGAGACATTCTCTATGCACATCACTTCGGCTACATATGTCTGCCTGTCTGTTTGTCTGCGCATTTATGTCTGTCGTGACACCTTCATATGACGTGTCCTCAAGGGCGTAGGAACCGGGGGGGCCCCAGTGAAAAATGTGGAGGGGCGGAAGTATCATTCCGCCCCCCCGCTCCGCAAGTCAGAAAACCCCTTTTTCATTTCCAAATGAGAAAAAAAATCTCATTTGGAGCACCAAATTGCATCTAAGGCCAGGTGAAAATACAAAATTAAGTTTACAAAATGGAGTGGGGTGTTGAAGTGTGCTATATTGCACCAAATTGCATCTGAGGCCACCTGGAAATGCAAAAAATTCCAAAGGGGAGGGGGACACCCCCTCCCCTTAGACCCCTCCCCCAGGCCGGCCATCAGTCTTCAGCCCCCCCACTCAAAAGTACCTTCCTACGCCACTGCGTGTCCTTGTCTATTCGTATGACAACCATTGAACTAAAGTGAGCGCTTTAGGCTTTTCTAATATACCTTTACTCTCCACCCACGTCAGTCACAACTCGTATATGTTTACTTGAAGAGACACTGATATATGCAAGTACATACAAATAATAATTTGTTTGCTCATTTCAATGGGAAATATCCTAAGCAAATGCCATTCATGATAATAGCGACACTTGACATTCAAATAGTAATCAACGATTTGTTATTAAGATTACAGTTGGTAAATATGAGGTCACCCCTACATGAGATGCAATTTTCTCTCGAATCAAGTCGTAAAGACACATGTAAGTACAACATGAACCATGATAACGTCGTGGCAAAGTTCACACCTCTGAACTGTTTTCATATGCCATACTAACTTGGCTAGTCTCTCGTGTCCCCCCCCCCCCCCCCCCGTTGTAACAGTGGCTTAATCACGGTGCGGATGTAATTGTTGTATTAGACCCTAATCCACTACACCAGATTCACCTCGAAGAAGTGCCAAATTAAGACTGTCCGGGGTCCATGAGGCAACATTTGTTTGGTCCATTCCCCTTTATCCATTTTTGTAGAAACAATTCGAAAATAAGCCCGTTGACCTTTGCGCCTGTTAACTTTTGGGACCATTGATCTTTGGGCCCATAGGCAAGTTGCCTCATCTCCCAACTGGATAATTCGCCCCTGCCCCCTATAGATGTCCCGAATAAAACGCAAGTGAATACAAATATACTTACTCCGTCGTAATATTTTGTCCAAAAAGAAGTACATGGATTAAAATTAATTTTAATAAATTTGTCCAAGTTGTTTGATAGCTTTACAAGTGTAGGTCATCAGCTTGTTAAGTCAATTTGATGTTCTATTAAATTATTGCAGCAAACAGTTGAAACACATTTATAAAGGAGTGCTTTGCCTGATCATCTTATTTTGAATAATATTCCGCAGGGTTTGAAACATTGCTGACCAAACTGAACAATCTGATTCTCTGCACGAAGTGATTATTAATCTATGTAATAAAATAACTTGTATAAATGAATAAATAATAAAAACGACGGCAATACAAGGACGCACAGTACATGATTAATCACGTATATCGTGATATAAATGGAAGTTAAGTTTTGGCAGTCTCACAGTGTTTGCTACCATGTTACCGTCGTAACGTTTCTTTCAAAAGAGATAGATATCGGTCACAATTGGTCAAACATGATGTAGTCAGTACTATTTATGTATGCTGATGTTGCATCTTGTCGCAACATGCCCTTCTATAGGACTGTATGAGTGTATATGATGAGCATTATATGTATAAGTAACATACTTTCTAGAGCTATAAATTTCTGTGAAAGTGATGCAAGCAAGATAACAACTTAGTACAGTCTCATTCATAGCTTATGCAGTCATGCATGTACATGGGTGATACGGAATGCTATAGTTTGACAACTCAACTGGCTGAATTAAATGGTTTATCGAGACGACACGTCGCTTTCATATTATAACGGGATCGAACAAATGTCATTTCATCGCTATAATATAAGCTACCAGTAAAACCTGCTATTACATCCTAAACATGTAGAGTATATAGGCAAAATGCGTTTATGCTGCTGTTCACCGCACATTCATTGATTTATGCGTTGTGTAGTGAGCAACATATTGGTTTTCTTTCTCTGTTTTCCCCTCATTTCATAGATTTTTTACACCTTTGCATGGTGTGCAGATTGTTACAGCAGAGACCACCTGTGTGTTTATCAAGCACGTGTAGTATCGATCCAAACCAATATCGAATATTGGGTAAGGACTGCACCAAAACGATATATATATATATGCCCAGTACCTGCCAACATGTTTGGAAAACATTTCGTCATTTCAAACCTGGATATTTAATATAAGTTTAGTTGCTTCTCCAAGAAACATTCCGATCAGTTATCTGGATTAACTTTGGTCTCCGATCGGTGTGGGATTTTTTTTTCTGATTTATAACCACGAGATCTGATACTTAACATAGGAAAATGGATCTTTTGTATATTTGTTTGAGCATCTTCCGCACAACAATCGGAATAGGGTACTTCGCAATCAAAGGAATTCTGAATCAACTTAATACGAGAAAGGTAATGATGTAAGCAGCATTTAGACTTGTAATATTCTATTACACTTAAACTATGAGTATCCTATATCTAACATGATCGTCTACGGAGTTGTAGGAGTAACCCCTACATGGGTGGGGTGCAGTGTGCCTCCAAAAATTGTTCTGTTTCCCTGCCCCCCTCCAAAATGTCAGAATGTTCTCTCTTTTTTTATAGAAAATAAGTTCCGCGTGGCCCATGGCTAGAAAAGCTTTGGCCCCCTATAAGTCTGCATGAGTGCATATATTGTCAGCCTGCTACACTAATATTACGTTACTAAATTTAAGATCTCGAGCTTCCAAACCAATCTAAAATAGTGAGCATGGATAAATGAACCTACCACACTTTCATAGCACACATATGTAGGCCTAGTCTAATTTGAATATAAGATTTTGAAGGTGAGCAAGAGTTCTTTAGTGCCATTCAGTGATTAGGGTAAGTAACAGGTGATTGCACCATTTTTTTTTTGGTCATGAGGAAAGGAACGGGTATTGGGAGGTGAACGTGGGGGGGGGGTGGGGTGGAGAGGTAGATATACTCCATAAAGTCTGGGGGTGGAGAGGTAGATATACTCCATAAAGTCTTTGTAAAGGATATTGCATTTGCATTTGAGTCAGTGAAAACATGTGGATCTGATGCGATGTTCTAAGTTAAGAAACGTAATCATCGATACTTCAAAGAGTCGGGAAAAAATCCATTTATTTCATGTGATCCTATTTCAGAAACGTAAGCTGGCCGTGCTTGTGATTACTGCGTGCTTTCTGGTGTGTTTCATGGTTCTACAACAGGAGGATACAGATACCATCGTTAAGCGAAGGCTTAATACATTGTACGCTAAATATAATCTTTCTGTTGATGATTTTGATAAATGGAATTATTCCAGCAGTGATCATTTATTCGACAATAGTGTATTGCGACCAGTAGCTAACAATTACACCCAGGAGCACGTGATAGCTATAAATGCACCAAGAAACAGTATAAATTTCCATTTTCAACCAGTCAAACCAGACGTCAAAAACTCAGTTAAAGATGTCTTAAGAAATAAAACGAAAGGAATAAGGCTAGGTGAGAAGGATATTAAAGATCTGCAATTAGTTGGACAAGAAAATGATGACAAACAGAAAACAGAAGATGAAGATATCAACACAGAGGACAAATCGAGCCCTGAACTAACAAAGGAGGAATTAGAGGAAGCAGTGGAACAATTTCAGGCGATGATTCCACCCGTTGAAGAAAGCGAGGAGGAGGATGAAACTGAAGAGGACAGGAAACCTGTCAAAAAGGTGAAAACAGTCGCAAAAAAACCAGGCAAGAAAGAAGCAAAGGTTCCAAAGAAAGTCGTCGCGCCAAAGAAAAGTACAAAAACAAAGAAAGTTGTTGCGCCGAAGAAACCTACTACGAAGAGAAAGGAAATTGTCCCACCAAAGAATGCTACAAAGAAAGTTGTCGCCGAGAAGAAAACTGCACCGGTAAAGAAAGTAGTAGTACCCAAAAAAGCTGACGCTAAGAAGACGAAGAAGACAGTTAAAGCTAAGGTACCAGCAGAAGACCCAAAGAAACCGAAAGTAGCTAGAAAGAAAGTTGAAACTCCAAAGAAGAAAGTCGCTAAGCCGTCTCTTAAAGATAAAGTAAAAGCAAAGAAAAAGACGAAAACATCGGTGAAACGTAAAGTAACGGACGAGCAAGGAAGAGAAATGGAGGAAGAACTGTATAAACTTGCACCAGAGGTAAGTTGGTAAATAAAACCACTAAACTGAACAGCTTTTATTGTACCTGATGTGCTGGATGGATTATCTGTTACAAGTTATTGATGATGCTATGACAAGTTATTGATGATGTTATTACAAGTGATTGATGATGCTATTATACAAATAATAAATGGTTATGAGTGCGATAGTGCAAATATTTCATGAGTTGAAAGATGGAATGTTCCATTCAACGAGGCGCAGTCGAGTTGAATGGAACAAATTACATCTTTCAACGAATGAAATATTTGCACTATTGCACGAATGGAAACCATTTATTATTTATTTTATACAACACCTTCAAATTTGGATATAATTGGATGTAAAATGCGCTCATGCAACAGATTGTTTTGAACAGACAGGTTTCTCTGCTCTCTTACCATTGAAAAAAGTGCTATCAAAAAAGTATAACACATGGTTCTATTTCATAGAGTGCAATAGAGCGGATTTTGCATGCAATCGACGAGCAATTGACCAATCAAATGGCCGAAATATAATTAGGTGTTGTATAATACAAGTTATTGATGATGCTATTACACGTTATTGATGATGCCATTACAAGTTATTGATGATACTATTAACAGTTATTGATCATGCTATTACAAGTTATTGATGATGGTATTACAAGTTATTGATGATACTATTAAAAGTTATTGGCGATGCTATTACAAGTTGTTAAGGTTGCTATCACAAGTTATTGATGATGGTATTACAAGTTATTGATGATAATATTAAAAGTTATTGATGATACTATTAAAAGTTATTGATGATGCCATTACACGTTATTGATGATGGTATTACAAGTTATTGATGATACTATTAACAGTTATTGATCATGCTATTACAAGTTATTGATGATGGTATTACAAGTTATTGATGATACTATTAAAAGTTATTGGCGATGCTATTACAAGTTGTTAAGGTTGCTATCACAAGTTATTGATGATGGTATTACAAGTTATTGATGATAATATTAAAAGTTATTGATGATGCTATTATAAGTTATTGATGATACTATTAAAAGTTATTGATGATGCCATTACAAGTTATTTATTTTGCTATCACAAGATGTTGATGATGCTATTACAAGTTATTGATCATGTTATCGCAGTTAATGATAATGATAAGTACACGAAGTTGTTGATGTCATTAGAAGTTATTGATGACGCTTTTTCAAGTTCTAATATCATTAGCATTCTGATAGCATTCTGATTAGCATTCGGATAACATTAGCGTTCTGATAACATCTAACATTGTAAGAAGTTGTTGATGATAGCATTCAATTGATTGATCATAGTATCAAATGCTATCTGAAATTTTGCTAATGTAGGGACGTTTAAGAAGGCGACACATTGTTCGTGTCTTGTAACTTATTTGTACACTTATTTGTAACCTGGGAGGGGGGGGGTGGTTAGTCTGCACGGAGTGGGTGGCTCCTCCTTCGTGCCCATCCTGGCTACGGGCCTGGTCATTATCTCACTGAAATGTTTGCTGATCTATTTATAGGTATTTGACTTTGTTCCTCGGGAATTCGAAGCGGACGTCTCCAGCCCGTGCTGGGTTGATGATGACGAAGACACGTGGTGTCTTCCATACTTCTACGTCATTGGTATGCCCGACTCTGGGTCTGAAAATCTTTGGCAGAAAATTCAGCAACATCCAGCAGTAGCGGAGACATCCATGTCAGGCTACCACTGGTGGAATAGACGGAGAGCGCGTAAGATGCATAACTCTATACGGTTATGCTAAAACTGTTTATACATTTATAAATATCTAACAGCTTCAGCAGCCGATTCATACGGAGATTACAGTAACTACTGTAAATCCTAAAGTTTTTTACCACAGTAAAAACTGGATCGTGCTGACAAATCTGATAAATCGGTAACATGTGCTATAAGGATTACAGTAAGAACTGAGGATATGTGTAATCCCAACAAATCCCAACAACTTGATTTGTTGGAATTACACATATCCTCAGTTCTTACTGTAATCCTAACACATGCTACCGATTTATAGCTCGATCCAGTATATACTGTGGTACAAAACTTTAAAATTTACAGCAGTAACTGTGTTCTCTGTGTGTATCGGGTGGCTTCAGCCCCAATCCTGATATGCAAGTTATGCTATGGTAAGTACATCAAATCCGCAGATTTGGAAGGTTGGTTCGTGGCGTTACTGCTTGGTCAAAACAAGGAAACATACTGGCATATAGTGGTCTAAATAGAGTCTGTTGCTTTTTAGTTTTGTTAAATACAATAAAAGACCTGCCCTTTTGAAATGGAACATCTTTTCGGATGAAGTAACTACTTTTCCCATCCCGAACCCAAGATGGCCGGGTCCAGGAGGCGAAGCCCACGGACTTTTTAGCATGTGGTGATGGTTCTTATTCTCTCATACCGACTATAAAGCACAATAACACATATCAGAAAACAGAATTGTGAAGTTCGTTTGCAGATATTTCTTGTTCTCTTGAAGTAATTAAGAGAACAGAAATACATTCCTGAGAGAAAATCAATCTCAGTGGATTGAGTTACAATGCCCTGCATACGAAGCTCTAGCAGTTTGTTAGTCAAATATTGTCCAAACCTGAGAAATGTTTAGACGTAAGAGGAAAACAGAGTGAACGGTTTTGTCTATATATATTTGTTTAATTTTTCTTACGTTCATGGTTGCAAAACCACGCAAAATTCGCCTTTTGGGTGGGGAGTGATACCCCACATCCCCGTATGTATACGCCCCTGAGTAGAACAAAGAGTTGATTTCGATTTAAGGAAATTTAATTGAAAGAATAGATGATGAGTCAGTTAGAAGGTTAAGTTTTTGGCGATTTATGCAAGATCTTAGGGGGCGGATTGTGTGTGTGTGAGAGGGCAGGGCGGGGATGGATGGGGGGTGGCGACATAGAGAGTTAATTGTTGATCGTGTGGGCTATATGTGAACACCGTCTCAACGAATGCATAAAGTACTGACAACTATTTTAATACTACATGGTAAATTAGAAAACATAACATTTGTAAATAAAAGACAGACATTTTATCAAAAGAGGGTGGGGGCAGAAAGGAACACAGCAGATTGAGAAACTGCTCCTGCCATTTTAATAACTAAGAAACATTTGTCTTTGCAGGTGAAAAAGACGTTCTTCTGGAATCTTTCCAATCTTATCTTGAACTTGGAGAAACTGTTATTGCGGAATTTGAGGACAATAACTTTGAGATGATATACGGTAAGCTTAATTGTTAGGCACATCACGTTGATATATCTCATGTTAACCGTGCCGTGGTTTCTTTATATATATATATATATATATATATATATATATATATATATATATATATATATATATATACATATATATAGCGGGAGGCCCGTGGTTCGAATCCCGGTGGAGGCTGAAAGTTTTTTCACTGTTCTTGATTTTCCAACTCATTACGATTTTCATTTATATACATATATATATATATATATATATATATATATATATATATATATATTTATTTTCTTTATTTATATATATAAATATATATATATTTTTTCTTTATTTATATATATATATATATAAATATAAATATAAATATATATATATATACGTGCGTAAAGTTGCCAAACAAACATTGCACGATATTTCGTTGCTAAATGTGCTAGATATGAGTGGTAAATACCACATGTTAGTTCTAATATGTCAATTTAGGTGTGAATTAGCGAATGTGCAGGTACTTTGCCCAGAAGTGTCCGTGAGAGATTCCTCAAACAAATTCTCATCTGCAGGTGACCATTCTACATCTTTATTCTGGGACAATGGCTGGTGGAATCAATATTACCCAGGCTTCCAGGAGGCACCCAGCCTTACCACAGCAGATATTTTAGCAACTGTTTACCCCAAAGCCAAGTTGTTGGTCATTGTGACTGAACCTGCAACGTCGTAAGTTCAAATACACTATCAATAACATCTCCAAGCTAGTACACTGTAAGAAATGTACGTAATTTTACAGGAGTTTTGCCGCGTGAAATAACAGTCGATCCTGTTTTTCTACGTTCTTACGGTATTTTACCCTAAAAGTACAGTGCTCAGACGAACAATTACGTAAACATGGTAAAATAACATTATATAATGTTAATGTATCGTCATCCACTGTTATTTAACATTAGCGTATCGTTATTGTGTAATTTAACTGTAGTGTGTGTAAATTTACGACACCTTTCTTGTTAATTCACGATGTAGTAACTTCAATTGACATTTGAAAGACGTAAAATGACGCAGAAATTGTAAAGTAACAGGCATTTCATCATCTTCTGTTAATTAACAGGGAAATATCAGAATCTTGTAAGTTTACGGTTGCAATCTGTAATTCAACACTGTGTTTTACGGAAAAGTATAAACATTTCAAGCAAGTATAGGCCTGTATTATATACACTTGCAAGACGTATAGGCCTATGCTAATGCAAACATCGTAGACCCCTTTCCAATGAGTCCCGATATTGTAGTGTTCAGTACAAAACCCCGCACCGAGTTCTAAAATTTCCTATACGCTTGTGAATTCAACTATGAGCTCTGTTTCGGTGGGGTTTTCACAGTTGTCTCCCCTAATCATGGAAAATCAGTTTTTGTACCGTATATTACCGATATGTAGTTGATGTTACTGTTATTGTGTTATTATCATGGGGGAAATATCCTGCTAACGTGTTGAAACAGTGATTCCGTTTACGGCAGAGGCGGCGGATATAGGTTGGCCACATAACCGGAATCCCGCCGCCATGGTTTACGGCACAAAAATACAGTGTTCAAGTAGAAGCATTAATAAGGTAAAAGGGCAACGTATAGTCATCTACGTAATGTAACTTAACGGTATACAAGTCGGTGCGGACTGGCCATACGGACACTTGGGTTGAATGTCCGGTGGGCCAGTGGGCTAGGTAAAAATGGGCTGGGTTGTGCCCCCCCCCCCTCTAAATTAAAGTTCTGTGTTGCCATAAGTCCTGTGAAATGTCATATCCGGTGATATAGGAGATATTTAGCCAAACAATTTGGTTGTAAGTTACGCGCCAACTCGAGTGGCGCTCCCCAGATAGTAAGGAGCTTTAGATTGCACGATGCGGACCTCTCTACGACGAAAAGACTTGCGTTCTGCGCAAGCGTCTACTTCACCATCTCGTTTTCCCTGAGATTTTACATCGGGTGTCAATTTTTACATTGTACTCAAAACGACAACTTGAGATAGCGTGTGACGTCATATGTCGTCTACTCTGACCAGGCCAAGATAACCACATGACTGTCATTTTCCCCGTAGTAAGAATCTTAAGCGCAAAGCCAACAGGACCATTGCGACGACGTACACTGTCGGTTTACTTCCCCGTTGCACTACTCCGCGCCGTGCAATCTAATTCTATATTGTCACGAATATGTAGCCCTCATCGGGTAGGTCACCTAACTTTTGCCTGACGGTATCACTGTAAAAATCCGTCACTAGCTGTTTCATAATATTGCGGCGTAAAATAACAACTGTTATTTAGCTTTCTTTTAGATATGTAACATAAACGTAAAGTGCTCAGACTACAATCACATAAATATAGTAAAATAACGTTAATTTATTGTCATCCTTGAATTGAAATACCGCTTGAATTTGTTGTGTATCAGTTATCATCACAACAAGTTTCAACTTGATATTACATTGGCTTTAGTCTCGCCTATTGGCTACGTTGATCACATGGTGTTATTGCGCCAACCAGGAGTCTTAACTAACTTCCTTTCGCGGCGTTTTTCCTTGCTATCCTTGGTTCGTATTACTAATGCATGCTTGCCTAGCCTGCGCCTCGCCGAGGCAAGTTACAACATGCAGAATCGGAACAGTACATACGTATGTATGTAGAGCGTGTACCAAATTACATCGAGTGCTGAGCGAGAACGAGTAAATGAACACGTACGTACGGACAAACGTAAATAAATGTGAGTGCTGTCAATGTCGTATCACTTCGTAGTTCGTCTTACATGAATATCCAAGTTTCAGATTCAGTTGGACAAGAATGCAGTGTCAAACAGGCAAGTGATTTATTGAATTTCCAAGATTACAAGCATGAAACCTGTATGTGATACTTGCAATTTGCAATGCAAGAATATCACACATTACGTTAATCACTGTAGGACCCATAGGCACATTCGAAACGCACGTTTTACTTGCTGCATAACTGGTTGTATTCGAACGTTTTATACATACAAAGCGTTAGTGTCACATATTGCAAGGAATCACACAGCAGCAAGCTATGATCAAGGGGATGGCCATGATGAAGGCCTAGGCTCATATCGAAATGTAGGAGTTGGTGTCAAGTGTATGCTAGCATTTTGCCAACACCAAAGCTCTGATATCAAGGAATTGATCTCTCACCTAAGAGGACATATTGAAAGTGGTTTAAAGGTAGATTGCCCATTCGAAAATTGTAAAATACAATTTGGCAATAAGAAATCATTTTCATCTCACTTGTCTCGTCATCATAGAAATTATAAAGTAGGTGATGTAGCCTCAAGGTATGTTGTGACTGTGAGCCAAGGCCCCACAGATGTGGTAGGTGAAGCCATATTCCCTATAGGCCTACATAATGAAGACAACTCTGACAGAAATGAATTAGATGAACAAGACTCTGTTGAAACTGAGCAGGAACAGGATCTCAAAAGTCGTACTAGTACTAGTAGTAGCCATGAAGGGGATACCGTCGTTTGTGGTGAAAACCCCTCTGAAAATGTAAAAGAATTTACACAAAGCGTTGCACTATTCCTGTTGAAACTGCAGTCCAAGTACTTGATTCCTAATTCAACCATTCAAGTAATTGTTGAACAGATGTGTTTCCTCAACCAACTTGGAAATGAGAATACAAAAAAATGTATTGTAACACAACTACAAACAGCTGGCATAGGTCTAGGCCTAGCTGATGAGAGATGTAATGAACTTGCTCAAGATATTATGACTGATGTTTCAGAATTAGGATGTTCTCTTGCACCTGCTAGTGATTCCCAACATTTTCAGTCTCCAGAATGTGGAAAACTGCGATCTGGATATATGAGAAAAAAATATTGGAAAGAGAACTTCAAATACGTGAGCCCAGAATCAATATATTTGGGAGAGCCAAATGGTGGCAAGAAGGAATATTGTCACTATGTGCCAATTTTGGAGACACTAAAACTCATGTATGAGGATAAATCTGTTCAAAACCATATCATACCAGTGGATAAGGAAAGAAGTGGGTATAGTGATATTCAGGATGGGAAAGTATTTCGGCAGAACACATTTTATCAAAGAAATCCAGATGCTTTGCAAGTTATGCTGTTTCAAGATGGGTTTGAAGTTGTTAATCCATTGGGATCTTCTAGAAACAAACACAAGATGCTTGGAGTTTATTGCACACTGGGTAATATTGATGCTAGATGTCGATCACAAATTGATCCTATACAGTTAGTTCTGTTATGTAAGGAAAAGACATTGAAAAAAATTGATTCTCAGAGGGTTTTTTCAAGGCTCATTACAGATTTAAAGCATTTGGAAGAAAATGGTATTGTACTTAAAAATGGTTATGTTGTTAAAGGGACTGTAGTTGCAATAATTGGAGACAATCTAGGATCCCATTATATAGGGGGTTTCTGTGAAAGTTTCAGTTCTCACTATTATTGCCGTTACTGCTTGCTTTCAAAGATAGAAATTGCCCAAGGGCTTCCTTACGTTGAAGGAGTGTATCGCACACGTGAATCATACAGGAGAGCTCTACAGTTGCTGGATGACGATGGTGAATCTGTGCACCATGAGGGAATTAAATTTGATTCTCTCTTTAATTCTCTGACATATTTTCATGTAGCCAGTCCTGGGCTTCCTCCATGCCTTGGCCATGATTTATTTGAGGGTGTTGTGGACTATGACATGGCCCTTTTTATCCAGTATTTTGTAGCTAAAGAGTGGTTCAGCTATGAGGAATTAAACAGAAGGTTGCAACTGTTTCCATTCAAAGGTCGAGACTCTGCAGATATGCTGACTAGTGCAGTCAAGCCTCAAGGAGAAAGGATTGGTGGACAAGCAGTGCAAAACTGGTATTTCTTGCGTTTTTTCCCCCTTGTTGTATACGGGCTAGTTCGTAACATAAAGGACCCAGTATGGCAGTTACTTCTGCAACTGAAGGAAATTGTTGAAATTATTGTGTCTCCAACTTTGCAATCATCTCAGGTAGCTTTTCTGAAAGTATTGGTAGAGGAATATCTTGAAGGGAGGGCCGACCTCTTTCCTGAAAGGAAGTTACGACCCAAGCATCATTTTCTACTTCATTATTATTACCTTATTTTCATGTTTGGACCTTTGATCAAGGTTTGGACTCTCCGCTTTGAAAGTAAACATTCTTTCTTCAAAAGATGTGCCAGATACTGTCAAAACTTTGTCAACATTACTTCAACATTGGCAGAAAGGCACCAATTACTGCAGGCATATTCCTTTCATGGACGTTTGTTTGCTGATGATGTTAAAGTAGCAAAAGGGATCCCATTCCACCCAGAGTTATATGCCGAAAACATCCAAAAAGCTGTTCTTGATTTTGAGTTGCCTACACAACAACGTCTTGTTTCTGACGAAGTTAGTGTGTTCTGTACAATTTACAAGAAAGACTTGTTTGTGATAATAAAGGAAGATGAGGACTGGACATTTGCTTGCATTATGCTTATATTGGTGGTAAGAGAAAAAGTTGTTTTTATTGTGCAGAAATACCAGACTACCCATGTGCATGAATATGGCTTATACCAAGTGAAAAACAGGGCAGCAGATTCAAACCCTGTTTCGTGTGTGGCATACTCAGACCTTCTAGATTATTGTCCTTTGTCAGCATACAAGGTTGATGGGCAATACATGCTTTCATTGAAAAACAAACCCACCAATATGTAGATTATTTTACAGGCTAGACAGTTCCAGCACGGCTTCTGACACTGATACTGATAGAGATACTGTAATAATATCAGACATAGAGAGAGTGTGCTGGAATAGTGTACCTGACATAAACGACGAGCAATTAAGAAGACTCTTGGCAAAATTAGAGGCAGCTGGTGTATTGACTACAGATGATCTGGAGTACATCAGAGAAGATGATATTTTGGGCATTGTCACACCCATCCAAGCAAGAAAACTGATCAAAGGATTTAAAAAAGGTAAGAACTTACTCAGTACCATCTGTTTTACCTTCCCCATCAACGCTGTAAAGTGAAAACAGTCTAAGAAAATATGCGAACAAATGTGACCTTGTAGATTTTCAATATAGCAAAACATTGCAAACTAGGCTACATGTCAAATTTATTCCATCAAAGTTCACTGAAAAGTTCATATTTTACGTCAACTGTACAGTCAGGGGTAAAGTGGATTAATTGACCAATCTGCACGCGCAACCAGCAAATTGGTGGTGACAAATGTCTATATTAGCAATTAAATCTGAGCACAAAAATCCTCACATATACTGACAGTAAGGTCCATGCCATATTTCCATTGAAACAGCTTGTGTGAAATTGTAATATTTTCATTGGACTAGTTTGTATTGCGCAACCGGTATAAAAAAACATGCAGCCTCCGAATTTTTGAATAAAACTTATATAAGAACTGCATTGTATTGATTAGGATCGTTACTATTTAACGTAAGTGTGTATGCAAACATGTATGGTTGTCCCACGGACAGTCTGCAAATAAATTTGTCCCAGCCTAAATTTACGATCCGAGGCAAACAGACAACAGCTACTTTTGAGCCCTGTATCTGTATACAAAAGTTACTTCCAGGTGGAAGGGCTTTAATCAGAAACCTACCTAAGTTTATATGTTGGAACTGTGTTCTAGCTTCAAACCTGCGAATGTTTGTAGCTTCGCGTGGTTATCATGTTTATAATGATAGTAGCATGGCATGTTGTATTCGTCACCCAGTATAGTCACATATTGCTGCTGTCTCTGTGCCTGAAACTACGTACCCCCTAGCCCAGCGTACAGTGCAGCTACTTGTACTGCGCACACCAGGAAAATAGCAGGAACTTTGAGGAATTCTAGTTAAAAATGTTAAGTTTGGTTTGAGCCACAGCCAATATTTAGCTAAGCCTAGGCTTAAATGTTACAGGCATCTAGCCTCTAGGCTTTACCTGGGCTAAAACAGCATTGTGTTGTTGCATGTAGCCTAGCTAGCTATAATACCTGGGCTAACCCTGGGTTAATTGTGTTACGGCATGTACTGCATGCACTAGTTACTGTATAATGTTACTGCACTGTTAGTGTTAGTGTGTTACACTATTATAAAAGCCTAAGTTGGGCTAAGAAGTCAAACCTACACCAAGCTTAGCCAGATATAGTGGTACAAATGCAAACCATTATCCCGCAACTGTTAGCTTGACAATTTGAATGTAGCTGGCTGCATTAATTGTGCACTGTCCATTCACTCTGTTGAACCATATTGGCTGGCAAAACGAACAAATTCTTAATCCTGGCTCACGTCAGTGCTGTATAGCCACAACCGACAGTGCGCAGTCGTACTGCGCGCATTAATATGCAGGGCCTTTAGCTGAATTAATATGTTGTGTTCTCAACAACACAGAATACATCTATTCCCTCTATTGTGTAGCTGCTTTTTTAGTGACTACTCTTCTAGAGATAATCCTAAACTGTACAACTACATAGCTATGCAGGGATGGATTATCATTCCTCTTGGCTTTGGGACTCCATTATCCCTAAATTGTGCTACAAGGGGCACATATATGATGGATTGCTACTGCATGGTTGGGAGAGAACTTTAACCAAAATTTAACATGATCACAATCTTGACAGGTTTATGATATTCAATGTTGTCACAGAATTTGAACCACCTGTTTTTGGTAATTTGTTAATTAAGGGGTTCCTACATATTCTCAAAGTCAGTAAATCAAGCTCTGTTAGCCTTTAACTAGCTGTGAATTTGTTGTTTATTTTATCAAAAGTACAAATCTGCTTACTTTTCCTAGTGCATGACTGCATGTACAAATGGCCCACAATGTAATGTATTGTATTCTTACATGCATGTGGACTTAGGGCCTGCAAGTTATGTAAATATTCAATTTTCACAAATTAAACTAAGGCTGAAGGAATATATGCCATGCATGGTGATGGCGCATGTTTGTATGCGTGGGTGTGTGTGACACCTTGCCTTGTAAACACGATATCACAAGAAGTGAAAATCGCTTGAACTTCAAACTTAGTATATTGGTAGCCTGTGGTGATTAGATAACCCTTAGTGTTTTTCATGGAGGTAAAAGGTCATTTGAGTTCAACAGCTCGGGTCAGCAGGGGTCAAATTGTGAAAACCATGTAAACACGATATCACAAGAAGGGAAGCTTGGACAGATCTCATATTTGGTATGGGGGTGTACCTCATTGAGTGCAAGAAGCCTATTGTTTTTGGTGGAGGTCATTTAGGTCAGCAGGGGTCAAAGTGTGAAAACTTTGTAAACACAATATCTCAAGAAGGGAAGCATGGATCAGTCTCATATTTAGTGTATAATTGTACCACATTAAGTACAAGAAACCTGTGGTTTTTGGTGGAGGTCAAGGTTCATTTCGGTTCAGCAGGGATCAAATTATGAAGACTTTGTAAACATGATATCTCAAGACGGGAAGCTTGGACTGATCTCATATGGTATTAGGTGTACCACATTGTGTGCAAGAGCCGTATTCTTTATGGTGGAGATCAATTGTCATTTGCAATCATCAGGGGTCAAATTTTGAAAAGCTTGTAACAACGATATTGCCACATGGGAAGCTTGGACAGATATCATTTGGTACTTAGGTGTATAGAGTGCAAGAACCTATTATTTGTGGTTGTTAATGGTCAGTTGTGGTCACACTGCTATTAAATATCTCAAGAATGGGAGTTGTCATTGTGAATGTATTGTTTATCACATCTCAATGCTTTATGCTGTATTACTAAGATCAAGTATGTTGTACACCCTCTCTATACAGTACATCAGTGCATGCAAGGCATTTTTACATTTTGGTTAAAATGGGCAATTGATCTTATCTTGTTCTTATTTGATCGTAGATGAAAGCTCATCAAATGCAGACTCATCACCATCGAGTAGTGGCCAGAGCCGCACTGCTAGCCGCTGGCAACCAAAGGAAGTGACGCTGTCTCTATCACCAGGTTCTACTTATTTTCTTCTTTTTTTTATTGGCTAATTTTGTCAGCCAAAGGATTCTGTGCAAGAGTTCGCAAGAGTTTTCAACACTTAATTGTGGTTTTGTCTGTGGGTTTTTATCCAATAATAACTTTTCTATGCTTGGAAACTCATTTACATGATTTCTAATGTGATAAACATTGTTTTTTGTATGCAGTCAAGTTGGTGCATGTGCTTGTCTGTATGTGAGGCCCTAGCTTGTAACCCAATATTTCAAGATATATAGGTAACTACAGTAGATTTCATATTTGGCATGTGGCTTCCCCATACCAGTGGCGGCGGAACCGGGGGGGGCTTGGGGGGGCTCAGCCCCCCCAATAAAAAAGTGTCATCCCAACCGCGTCTTCACGCCCCGTGAAAAGTGGAAGCAGTGAGTGTGAGTACCGGTAAGCGTAACACAACTTCGTCTTAGGCCAATGACTTGCCTCATTTCAGCCAGTTCTCCAACATCCCCTTACTTAGTGGCGGATCGAGCGTCCATATATACAGTCAGGGGCGGATGCCCCCCCCCCCCCTGACGGACTCAAATGGACTGCTGGCACCCTTTTCAGCTTTTCACTACTTTTTACTTATTCGCGATTTTTGACTATTTTATTGCGCTCTCATATACCTATTGACATTTGTCATATTCTGTCGGTGTATTTTCCGACAAAATGGCGACGACACCTATTTATTCTCCGTTTATCTGCAAATTAGCAAGGCCCCGGAAAGGGTCATTTCCTGCAATCTCGGGAGTATCTTTACTCAAAAATTTTCTGTACGCTCCGCGCCAACCTGTGGTGGCGCTCCGCTTAGATAGTGTCGAAAGCGCCCCTACAGACCATTCTTGCCCCCCCCCGACCAATACCCCTAGCCCCGCCACTGCCCTTACTACACTCAAAAACGTCTTTGCGAGTACACTACGAGTAATAGCTACTCTCTTAAAACACCATCGAATATACAAATTACAATGTTTTTACAGACTTTACGTGCAATCTGAGAAATTGCAGGCTTGAGACCCATATTTTAGGGCCAGGTATTCGCAGCATAAAACACTCGGGAAGTGCCGTTTCCGGCCATCTGGGGGTTTAAAAAAACCCAAAATTTTCTTGTACGCTCCGCGCCAACCGATGGTGGCGCTCCGCTTAGATAGTCTCCACACATTAGCCCCCCCAATAATTTTTCCGTTCCGCCGCGCCTGCCCCATACTACGGTAAGCACAAAAACCCTATTGTTTTGGTAGAGGTAAAAGGTCATGTGTGGTCAGCAGTGGTCAATTTGTGAACACATTGTAATCGTTAACACAGTATTTCAAGAATGGAAACTTGGATGCTATTAGGGGTTTGAATGTACGTTACATGATGTACAAGCACCCCATTGCTTTGGTAGATGTTCCACATTGAGTGTAAGAGCCTATTATTTTTGGTGCAGGTTAGAGGTCATTTGTGGTCAACAGGGGTCAGATTGTGAAAATGGTGTAACACAATATCTCAAGAAGGGAACTTGGTATGTAATTAGCCTTTGGGTGATGTAGCCCTTGTATTTTTTGAGATCATGAACAGAGGTGAAAGTTTGAACCTTGTAAATAAGATATCTGAAAAAGTAGAAGTTGCTCAATTGAACTTGAAACTTGCTTTATGTAGGTACCCCTTGGTGAGTAGATGATACCTCCTACTTGTATAAGGAGTCAAAGGCCTTAGGTAAACCCAAGACCCTTGCATTTCTCATCATTTCTGGTCAGCAGTGTGTCATGTAGGAGAACCTTGTAACAGTAGTTGCTGCTCATATTGGCAAGGAATCACCAAGTCTTTTGACTTTCAGGTTTATTGAATTGTCAATTGAAAGCATCTGTAAAGATACAGTAAATCTTTGTTTTTATATATTTTGTAGGTCAGCTTGTGTTGATTGATAAATGTGACAGCAATCTGCTTGTGGAAAGCAAACCTTATTGGCACTGTTTACATTTGAATGACTTATATCTGAGTTTGTGTGTGGGGAGGGGGACAAATCAATGTTTATACGAGCTTCCATATTCATCCCCTGTCCCATACTGAATTTTGTATGAGCTACATACTGTACTATTATTGATTCAAACATTCAATTGTTTAAATCTGCACATATTCTCTAATTTGTTCCTTGAATTACAGTTGAAGGAAGCAAGTCTGCCCCAAGTAAGGTAATAGATTTGGATATGATGTTGAATAGAATTCCAAGAAAAACAATACATATTTTGGAGAGAAATGAAAGACTCCCTCCAAGAATTCGTAAAGAGTTTGTGCGACTAGTGGTAGATAACATTATTGACTGCAAAGGAGCTACATACCCTAGAACAAGTGAGTTGCGTTTATATGCCAGCCAAATAGTCAGCAAGTATAAAACACTTGGAGACCATCTTGATGGAGTGGTAGTTGGAACAGGATACGAGAGCTTACTGAAACAATTCGTCAATCGAGTGGACAATCTTGGGAGATCTGTTGTTCAGGGATCACTGAAAAGAAAAGCATTGGCAGGATGCAAAAGTCCCAAAGAGAGACTAGCAGACCAGTACGGGTGTGTAAATTGGCAGCCTGAGTCATTGCCGGAGGGTGAATCGGGGGAATCTCAAAGAAAGATTATGAATGAGCTGAAAAGCCTGTGGGAGTCTGGGACTGGAAAAACAAAGGATGTAAAGAACAAAATGATACACACATATGCTACACAAAGAAAGGACATTAATGAAAAAGACTGTGTTCTGACAGATATCATAGAAAACTGGCCTTTTTTGTTTGAGGAGGAGTACTTGCTGGCTCACTTCAAGAAACTTATGGGATTTGACATCATGGAAAAAATGTCATCTAACTTTGAGCATAGAGTTCCAAAGCTTTACAGATACTTTCAACAAGTAGCCAAGCCAAAGATTGAAGCAACCCACAAAAAGATACAAGATGCAGTTGACAAGAAAGAAGACAATAGCCCTCAAGTAATGGGACTGCTAATGCTTCTGAGCGAGCACCTAGGAGAGGATCTGGGAGAGCATGTAAAGAGTACTGACAAGGTAAGCAAGGAACTGTTTTTCATAATTTCAAAACTGTTATTTTCCTTACTCATTACCGGCAACTAGCTTCCTCTAGTATGTTATGCCTCAGGTAAGGTAGCGTGCCCAGAGACCAGCAACCAAGAGAGGGGTGGATTTAGGGACTATAAAACTAGAAACAGTTGTGCACCAATGGGGCTAAGTGTTTGTGAAAACAGTCTGACGGGTTTTACTCAAACATAAAGACAATTGATCATACAGGGCCTCCTCATAGGACATGCACAATTTCTACAGATGCTCTTGAATTGTTTTATGTAAAAATCAGGCCTCAGTTTTATAAAGCATCTTATGCTCTAATTTGATTGAATTTGTTGCCAATATTTCATTTTAACCTATCTTGCCTTTTTCCCACTGCTGACCATTGACTGTATCAATTTTCTTCAGGAAAAGAGTGCTGACACATGCATTGAGGCCATGGACTTGCAAGGCCCTGTTGTTCTGGTTGCACATGGTAAGTGTTGTTTGTTTTGATTGTTCATGCTACTCCATAGTGCACTGATCAGTGACTAATTACCACACTAAATACGCTACTGGAATTGTTCCAACAAAAAATATGTCTACGTAACCATTCATTTATGTCAATATCAAAATATGGTACGTACAACCATGCAGTTTACTCAGGACTGCATCATGATTGGACACCATGCATGTTGGGTAGTGTCTGCAAAGGTCATACAGTGGTCAAATATATAACTTTATACTTACTGTAAATTCCTTGTGTGTGTATTCATCAAGCCATGCTATTTATAAAATTGTATGCTTTGCCCCATCAATCTCTGATGCTTTGTAATAGGACTGGCAAATTAAAGGTAGTCAGGACTCGCCCAAAGGCAAAATGATAACAGGGCCATCACCAACTTTCTCTTGTCCGCAACCCAAAGTTCTATCTAAGCTCCGCCCATTATTTACGTGGGTCTGCACTCTTCCCATTGCAACTATCTGTGAAGTCCCTCCCATTGTTTACAACTCACTCTCATCCAAGTAAACATTGACCAAGCCAGATCTGGTTTCACCCCCTGGTAAGCATCAGCAGGCCTTGTCCTTAGCTCCCCTTAGGGCAATAGAAAAAGTTCTGCAAGTCTCTTCTTTGGACCTGACAACTAAATAATTATGACCAAAGCTTACCAGACTCACCTAACATGGTATGTACACAGTACTACACACTAAAGCTGTAATTGACACCTTGTAGTACAAAGTTTATATGCTGGTATGATTTGCACAATGTAGAAATGCATGCAATTTCTGATAATTCAATATTTTCTTTTCAAAGGGAAAGTACTGACAGCAACTTTGTTTTCTCTCGCCATTGGAGGGAAAGAAACGACTAAAGTAACCAATCCTCTATCGGGTGTGTGCGTATGGTTTGCAGCTTATTATGTCTTCAACCTACAATATCCAGAAAAGGCGCCGGCACTCTTGGAATTTATCCAACGGTGAGTAGTTATATTGTAGTCAAGGACGACCACTGCCTCGTCTAAGCGTCAGGAAATAATGGGGATTGTAATTATTGTGCAATCCTAGGAATCCCTGTAAGCTTTACATGTCCCCACTCTTGGGCAAATTGCCCTTATCTCACAAGCAGTTTCCCCATATCAAATTGCACTACAATCCGACATAACAAACTCTCCACCAAAATCCACAAAACTCTCACCACAAATTCACTCCACCATCAAGTCCCAGAGTTATGAAGGTGGGGTATTAAAAACCATTAAAATTCCCTACCCTAGAGTGGACAATGCAACTGGTAATACGGACCAATAATGCCACTAACATAGAGGTCATGAAGGAAGTATACTTTGAAAGTGCATAACCATCAAATCGTTTGCCCTATCCACTTTAGGTGCAACATCTTTAATCAAGTTAAACATTTTTAGACTATACTTCAAAATGTTATTGCGTCCTGATGAATTTGGATGATATCTCGCTCAATATTTGAGTATGGAAGACTCAAAAAACGCAAATGTTTAAACTCAGTAAAAGTGTAATTACCAGATCCATAAACAACTATTTTCTGTAACACATGTACTTTATCCCAAAATACCATGCTGCAAAATGCCAACCTGCCTATGGCCATCATGGACAATTGATTATAAAAGGTTTCCAATCCTTACTATAATACATGCATGGGTATTTTACTATATTGTTATTATTATATGATTATATATAATTTTAAAGTTTTCATCCAACATGAGGAGATACCATTGCATCCAAATATTTTGAAATTGCCCAAGTACTCTATAGTGATGCATTTGTGGTGTTGCTTGATTAAAAAATAAATACTGAATAATGATTTTGTGTTTCCTGCAGGATCTTCCTTGGAATCAACCCGGACTGTGGGACTAAGAGACAAAAGATGAAAGGAAAAAAATCTGCTGTCAACCCAGTAGTGCTTAAACTTGCAGGCGAGATGAGTAACTTTGAAAATGACTGGGCATTGTAGGTCGCAGAATGGGATACATCCATCATGGTTACAGAACACTCTCAAAACTTTTTTTCGCTGGATCAAGTTTGTATTTAAAGTTATAACACCTCTGTTTTTCAGTACTTATAGAGGTGGTTTGTCTCAGATATTAGGGTAAAAAGCCACACATTGTGTGCTACACAGATTTTGATTGCTTGTTTTATTTATTTGGTTTGTTATTTACTTTTCATTTTTGTCCTGTTTCCATAAAGCTTGTAATTGTTTGGAAAAGTTTAAGTAAGTAATGGTGTGCTATTGCATACATGTGATTTTACCTAGCTGGTTACTTGAATAGACAAGTTTTTTTCCAATTCTATAACTCCTAAAGTGATTTATGTGAAATCAGTATTGCTTCTAGGAAAGATGTTAGATCATGAATCTGTTATTTAAGCAGATGTATGTGGTTTTCTATTCTGGATATACACAATACTGTTACAAATACAAATTTGCACTAAAATATTTCAGAAAGTTCTAGTTGAAGAAAATTTTGGCAGCTATGACATGTGTTTCTGATATCAAGACATTTCTGAAAGGTGAAATCTGGTTATGGGGCTACAGTAGGATTTCATTTTTATGGAGATCATGCACAGACCAAAAATAATCTGGCTAGCCTATCTTTTGATTTGAGAAATTCCTTGTCCATGTTAAAAATGCTAAATTTTAGCATAATTGATTTTATGTAATGTTTTTTTGATAAGTTGCTGTTAAAGCAAAGTTAGTATGGGGCAGTCCTTGGTTTCTGATGTCTTTGCTATTTCACAGCAGCATTTTCAAGCTGGCATACAAAGTATGTAAAAACAAACTATATTAAGGTGTTAAATCAAGTACAATATCTTTTATGAAATTCATTTCACCGTTAACACTGCCTACAAATTGACTTGCTTTGACATATATCTGTTCATTTACAGGAGGTATTTGCGATGGCATTGTAAGTGTCAGTACAATACCGTGTTTCAGGATGTTTTCATTGTTATTTCTATGTTCCTTTCAGTTAATAAAGGTTATATGAAACATTTACTCACAGTCCACATGTTTTTTTTAATAGTACATGTCTGCTAGTTCAAGTCACAGCTAGTAAATGAACTTCACGAAACGTTTTTATACAGTCTATGTTATTTTACAGTATAGTACCGTCCGCCAAAGTAACAGTATAATACCGTTTTTTTACAGATTTATTTCAGTAAATATACAATGGGAAACGTTTTTTCACGGTCCGTGTTATTTTACGGTGGACTACCTTCCGCCAAACTGACAGTAAAATACCGTTATTTTGCAGATTTATTTCAGTAAATATACGATGGGAAACGTTTTTTCACGGTCCGTGTTATTTTACGGTGGACTTCCTTCCGCCAAACTGACAGTAAAGTACCGTTTTTTTACAGATTTATTTCGGTAAATATACGATGGGAAACGTTTCCTCACGGTCCGTGTTATTTCACAGTGCCGTTTTTTTACAGAAGTGAGATGTTGTAAATTCACGACGGGAAACGTCGTTTCACAGTCAATGTTATTTTACGGTAAACTACTGGCGTCCAAGACTGCCAGTAAGTTACCGTTTTTTTACAGATTTATTTTTTACAGTGTACCATTTATGGGCAATATTTAGGGTGACGATATTCTATGCACATTACTAAAGTTACCCAACATTGAGCCTGATCATGTGTAGTATTTATACCCTCTCCGAGGGACCGATGCTACTCATTGACATAACATCACCATGATTGTACGTTACAGTCTCGATGTAAGGGGAATGGTGTTGAGAATGGATTAAGTTCTTTGGTTTTCGTGCATGCCCTGGCTCTATCTTTCGTAACTTTTCTTAAAAACAAAACTGTAGCTTGCCTACTCCAAATATAATGTTTAATAATAAAGTTATCATAGTAACATATATTGTATCTACGCCAGTCCTGTTGGTCTCAAGCGGTGGTCCGCAACCTATGGGTTGTGAACCAATACTTGGGTCGCAAAGGATTTTCAATGGGTCGCGAGAACGTTTCAGGAACCGCGGAGAAAAAAATGTTAACTTATGTTAAGTCAAGCCATCTTTACAAATTGAATACGGTGGCACTGTTTGCCAATCCCAGGATTATACATTGTCGATTCTTCAAGTCCACATCGACGACCATGTGGCATGAAAACAGACCCAACTATCGCATACGCAATCATATTCAAGTAGCATTGGGATGATAAATTAAACAGGGGGGGGGGGGGTAGGGGGCGTGGTTGTGAGTGTCGTGGCCGCAAAACGTTTTGAATCTCTGCTCTAAAAGACATTCACAAAAGTAACCCGCTACTAAGGTGTCATTTAGAAAATCAAATTCACATATACGGTGGCGTAATATTCAATAAATTTACGATCGTTACGGTACACATTAAAGTCACGTCCATGACGTAAGTCCCTAAACAAGAAGTATATTTAACTAATCTAGCTAGGTAAGGTATCCTTCATTATCACGTTCCAGATTGTTTGCAAACCGTAAAAAGAATCGTGTAAATATGATGATTATCAGTACAGTTTATATCAATACAAGTATCTCGGAAATATGCTATCTGTGATGTATAGAACCATGCACATGTGGTTCAGGGTTACATATAACAGGGTTAACGTACCACTAATGGTAACGATTGATTGGAGTGAGGGTAAGAGTAAGGGTAATGATATTAGGCTATAGGAATAAAGGCAAAATTTGATGGATTGATCATAATATTCCTGGAAATTTATTTATGGTCCTGTAAGTATGACGCATTATGGTGTGTTTATCTGCGAGGTAGTGAGGCGGAATGGTAGTGTGCCATTGTGTCGATGCGTTTAGTGCTGGGGTAGGTGCATGTGACTGGCAGTGTTGTGGTGCACTATAGCTGTAGTGGAAGTGGTACATGTGTAGTGGCAATAGCAGCTATAATACTGAAACGTTAAACTTCCTTCTCTGAGGACGCAATGGATCCTACATACACAAACGGTACACTAGCATGCATCGACAGCTTGCTTATTGCAGTATTACATTATACAGTGGACCATAAGACACTAAAGTTTCAGCAGTCTGACAGATTGACGCTTGCAACCTTTATAATCTTCATAAACCTACTGCATATTAGTTATTATCCCGTACATGTCATCATATTTCCATTCTAAATAACGTTTACAGAATGCAAATATGCAGAAACAATCATTCTGAATAGAAAAGAGTAAATGACAGACCAAGTAAATACTCAAATGGATTCAAAAGGATTGTTTATTTAACTCTCTACTTGAAAGTTGGTATACTTACATCTTTACTGTTATGTACTTAACGTGATAAACTCTCCAAAGACGGGGCACAATTATACAAACAATCAGTAAAAAAAAAGGGTATAAATATATCAGGGAGCTGCTCCTGAATACATATATAGGCGATCAATTCGGATACGAATACGAGGTCACATTAACTTATAGTTGGTAAATTTGACTTTCTCGTGTAAAACTAGACTGTCTGGATCGCAGCAGTGTCTGTTATAGAAAATAAATAAACACAATGACAAAAGTGGTAGTGGCACATGATGATACGGGTGAATTGTGAGGAAAATTGGTTTCCGCGATAAATTCGGTGTCATCGGAACAGGCTGAGGGGGGAGGGGAGGAGAGAGGACGAGAAGGAAGAGGGGGGCGGGAGACTGGAGTGATTGAGAGTTCTAGGTTGTCACGTGTTTGTTAAATGAAATGTTGAGGAAGGTTATATTTTGTAAACAAAGCTATCGCACTGCTAAATATTTGCCTGAAAAATAAGAACAAAAACGGACGTCCTTTCAATCGCCCTTTACTTCCCCTCTTCTGCATACCGGCTTACTTATTTCATAGGAAATTTTAAATTTTTTTTTGCTACCACTTGATGTCGAAAAAATGATAGGATAATTATGATGCTAATACCCCCCCCCCCCTCTTCCCCAAAGAAAAAAAAGTGTTTAGTATACATTCATATGAAACCCAAAGCCAGTTATGAATATGAATATAATGAATTACTTTATTTAATTTTCTTTTGAAGGATTTACCTGAATTATGTAATTTTGAAGGGTGAGGAAGCCACACCAGATGACTTCGACGAAAGAGTCGCAAATTCGATCGACATTTTCGAAGAATGCTTGCAGAATAAATCGCCGCGTACATGTCTTTACGAACCATATAATCCTCAGGATAAAACAATAGTACGTCTATAAATATATATATATATATATATATATATATATATATATATATATATCTGTATGAGCCGAAACTATCTATTCGATATTTTTTTTTCTCGATAACATTAAACACTAAGATCCCTTAACGATGCAGTTTATAAGTATGACTAGTCAATCATATTTAATTTTATATACAAGAACAATTAAAACATAGTGTGGTATTTAATATGATTGATATTAGCATGAACGAGTGCATGAGAGACGAAATTTGTAGTTAATATACTTAATCTTGATCTAGTATAACCCCTCAATGAGTTTATTCAGTTATTGTTATGTTAGTTTGAAATTATAAATTTAAACAAATGAGAAAGTAATTACAAGTTTTAATCGGAATACCTTGATAAGCAAAATATTTTTAAATTTGTAATCAACAAAAGCACAACATCAAGCGAACGTTTCTAGGAATTAAATCCGCTTGAGTGACTTATTTTTAAGCATTTTGTATGATATTATTACTTCCGCAGCATCTCAATTGGGGCCTTTTCTATCAGTATTTCGATGACTGGTTAAAAGCTTTTCCACTTACCCAATTTCATATCATCGAAAAGAATAATTTTGAAAAGAACTGTCTGGTGGACTTGCCGAAGATATTTTCATTTTTAAACTTAGGTAAGATTTACAGAAACATTTTGTGTTATGTAATTTAGTAAATATCCGTGAACAATGTCTGCTACTGTACAAAACACCAATTCAGTCAAAATCATCATCATTTTTTGATGGGTATAGAAAACAGGCCGAATTTAATATCTTTGTACTATGTATTTAGTGAAATGGTATAGCTGTAAATACTACAATGGTGTCGGTAGTGGGATGTCGAAGGCCGTAATGTTATGTTACCTGTTATGTTGTGACATTGTGTGTCGGTGGTTGGAGATTAATGGTAGCATATAATTGCTCTCTTGAAACGACATGGGGTCTGTTGGAGAAGTTGTATAAATAAAGGTGCATGCTTATTTGATTACGCAACCACGTATGAAATGACTTCAATTGATGAATGAATCATTGTTTTCGCGTTCTGATATTGTTATATTGATGGTGAATGTGTCTTTGTGGTGTAAGTGGGTTGTTGGCAAGCTGTATAGAAATATAAATGATAGTTTAAATGATGATGGGATATCAATAATGGTGTAGGAAAGGTGTTCAGCAACCATTCACTTAAAATACTCAACATCAATGTAGGAATTGGGCGGCTTTAGTTTTCATTATTCCTGCATGTTAGTAAGCAAAAAAAATGGAATAAGTAAATAAAGGATAGAAAATCAATTGCGTAATTCCAAAAAAGGGGGTACAGGTGAACAGACTCACACTCCAGACGAGGGACAACGAATATCTTTAATCCAGAGGAAAAGAACAAAGGAACGGAGGTTTACGTATAACATATAGGATAGAGTATGCTTTTCTTTTTGAATTAATTGTTTGTCTAATTGTTGTATGTTTTTTGTCAAACAGAGAGACTAAGCATGCGCAAGATAAGGGAGATATGTCAATCAAAGTCAAATTTGTTCAGAGTAGCACCTGCCGACAGCGAACCAATGGATAAAGGTACGAAGAATCTCCTGGAATCGTTTTACGCGCCGTACTTCGACAAACTTGATGAGGTTCTTCAAAATCACTGAGCAAGTTAAAGAAAACACAAAAAACAACAACAAAAAACAGCTGCAGCAACAAAGAAAGAAAAAACAGAAGAATAAATGGATGTTAGGAGATTGTTGATGAAGAAAGGGACACTTCTGGTGGTCTAAGCAGACTACAGGTACAGGTAAATACATATACATTATATGTGTAATTTGTGAAAAGTTAATTTTTCTAGGGCTGTTTGGGATAACTCTGGCAAAATTCTATAACTTGTTATATATTTTTTTTAAATAATTTTGATTACATCTTGTCATTAAATAATTTTGATTACATTTTGTCATTAAATAATTTTGATTACGTCTTTTCATTAATTCCCTTGGTCCAATGGGGTTCATTATACTAGAGCAGTGGCGTATAGGAAATAATCAAATGGTGACGGGTAAGAAGGCTGCGGATGGGTTTGGGGTATTCCACGGAAAAAGTTTTAGATGCTACAGTGGCCCAAATGGGACGTTAAACATGTTTTATTCTTGACATTTGGTCTCCGAATTTGTCATTTTTCCCCTCTACATTTTGACTACTTTCTCACAATTTTGTATTCTTTCTACGAAATGCGTGAAAATTTCATCTAATGATTTAACATTTCTTCTCAAAGTTGTGGCTTTTAAATCAAAATTTCGACTTGTTCCTGGAAGTATCGGCTTTATACCAAATTTAAAAAAAAAAAATAGTCAAATTCTGAACATTTGATATCATATTTAAAACGTTTTCTCGACCATTTTGTTATGATAACAAGTCCAATCAGTATCGTCAAGTATAAATTCCGACATTTCATTCGAACTGTCGACTGTTTTATCTGCAACTGTTGATAACTTTAGCTCAAAATTTACACTATATTTGCAAAGTATGACCTGTCAAATGAGGAAGGGGTGGGTTGGGGTGGGGTGGGTGGGGTTTGGGAGGAGCTGACAACCGCATGGATCTTTGCCAGCTTGTATGTAAGTAGTATAATATCATCACATGGGTGATGATCATATTTTTTTGGTGGCCCTTTTGGGTTGTATGCATTATTTCATGTATAGACATCAGTAACAAACACCGAAGATGTTGCTCATTTACTCGCGTGGATTGTTTGCTTTTCGTTGATAACATGATTTGGGACTAAATCTATGTCACTTTTTGAAATCTAAATTTTTGTTGTTGTTTTTCCATTTTGTTATTCATTTCGCATATCTGATGCGCTATGCACAAGGTATGGATTTGTTGATTATTAACAAACCCTGTGAATGGTTATTATAGGTTATTTTGTAATTATTCTATTAATTATTCTAATGGTTATGTCTTCGGCTATCGTTATGTATACTGCCATGATTTCTACAGCTGCACGAGTCATACCGGCGTGCCTTGTATTAAAATGATCAATTTTAGCTGCTACTTTATTCATTTAGTGTTTATCGTCTTTCAGTTTTACTAAGTAAGATAAACAACACTTGATAATCCAGATAACAAAGTTACGATGTACATAAAATGACAAGTCTTGTGGTACGTGTTTATGGTTTACAATGGTCCTGAAACTATTGATGTCCATTGATTATAATGTTGTTGCTATTGCCTCGTATATACTTAAAAAGAACGGAAGCGTCTCGAAACTGAATACGTTACTTGAACAATGACGGCACAAGGTAGTGTTAAAAATAACAGAAGAGTCTTGTATACTTTATTGGTTATTAACAGTATTTAACAGGGTCCACGACACTCGAACAGAATACGTTACTTGTGACAATGACGGCATAAGGTAGTGTTAAAACTAACAGAAGAGTCTTGTATACTTTATTGGTTATTAGCAGTATTTAACAGGGTCCACAACACTAGAAAATGAATACGTTACTTGAACAATGACAGCACTAGGTAGTGTTGAATTTAACAGACGCGTTTTGTATACTTTATTGGTTAGCAGTATCTAACAGGGTCCACAACACTCGAACAGAATACGTTACTTGAACAATGACGGCACTAGGTAGTGTTAAAGCTAACAGAAGAGTCTTGTATACTTTATTGGTTATTAGCAGTATTTAACAGGGTCCACAACACTCGAAACTGAATACGTTACTTGTGACAATGACGGCATAAGGTAGTGTTGAATTTAACAGACGCGTTTTGTATACTTTATTGGTTATTAACAGTATTTAACAGGGTCCACGACACTCGAACAGAATACGTTACTTGTGACAATGACGGCACAAGGTAGTGTTAAAGCTAACAGAAGAGTCTTGTATACTTTATTGGTTATTAACAGTATCTAACAGGGTCCACGACACTAGAAAATGAATACGTTACTTGAACAATGACGGCACTAGGTAGTGTTAAAGCTAACAGAAGATTCTTGTATACTTTATTGGTTATTAGCAGTATTTAACAGGGTCCACAACACTCGAAACTGAATACGTTACTTGAACAATGACGGCACAAGGTAGTGTTAAAGCTAACAGAAGAGTCTTGTATACTTTATTGGTTATTAGCAGTATTTAACAGGGTCCACAACACTCGAAACTGAATACGTTACTTGTGACAATGACGGCATAAGGTAGTGTTGAATTTAACAGACGCGTTTTGTATACTTTATTGGTTATTAACAGTATTTAACAGGGTCCACGACACTCGAACAGAATACGTTACTTGTGACAATGACGGCACAAGGTAGTGTTGAAGCTAACAGAAGAGTCTTGTATACTTTATTGGTTATTAACAGTATCTAACAGGGTCCACGACACTAGAAAATGAATACGTTACTTGAACAATGACGGCACTAGGTAGTGTTAAAGCTAACAGAAGATTCTTGTATACTTTATTGGTTAGCAGTATCTAACAGGGTCCACAACACTCGAAACTGAATACGTTACTTGAACAATGACGGCACAAGGTAGTGTTAAAGCTAACAGAAGAGTCTTGTATACTTTATTGGTTATTAGCAGTATTTAACAGGGTCCACAACACTCGAAACTGAATACGTTACTTGTGACAATGACGGCATAAGGTAGTGTTGAATTTAACAGACGCGTTTTGTATACTTTATTGGTTATTAACAGTATTTAACAGGGTCCACGACACTCGAACAGAATACGTTACTTGTGACAATGACGGCACAAGGTAGTGTTAAAGCTAACAGAAGAGTCTTGTATACTTTATTGGTTATTAACAGTATCTAACAGGGTCCACGACACTAGAAAATGAATACGTTACTTGAACAATGACGGCACTAGGTAGTGTTAAAGCTAACAGAAGATTCTTGTATACTTTATTGGTTATTAGCAGTATTTAACAGGGTCCACAACACTCGAAACTGAATACGTTACTTGAACAATGACGGCACAAGGTAGTGTTAAAGCTAACAGAAGAGTCTTGTATACTTTATTGGTTATTAGCAGTATTTAACAGGGTCCACAACACTCGAAACTGAATACGTTACTTGTGACAATGACGGCATAAGGTAGTGTTGAATTTAACAGACGCGTTTTGTATACTTTATTGGTTATTAACAGTATTTAACAGGGTCCACGACACTCGAACAGAATACGTTACTTGTGACAATGACGGCACAAGGTAGTGTTGAAGCTAACAGAAGAGTCTTGTATACTTTATTGGTTATTAACAGTATCTAACAGGGTCCACGACACTAGAAAATGAATACGTTACTTGAACAATGACGGCACTAGGTAGTGTTAAAGCTAACAGAAGATTCTTGTATACTTTATTGGTTAGCAGTATCTAACAGGGTCCACAACACTCGAAACTGAATACGTTACTTGAACAATGACGGCACAAGGTAGTGTTAAAGCTAACAGAAGAGTCTTGTATACTTTATTGGTTATTAGCAGTATTTAACAGGGTCCACAACACTCGAAACTGAATACGTTACTTGTGACAATGACGGCATAAGGTAGTGTTGAATTTAACAGACGCGTTTTGTATACTTTATTGGTTATTAACAGTATTTAACAGGGTCCACGACACTCGAACAGAATACGTTACTTGTGACAATGACGGCACAAGGTAGTGTTAAAGCTAACAGAAGAGTCTTGTATACTTTATTGGTTATTAACAGTATCTAACAGGGTCCACGACACTAGAAAATGAATACGTTACTTGAACAATGACGGCACTAGGTAGTGTTAAAGCTAACAGAAGATTCTTGTATACTTTATTGGTTAGCAGTACTTAACAGGGTCCACAACACTCGAAACTGAATACGTTACTTGAACAATGACGGCACTAGGTAGTGTTGAATTTAACAGACACGTTTTGTATACTTTATTGGTTAGCAGTATCTAACAGGGTCCACAACACTCGAAACTGAATACGTTACTTGCGACAATGACGGCACTAGGTAGTGTTAAAACTAACAGAAGATTCTTGTATACTTTATTGGTTATTAACAGTATTTAACAGGGTCCACAACACTCGAAACTGAATACGTTACTTGAACAATGACGGCACTAGGTAGTGTTAAATTTAACGGAAGCATGCTTTATTGGTGTTTTAGCAGTATCTAACAGGGTCCATAACACTCGAAACTGAATTCGCTATTTGAACAATGTCGGCAGAAGGTAGTGTTAAAGCAAGGTCACCAACCTCCTCGCAGTCGGGGCATTTATTTCTTCCAAAAAAAAATTCTTAAGCCAACCTTGTGTTTAAATCTAATTATTATCAGAAGTAATTTGTAGTCTATAAACATGCCTTGGAATGCACCTTTTGTTCTCTAAACTTTGAAAAGCAATACGGAGGGAGGACTACCACCGTCCCAACATGGGATCGCATTCAATGAACCCCCTGCCACCCCCTCATTCGCTACTTGTTTTATCAGACTGCAACCCATAACTCTAGTCCTAGTCACCTCTCTCCCGCACTTCTATATCACGTGCAAGCCACTGACTATAAATAACATGTCCACCTAATCAATACCATATACTCGTACTGTGTACTTACATCTGTACTCGACTTGTACCCCGCTGGACTCCCATTTTAATCGTTACTGATGATATTAGCAGGAAATGCATTAGTAGATTCGTCTTGGAATCTTTAACCATTATCATTTGTTTATCTCTGGATGCAGGTTATACTCTATAACCACTATTTACAATAGGGAAGTAAAATTATGCAATATGCCGACGACACGACGTTTTTCCTTGATGGTAGCAGAGAATCTATTGACGAGACTCTGCGTATCCTCAATAGACTGAAACTGCGTCTGGTCTATCAATTAATTTATTCAAGTCAAACTTATTCCCATTAGGCCCGTTCATTACTCGTACTCCACATTTTGTAAACACCCTCAATGTTAATGTCACTCAGGGTCCAGTTAACATTTTAGGTATTTCGTTTACGAGTGATGGAAATGACTTGTTTCGCTTGAACTACGACGGAGGGCTAAAGGTTACCCATGTCCCAAGTTTCATAAATAGTTTAAAGTGTACATGGATTAGAAGATATTGTAATGATAATAAAGGCCCTTGGAAGATCTTTTTTGATATGCACTTGAACTCTTACGGCAAGAATTTGATTTTTCAGAGTAACTGTTCTAAGAACGATGTAATCAATATAAAAAATTCTTTTGTGGGCTAATTGCTTGTGCCTGGTGCGAAATTTCCTTTAGCCCCCAAAGAAAAGTTTTGGCAATCAAATGATCTGGAACAACTCATTCATTCGCATTAACAACAGTACTATAATGTATGGTCATTTGTTTGATAAAAATGTTAAGTTCGTAAGTGATCTCTTTGACAACGCGGGTAAGCCTCTAACGTGCGATCGCTTTAAAGCTTAATTCCATATAGATTCTTTGCTATTACTATTTACTGGGGTTTTTAATCAGTTGTATCCCGAAGGAGTGAAGATGGTCAGGTTGCCAAAGAAACGACTCTTCCAATGTTAATATTGACTGGTACAACAATGTAATGCGGGCGACCTCTATTTCTCAATTAATTTACAAATACCACTTACGTAATATTTCTAATGCCCCAATCGCCGTAAAGAAATGGAATACAAGTTTTAGGGAGCTAACAGACAGTGACTGGAGTCGCATCTTTAGCATGCCTCGGTTCACTGTGTCCGAAACTAAGCTGCAGTATTTCCAATTTAAGTTCTTACCTAGAATCACTGCAGCCAATAAACTCCTTACCTTGATGGGTAAAGTAGATTCTAGTTTATGCTCTTTTTGTAACGTCGAAGTGGAAAGTTTAGAACACCTCTTTTGGGAGTGTCGCTTCACCGCTTCTTTTATTTTAGACGTAGAAATGCGTTTTCTAGAGAAACAGTTCTTCTTCTCAAAACAAGACATTTTTTTTGGGCTGGGGTACAGGTGCTATACACCATACAATTTTCTTAATCTACACATGAAGTATTATATATATGATTGCAGACTAACAAGTCGCGTACCAGATATAAATGAGTTTTTCTTTAAGTTCAAGTTTGCAATTAGTATCGAACGTTTAATAATTTGAGATTGTCTAGATCTAGGAAAAACCGTGTTAACTTCCCTGACTTGCTACAAGCTTTTGCTCCATGCCAAGGTCTATTCCAGTAATGCTTGAACGATATGTTATCCATATACCCAAATTATATGCTTGTCATCGGCTCCGGTTATTAGTTGTGTCTGTTTTCTGTCAGAACACTGCAAGGAGTAGGTGAATTATAATTGTAAATATGCGAATCATTGTATCTGTTACTTAAGAATCACTGTAAATATTACATGCAATCTGAATAAACGGAGGGAAAAAAAAGAAAAGAAAAAAAAAAGGTTATACTCTATACCCGCTAATAATTTAATAAACATATTTGGAATCTAATATTACAATGGATGTTTTTTATTACTTTTCATTAAGTTGCCTTAACTGATTGGATTGAGTCTGCACCAGCAACTACATCTAAAATTTCAAGGTATTATTTCATTGTTGCTATGACTTTACAGAACACTGAATATAGGTCAAGCTTTCTTATATATCAAAGCTTAAAGTGACGCATCACCGATAAATAAATGAAATATTTTTAGCATTTAAGGTTTCAATAAATAGTATAACATTGTAAACCGTATGCTGTCATTTTCATTTATGCAAATTAAAAAATTTCCAAAATTTTCTTTTAAAATCAATTAAACTTATTTTAAACCGTTATAATATTACAGAATATGGAATGAAAAGTTATTAACCTCATATGTATATCTTCTTTGTAATTAGTTGCAGCTATTGAGCGTATATCTAGGCAAAAGTAAGTTTGTCGCTTTAACGGTTTCTTGAACTCTATATCGGGTTTTTCTATGTTATCAGGCACATACACTCGCAGGGTTAAAAACATCATTAGTAAGAGATACGAGGTCGTATGGCCAGCTTTATACAATTCTAAAACACCAAGAGAACCAAACAAAATTATATACTTTTGCAATTAAAAACATCGACAGATTTATTGTGGTTGGACTTTTTGCACTAATATCCTTGGACAATTAGTTTAACATGAAACGGCAAAATGAAATACCGTGGTTACTATTTCTGTTAACTTTGGCTGTCAGCGCAGTGGTAAGTATATAGTTACTTTGTCTTTGTGTATTTAATGAAAGAATGACTTTAGGCAGTGTCTTAGTCAATGTCCATGCAACCATATATATTTGGGTGCGATCTCTGCTTTTTTTTCGGTTTAGAAAGATATTGACCTTTAAATAAAAATATGCCCAATCTCTGGTATGCTACTTCAATTGATGTGTATCTGCTCTTCATGAAAGCAGCCCTAAATGTTAATGTTATTCAATCGTTCTATAAATGTCATCATCCACGGCGTGTTCATTCACAAACAACAGTAGTATCATTGGATGGCGTTTGACACAATTTTGTCCTCTATCAATTTGTTAAAGCACTGTAAACGTAGTACCTTAAGGCCATATAAACCTTGTTTTACCATTTAGTTTTGTGTTGCATCTGAGGAACTGCCCTATAAATGGTAGCCTATGTAAGTTAGGCTAATTATAGGTCCAGTCACTTTTATTGACGAGCAGCTGGTGTTTAAAGGGTCGTTCCTAAGCAAATTAACATTTTCAAGAAATATAAACCTGGACTACTACCAGTGTTTTCTAACGGTCTACAACAAATTAAGATTGAAATTTTGTGCATAAAATCATCCTTTAATGAAGTTTAACATATAAAAAGTCACCATTCATGCATCAATTCATGATCATAGTATACGACCAACGAGGTTTAGCTAATGCTAAAACTGTTGTACATTTTCTTTTTCACGGTCACCACATAGCAGGGTGTGTATAGACACAGAAGAGACCAATTTTCCTTCGTACACAATCAACTATAGTTGTGTTTTTCTTTTCATCCGGCTATGATTCACATTTGTTTGCATACATATGCAGCCTAGTTCTCAAACAAACCCCCGAATAGTTTGTTGGGCCCTTTCCTATCTCTTCCCAAATTTAGTCTTATTTCACCCACACAACCGTAGAAAGAGAGAGAGAGAGAGGGAGAGCAATGAGGTACCAGACTGTACTATATAGATGCAGATGAATTACGACTGTTTTCTTACATTTATCTGTGAATTTCAAAATGAAAGCAAAGACAATGAATGCAACAAACAATTATCTATATAACTATGCTCACAGCCAAAAAGAAGTAATAGTAACTGGGTTCACCGAACCATCATCCGCCCAGAACACTCTGAATAACCGTCGGTATAAGGTGATGAATACCAGGCGATGATTTCATTGGGGGTGGATGGGGGGGGGGGGTGGTATACACCCCTTTTCAACCTCACACTAAACTTCGAAATTAGCTTTAAAGACCCAAATCATTATTATTTTTCTGGGGAAGGATGCCCCTACACCTCTGTCCTACATAGGGAATCGGTTCCAACGACCCGCACTTATAAACGATATGAACTTATAAACGATATAAATATTTTATTTATAGCGGTTGAATGTATGGAATGTACAGAGAGACATTATTGTAACTGACAAAATTAGTTACGTAATTAGGTATTTTACCCAGGACGAAAATGTCGTATACTTAATGTGCCACCACTCACGATTATAATTTTGCTTTTATTAGGGTATCAATCGAGCTGATGACCTCGAACTAAGACAATCTGCTTCTACCAGATTCCAGTGCGTGCGACGAAACCCTAGGACACGCCCCCCGGTGGAGAGTGCATATCCTACCTACCCGTTTTATGATTACTACAGTGGCTCATCTGATGACGCTGCAGTCTTCCCTGGTGGTGCAGGAAGCAATGGAGGATGGGGAGGGGGTGGAGGAGGAGAAGGATGGGGCCGGGTTGGTGGAGGAGTTGGAGAAGGCGGAGGAGGAGGCGGAGGAGGAGGCGGAGGAGGAGGCGGAGGAGGAGGAGGCAGATGATTTGGTGTTTAATATGGTTATTACAATGGAAAAGACGAAGGATTATACTTTCCCACACAGTAGCATAGTTTTGTCAAACGCCTATCTGAACGGATTAAAGGCACCACAGTTTATAGTTGGGGAAATATTTAGTTACATTTGCGCAAAAGATGTAGTGTATAACTATAGCGTTCCCAAAGAAGAGAGGGTGGAGGGGGGGGGGGGGTATGGCCCACATCTCAATTGTCAGTCGGGAGAAAAACCGTTTAGTCGGGGGATTTCTTCAAACTTTAAACGTATATTATTATCATTCCATTTCGTTTAGACCTAAGTGTAGACTTAATTTAATGTCTAAATATGCCTCCGAATGCACCATTTAACCTCTTCACTTTGAATTTGTTTTGTGGGGAGGGCCACCCTGACCACCAACAATAGAGGCTCTAAACGCAAGGAAGGGTGATGGGGTGGGAGCTAACACCTTTAGTAGTATTTCTATTCTTCTCCAGAAGAGTGCAACCAATCCCCCGACGGAACCACTTTTGTCCGATGTTGTTTAGTTTAGTATGATGGTTTAGTGGATATAACCCTACGTAGAACAGGACAATGAATAGATTAAGGTACGTTAAAGCCAACGGAATATTACATGATAGGAATTCACCAGTTAAATTAAACTGGTGATTTTAAAATGGATAATGTATCCCGGCGTGACTATATGGTATGATAATTACAATAGACTAATTGCCTATTTGATGTTTGATGGTTGTTTCATGTCTTCTAGATATGCTTTTCATTTACTGCATAATCGACCGCAGAGGCGTAGGAGGCGGGTGGGGTGCTGCTGCCCTCCCCTAACAAGATTATTCCGTGAAAATGTGGGCACAACTTATGTACTAATAAATGAATGTTGCTTACATCAAAGCTGATTTCTGAATTGCAAGCGTAATCTTTGACATTCTTAAGACAGAACGTCCCGGCATGCATCACGTTCTATAAAGCATAACGATGCAAACGTGTAATCAAAACGTGAATGATCTACTAAATGTAACTATTGTGCACATCTTAGCTAGTGAAGACGAACTAGTTTTAACCCCATCTGCAATGGCGGCATCAGAAATGTCAAAATTAGAGATGGGGCGCAAGCAAACAGTTGGAAGTACAAAAATACACCTGTATAAAGTTGCACATCAAGGGGCTAGGGTGACATGTCTCACCCCACCCACCCCACGTTTCATCGGTGAACGAAATTTAACTTTATGAACATTGTTGAATTTTTTTTGTTTTGGGCATGAAATTCAAATTTGTGACAAACCTTTAATATAGCGAAATAATCAGGGTCGTACATTCACCATTTTTTCAAGGCGGATAATGATCGATTTCGAGACCGACGAGGGTTTTGCGACCGACTGCAGTGACTAGAAGAGTAACACTTCGAAATATAAGTCAACAAAATCGCGAGCAGATTGCTTGATCATCATAAACTGTACACTGGTTGGGAGTCCAGGGCCCCAGAAGCTGCAGCTTTCTTAGCGTATTTGGAGCGCAAAAAAGACATGCAATACATAATGAATTACACTTACGTTTCTCTGGAAAGTGTTCCAGGACCCTAGTGGGGGTCCAGAGTTCAAAGCCCTCAGAACTTCACAAACGTATTGAGATACACTTTGATCTCTGTAATCCCTCACAGTAGAAACTGGTCCTAAGTGTAACACATGTTAAGAAATTTTAACACACATCAGTTGGAACTCATTAACTGTTCCTCACCTTTCCAGATATATGTATATATGCTT
This sequence comes from Apostichopus japonicus, assembly GCF_037975245.1. Lineage (NCBI taxonomy): Eukaryota > Metazoa > Echinodermata > Holothuroidea > Aspidochirotida > Stichopodidae > Apostichopus > Apostichopus japonicus. The sequence goes on from NC_092570.1 coordinate 19,971,384, forward strand.
TTAAGGTTACGTTCTCAAACGTGTAAATCAATTTGTAACCAGTTTTGCATATTACATGTTGAGGTCGACATCTTAGACAAGAAGAAGGAGTTAAAAATCTCTGTAAACTTCATTTATATGGTCAATGGTAATACTTTTGTTTATAACCCTTTTGCATTACATATTGAGGTTAATCCTATGCAAGCAGTTTGTTAAGGATCAGTGTTTATTACATGCTGAGGTCGACACTTTTCACCTATGCTGATTAGTGTATGGTGAGGTAGATATCTTACACCATAACGGGAGGCTGTTAAGGATCACTAAACATTACATGTGGAGGTCAACATCTCAAACCTACCAATGCAGTATGTTGAGGATCAATGCTTATTACATGCTGAGGTCGACACTTTTTACCTATGCTGATCAGTGTAGTAAGGTAGACATCTTATACCATTGCAGTGAGATGTTAAGGATCACTGCATATTCCATGTTAAGGTTGACATCTTAAACATATGCAGCAGTTCGTTAAGGATCAATGCTTATTACATGCTGAGGTCGACACTTTTTACCTATGCTGATCAGAGTAGTAAGGTAGACATCTTATACCATTGCAGTGGGATGTTAAGGATCACTGCATATTCCATGTTAAGGTTGACATCTTAAACATATGTAGCAGTTCGTTAAGGATCAATGTTCATTACATGCTGAGGTCGATACTTTTTACCTATGCTGATCAGTGTATGGCGAGGTAGATATTTTTTACCGTTACAGCTGGTTGCTAAGGATCACTGCAAGAGTTTTATAATGGTCATTGTAATCTACATGATGAGGTCGTTACACTGTTACACTGTTACAGATGGTTGTTAATGTTTTTGCTAGCAATTTCTATATATTATGTCATTTTGAGGGTGAAATATCTGTGTGGCAACATGTTGACGATCCTGAACAAGACTGTGTACATTCCAAATTGCTACCAGGGGCGGATCCGCTCATTATTTGTGGCGTTGAGGTCTTTCACACCGTTACCCCCCCCCCACCCCCGCGTTCGAGACTGGCTATAGAATTACAGAGCTGCTCACAAAGTTGACAACTTTTTGCAACATTTACACATGCTACTCCACCGTAAGTAACTAAGATATTTTTTGCTCGAAAAAAGTTCAGTACCAATATCAACATGTACGTACGGTTATGTTGCTGTATTTGACGTCTGTACAAAATGCTGCATCTCCCTGGCCTGTGTAAGGATTAGAGTATCATACTTGAACACAGATACCATCTAATATGACCTTTACATGTAATGATCTCTCATCAATCATTAACGGACATATTTGTTTCTGCGTGGGATCAACGGCTTATATATATATATATATATATATATATAAATGTAAATATATATATATATATATATATATATATATCATATATATATATATATATATATATATATATATATATATATATATATATATATCATATATTTATCATATATTATATATTTTATTTATTTATGTATGTGTGCGTGTTGTGTGATACTCGAAATTTGTGTAATTTATCCAGATTGAGGACCTGAACGTTTCTAGTACCGATACGTTAATTGGTGTAAAACACGAGAAACGATTAATAATCGCGGTAAGGACTTTCGTAAACGATTGTACATTCATGGATAACTCTTATACGTGCTTTAACTTAGACAAGACGACGCGCCAGTATGTCGACTGATGAACTCAAATAACTTTTATTACATGCTTCCAACTGCAGGAGTCGGGGAACACTCCCCCTGGTAAACAAAATACTCCACTTTTAATTCTACTTGTCTTCTACAATTGTTTGACAAAGAATTGTTAAGAGGGCAAAGGGTGCGGTTAAATCCAAAGTCATAAGTCGAACTTGTTTGCTAATGTAGAGGCATTAAATAGCCCACACAAAACGAGCATGAACATCATTTATAGAATCGTGTAGGCTGATAGAGGTTATTCTATGTTCCATCTTTGGCCAAGGTGTTCCATTCATTAGGTTTTTGGTCATTAAAAGGTGAACCCCATCTCTTATTAGTGCTTTAACTCATCATTTTATAGCAGGGGAGAGTGTTGCGAACCAAACATGAAGAAAGCGATTCTTCTGCTAGTTTTGGTCAGCATTTTGCAATGTGGAACGGCGGGTCCTGTGCGAACGAAGAGAGATTTGGAAGTAAGTATACTCTTCTGCTTAACATTTATTGATCTTAAAGCAGCTGCTTCGTCATGATGCTATAAGATACTTTAGATATTGAAAGATAATGAAAGATCTTTTATATCGAATATCGGAATATCTTAAAGTTGACATGTTTGATTATTAAGTTATATTGTGTCCGCAGAAGTCAATATCGTAATGTTAAGATATTTATATAATATTCAGAACTCGCCTCTGGAAAGTCTTCCTTTCTAACTAGATCTTTAAATAGACCTACTAAGAACTTGTATGTAAATGAGAATTCTTTTATTGGTCGTAAAATTTAGAAATTAAAAACTTGTCTTTGAATATCCTAATATTTTTTAATATTCACATAATAATATATTAATATCTCCTATCTGGATACTTGGGATATCTTAATGGTTAAATACTTTAGATAAGAAATCTTGGTATTTGAACACCAAACTATGTTTACATTGAGATAAGAAAATATTTCTTGCATATTATTATCTTACGTCCAGATATGCCGATGATGGATAACATTTCTCCCAATATCTCAATATCCAGCAACAAAACAAGCAATTTATTTAAGGACCTATTTGTCACGTCAAAAAGCTACATAGATACATTTCAGTTTAACTTAAGAGATCAATTTATATAGTATGTTGCTAATTGATGATGCATCGTAACCTAATTCGTACATAACAGAAAGTTTGTGTCCGATTCTTGAATGAAACTGTCTTATAGTTTTCATTTGCAAACCTTTGAATTGTATACATTGTTTCTGCTTACCTTGTGTACTTTTTAATTTCTTTAAATTATATGTTTTTAGACCACAATCATTCCTTTAAGACAGGGGTTCCCTAACTGGGGTGCATGAACCCCCAGGGTTGCGAGAGTCCATCCCATGGGATTCGTGCGACGACTATGAAAGTCAAAAGTAGAGTACTTTTGTTGAACTAAAATCTGATATATCATATAATTTAGTAATGTACAAAAGTCGTACCATATCGACAAACTCTTTTCGCGTTCCATACGCATTTGTTGCCATAGTAGTACCGTACCGTGCATGTGATAAATAATTGAACTATGAAGCAGACACAGACCGCATGACTTGGTGAAGTTGGTGTACGCATGACAGTACGTCGTGCAGATAAAGAGCTAAACTGATCTTGAAGTTTCCAACTAAATATTTCTTCATCTCTTGTTTTTTATCTTGTACTTGATCTTGTACGAAGCACTGTTTTGCGTATTATAGTATAATAAATGACTCAGATCGTGTCTTGAAAAGTTGGGGGTTCGTGGACAACTCTGACATCCACAGGGGGTTCGTGGGGGGATAAAGTTACTGAAACCCTGCTTTAAGAGATGATGATAGGTAGATGTTAAGCGTCGATATGTCAAGGTTCTAGACAAGAGAGAGAACAAAATGAGTGTCATTTCTTAAACTATTCCAGATTTCAAGTTATTCACCTTTAAAAAATCTGCTATGTCTCTCGAATGCTCCCTTTAAAGCTAATTTGACGATTAAAGAGTGGCTAGTTAGGCCATCATAGTCTTATGCTTCCTCGATGGGTTTGTATTTGCATATGAGGAACTGACCTAACGGTCTTTGTATTAGACTACAGAGTCCAGTCACTTTAGCTGATAAACCCCAACTATTTAAAGGTCGTTTCTCATCTCAAAAATTAAAAAAGCATTATAGAAATACAACCTACTGACTAAATAATAGTGGGTTTTAGCGGTCTACAACATATAAAAAAATTATTTTGTACCTAAAGTCATTCTTTAATGCACCGATACGGTTTATTCTAACAGAGGATCGTAACAGATTTTTATCGGAATATCAGCTTTAATAGTTTATTTCTCTTCATGAACCATATCTATTAATTATACCATACTGATAACAGATCGAATATTGTTCTTGATTCTTTACTCAGAGTGAGGAATCACTCTTCGAGCATGAGTAACATGAAGCCTGTATAGACATGATTTTAGGCACAAAATCAATTTTGATATTTTGTAGACCTATATACAATCAATCCACGTTACGGTTCTATACCACGCTTAAGTTTGGTTAACTACGCTTAAAACATCTGGGGCTCATTTATTAAAGTGGTTGCGCTACTACAGGCGTCTACCCTTTCAGAATTAAAGGAATAACTAACAATCAAAATTAAAGTTACCCAGGAAAAAAACACTTAAACTTTACAAACTTATGAAAAACAAGTTCATTGTCTACTACATTTTATATTTCCACAGGATTTATTCACGCAAAAGAAAGACACGAATACCAATGAGAACAGTCAAGAAACTGTCGAAGATAGAGGTTGGGGTGGAGGAGGTGGTTGGGGTGGAGGCGGAGGAGGAGGAGGCGGAGGAGGAGGCGGAGGTGGAGGAGAAGATCACAGCGGAGGTAACAATGGTGGAGGTGGCGGAGGAGGAGGAGGAGGTGGCGGAGGAGGAGGAGGTGGAGGAGGCGGAGGAGGCGGAGGCGGAGGCGGAGGTGGTGGAGGAGAAGATCACATCGGAGGTAACAATGGTGGAGGTGGCGGAGGAGGAGGTGGCGGAGGAGGAGGTGGCGGAGGAGGAGGAGGTGGAGGAGGCGGAGGAGGCGGAGGTGGTGGAGGAGAAGATCACAGCGGAGGTAACAATGGTGGAGGTGGCGGAGGAGGAGAAGGTGGCGGAGGTGGCGGAGGAGGAGGTGGTGGCGGAGAAGGAGGAGGTGGTCACAGCGGTGGTGCAGGAGGTAACAGTGGTGGAGGTGGTCAAAGTGGAGGAGGTGGACACAGCGGAGGAGGTGGCGGTGGCGGAGGAGGTGCTCACAGCGGTGTAGGTGGTCACAGCGGGGGAGGTGGTCACAGTGGTGGAGGTGGCCACAGTGGTGGAGGTGGTCACAGCGGAGGAGGTGGTCACAGCGGAGGAGGTGGCGATGGCGGAGGAGATGGTGGCGGCGGCGGAGGTGGTGTTGGAGGAGGAGGCGGAGGGGGACACAGCGGAGGAGGCGGCCACAGTGGAGGAGGAGGTGGTCACAGTGGTGGAGGTGGCCACAGCGGGGGAGGCGGTCACAGCGGAGGAGGTGGTCACAGCGGTGGAGGTGGCGATGGTGGCAGTGGAGGTGGTGGTGGTGGAGGAGGTGGCGGAGGCGGAGGTGGTCACAGCGGTGGAGGCGGTCACAGTGGAGGAGGAGATAGTCACAGTGGTGGAGGTGGTCATAGCGGAGGAGGTGGTCACAGTGGAGGAGGCGGTCACAGCGGAGGAGGCGGTCACAGTGGAGGAGGAGGTGGTCACAGCGGTGGAGGTGGTCATAGCGGGCATGGCGGTCACAGCGGAGGAGGTGGTCACAGCGGAGGAGGCGGTCACAGCGGTGGAGGTGGTCACAGCGGGGGAGGTGGTCACAGTGGTGGAGGTGGCCACAGTGGTGGAGGTGGTCACAGCGGAGGAGGTGGTCACAGCGGAGGAGGTGGCGATGGCGGAGGAGATGGTGGCGGCGGCGGAGGTGGTGTTGGAGGAGGAGGCGGAGGTGGACACAGCGGAGGAGGCGGCCACAGTGGAGGAGGAGGTGGTCACAGTGGTGGAGGTGGCCACAGCGGGGGAGGCGGTCACAGCGGAGGAGGTGGTCACAGCGGTGGAGGTGGCGATGGTGGCAGTGGAGGTGGTGGTGGAGGAGGAGGTGGCGGAGGCGGAGGTGGTCACAGCGGTGGAGGCGGTCACAGTGGAGGAGGAGATGGTCACAGTGGTGGAGGTGGTCATAGCGGAGGAGGTGGTCACAGTGGAGGAGGCGGTCACAGCGGAGGAGGCGGTCACAGTGGAGGAGGAGGTGGTCACAGTGGTGGAGGTGGTCATAGCGGGCATGGCGGTCACAGCGGAGGAGGTGGTCACAGCGGAGGAGGCGGTCACAGTGGTGGAGAAGGTGGTCACAGTGGTGGAGGAGGAGGTAACAGTGGTGTAGGTGGTCACAGCGGAGGAGGTGGTCACAGCGGTGGAGGTGGTCATAGCGGGGGCGGCGGTCACAGCGGAGGAGGTGGTCACAGCGGTGGTGGTGGCGATGGTGGTGGCGGAGGGGGTGGTGGCGGAGGTGGTCACAGCGGAGGTGGTCACAGTGGAGGAGGTGGTCACAGTGGAGGAGGTGGGCACAGTGGTGGAGGCGGACACAGCGGAGGACAAGGAGGTCACAGCGGAGGAGGAGAACACAGTGGTGGTGGAGGAGGTGGCGGAGGCGGAGGTGGTCACAGCGGTGGAGGCGGTCACAGCGGTGGAGGGGGTCACAGTGGAGGAGGAGGTGGTCACAGCGGTGGTGGAGGAGGTCACAGTGGTGGAGGGGGTCACAGTGGAGGAGGTGGTCATAGCGGAGGAGGTGATAACAGTGGTGGAGGTGGTCACAGTGGAGGAGGAGGTGGTCACAGCGGTGGTGGAGGAGGTCACAGTGGTGGAGGGGGTCACAGTGGAGGAGGTGGTCATAGCGGAGGAGGTGGTAACAGTGGTGGAGGAGGAGGTGGTAACAGTGGTGGCGGTCATAGCGGAGGAGGTGGTCACAGTGATGGCGGTCATAGCGGAGGAGATGGTCACAGCGGAGGAGGTGGTCATAGTGAAGGAGGAGGTGGTGATAGTGATGGAGGTGGTGACAGCGGTGGAGGAGGTGGTCACAGCGGAGGTAACAGCGGAGGAGGTGGTCACAGCGGAGGAGGTGGTCACAGTGGTGGAGGTGGTCACAGTGGAGGAGGAGGCGGCGACAGTGGCGGCGGGGGTCATAACAGTGGTGGTAATAGTGGTCACAGCGGAGGTGGTCACAGCGGAGGAGGTGGTCACAGTGGAGGAGGAGGTGATGATAGTGATGGAGATGGTGACAGCGGTGGAGGAGGTGGTCACAGCGGAGGTAACAGCGGAGGAGGTGGTGACAGTGGAGGAGGTGGTGACAGTGGAGAAGGTGGTGACAGTGGAGGGGGTGATCACAGCGGAGGAGGTAACAGTGGAGGAGGAGGTGAAAGTGGTGGAGGGGGTGGTGACAGTGGAGGAGGAGGTGATGACAGTGGAGGAGGAGGTGGTCACAGCGGAGGAGGTAACAGTGGAGGAGGTGGTGAAAGTGGTGGAGGAGGTGGTGAGAGTGTAGGAGGAGGTGGTGACAGTGGTGGAGGAGATCATAACAGTGGTGGTAATAGTGGTAACAGCGGAGGTAACAGTGCTGACGAAAGCGGTGATGGAAGTGGTGGTAATGATGACGAAAGTGGAGGAAATAGTGGTGGCGGGGGAAACAGTGGAGGAAATAGTGATGGCGATGGTGGTGGAGACAGCGAGACAGGTAACAGTGGTGGGCATGATGGTGGTAGTAGTGGTGGTAGTAACGGAGAAGACAGTGAGGGTGGGCATAGCAGTGGTGGCGACAGTGGAGGAGGAAACAGTGGTGGCAGTGGAGGAAATGATGATGATGATAATGATGATGATGATACTGGAGGCGATAGTGGTAATGGAAGTGAAAGTGGAGATGGCGAAGATAACAGTAGTGGTGACGGTGATGAGAGCAGTGGTGGCAATAGCGGTGGTGGAGATAGTGATGGCAGTGATGGAGGTAGTGGGGTCGATGACGGTGATAGTAAAGGTATGTACACGTGATGTCTTCGAGAGTTCCTTTGTAACTCATCCGTTAAGTTTTCTTTGGTGCTCTTTAGAATTTTAGTATCCTTGCTGCTACTTGTACCAGTATTAAGCATGCTCGCTGTGACACAATATTTCTTAAAACATGCCATGGATCATCATTAGAGAAGCATGTTGGCAAACTATGGAATTTCGACTATAGCAATATCCATTAGTAAATTTTCGTATATTGCTATTTCTGTATAGGCTATGATCTTTTTCTTTCTTTTTTTACTATTCTTCTTCAATTTGTAATAGTCGAGAGTTTCCAAAGGGTAAAGCCCAACCCAACAAAAATTCTGCTCGAAACCAGCATGCCTATTTGGTTATGACACCCGGTGCACAACGTGGTGTGGCATGCAAATAATTAAATCACTTTCGAGAGAAACATTTCATATATTGAATTATGGAGCAAGTATTGTGCAATACGTCGTGAACCGACATGTGCTAAACCGAGCAAGTAAATTGTATCTTTGATAAATCTTGTTTAACAAACCCAAAAAAGCAAGGAAAGAAAAAGACCCCCCCCCCCCCGCGAAAACATTCAGTAAATAAAACAAGTGACTATGTCATTGACATTTTTTTTACCATCCCAGCCCTTTATCCTCCTTTATAGACCAAAAAATCACCAGAATTCATGGACTAATGTAATTTTTTATTTATCTGATATTGTATTTTGAACAGAAGAGGAGAAGCCATGTCCACATTGTATGTGTCACCATTTGGGAGATGGAAGTCGCAGAAGACGAAAGTTAGAGAGAATTAGAATGATTGCTGCAAGGAGAAACGCAAATGATCCGGAAAACTAACCCTTTCTTTGGTACTTCCGACTACCACGAGTGGATCTAATGGACTTTTATCGATTGATCGACAAAGAAGACGTCAGAAAGTAGATCATAACACAATTTAAAAATTGATGAGTTCTTTCAAATATATTTATCTTTCAAATTGATCTACTTTATTTCAACTTGATTTTGCACTGGTCCACTAATAATCATGTGACTCCATCATGACTTTAAATATTATTGATTGAACGTTTGTCTGTACACTTTATATCCTTTTTTTGTTTCTTTCTATAAACGGTTTTTAATAGCATTTTATCTGACTTGGCGGATCAAACGCCCTAAGTAGTAAGCTATTGAATGGAAATTATAGAGTTACAATTTCTTCAATCAAGTACTAGGCCTACACAGAAAAGGTATAGACGAGTGTGAAGCTTTTAACCCATCCCCACCGCCACCCCACCCCCGTCCTCACACACTCCTGTTTACGTAAAGTTCATTTCTTTTGTCCAAAGATGATTTCAGTTCAGTTAATGAAGTAAAGTTAATATTTTTGCTATCGTTATTTACTTTTAATGATCTATTTTCAAGTATTTTCATTTTTTAATTTCAAATTATTTAATTCATTTATTTAATAAGAAGGCCCTACATGTAAGTTCTATATGTAAGTCCTATTCGTAAATTGACCGAAAATGACCTTTTCCCATCTTAGATCTAATTTTGTGTCAACAGTCGAAAGATAATGTCCTGATAAAGTGATGATTCAAAAATAGTGTTACTAGTTTTCACAATTAGGCTACTGTGTTGAACGTCATTTTTGTTACTACACAAGCATACTCACTATAGTATTGCTACACCGGTTCCACGACAGATGCGTAATTTCTCTACTATACCGGCGTACTTAATATAGCGTTGTTACACCGGTTCCACGAATGAGGCTTATGTCATCCAGTTATCATTATTATTTTATATTTTAGAATCATGCCCATGGACATTTGTACATTTAAAAGAAAAAAAATAACATGTCAACACTTTAAGTTAAACTTGAGGAACAAGAGCTTTCACATTCCGAAGTTTAAGAGATGACACAATTTATCTACTTAGCAGAATATCACACGCATACAAATCAAATTTGAACAGTACACTAAACAAAATAGTGTTGTAGGCTTGTATGTGAGATGAAGGAGGAAGAAATGGATGTGGCCGGATGAGAATTTGGAGGTTTCAAGATGGTTAAAATGGCAGGCGTGTGGTGGTGAGGGGGGGGGGGGTAAACCATGCGCCACATTTAATATGATATTTCTCCAGCTACTATCTCTTACTTATTCTCTATTTTCAAATTAAAACCTCTGCAGACGCATCTTAACAACACATTATTTGTATTGGCCGTCAAAGAATACGGAAGCTGCTAGGTGACTTTGAAAGCAGCTCAGTAAAAGAGGGCAGTGTTTTGTTCTCCCTTTTAGTTCAAGGGCTATAGATAGACTATTCCGAAAAGGAATGGGGCTTTCTCTTTTTTAACAGACCATCTAAGAATAAAGTTGTAGATTTGAGTTGCTGTATATCCGAAAGTGTTCTGATTCACAATTTGAACAATTTTTGAAACTGCTCTCTTATTAGTTATTGGGTGTAGGCAAAAAAAGCGATACATATATCGTGGTTATCAGTTTATTGAAATCGTAATTGAAAACTAATAATAGAATTATCTGTGTTGTGTTTCCGTTCTCTCCTTATCATGCTTTTTTTCTTTTTCTGTAAATTATGAATGCAGTTAATAGATACTTGCTCTATTTACTTCATGATCGTCAACCATTTTCTTGACCACATTGGGAGTTTATACATGGATGATAAATACACACCTACGTTGAGCAGTGTGGGCGCAAAGAAGGGGCGGGGGCATGATGGTACGGCTCCCATCTTCCATCGTCAGTCGGGGGAAACCGGTTTAGTCGGGGGGGGGGGGGTATTTGCAAACCCTCTTTCCAATGATACCTTGCGCTAAGACCTAATTATAAAATTAATTTATAGTCTAATTCTTCCTCGGAGCGCACCATCGACGCCTAAATTGTCGTTTGGTTTCCGGGGGAGGACCATCAGAACATCCTACATCGGCGTCGCCTTCAACTACCTAAGGGTTCATATACTCCATTATTTATATAATCCTTCATTTACCTCTGGCCCTTTCATCAAATCAATCCTTTAAGCCAGGGCTTCCCTACCTGGAGTGCATGAACCCCCAGGGGTTCGTGAGACGTTTCTGATAGTAAAAACTAGATTACTTTTTGTTGAGCTAACATCTGATATGTCATATAATTTAGTAATGTACAAAAGTCGTACCTAGCGATAAACTCTTTTCGCGTTCCATACGCATATATTGCCATGGTAGTACCGTACCATGCATGTGATACTTGATCTTTTACGAATCACTGTTATGCGTATTATAGTATAATAATGACTCAGATCGTGTCTCCAAAAGTTGGTGGTTTCGTGGGCAACTCTAACATCTACAGGGGGTTCGTGGGGGGGGGGGTGGGGGTAAAGTTAGGGAAACCTAAGTTAGGGAAACCCTGCTTTAAGCAATCTGGAGGAGTTCAAGATAGCCCCCTCCCCACCTTTTGAATCCACGTACACGTCACTGAGACAGATTGATATAAACTTTCGCAGTTTAAATGTAGGATTCATTATGTATTTAGTTTTATGCATATACTAAATCACGATTCTAGAAACTTAAAGTGTATTAAAACATTTAAAAAGTATCCTCTCCAAATGAAGTAAAAGAGTTGGTCAAATATTGCAACCGTCATTTCGTACATATGCATACAACCCGAAAAAAAAGCGATCTGCGTTTGCATTTTTGACTGTCATCTTCTGACTGCTATTATCTTTATTCTAGATAATCGTAATTTCGCTTTCGAGTTAGAAAGAATGTACGCACAAATTATAGGTTGGGAGCATATGTAGCTTGTATTTCTTATTTTGGTCCAAGATCTTCAAGAGTACACCGAAACCTCTCACATCGATAACACACAATTGACTGATATACTGATAATTTACTAACCGCATCACCTTTAACAGAAATACTAATGCAATGTTTATAAATCTTGCAAAATAAGACGAATTTCATGAAAAAAAAGAAAGAAGAAGACAAAACTAAGAAAAAATTCCAAGCAAGATCCCGTTCTGTCGGCAGGCATAGAGGCTTCACGGAATTGTGGGGTGTTTCGAAAACTTAGGAGAAGAACTTGGAGATGTTCTGACAGCACCAGTCAAACCAATCCTGAATAGTTTAAAAATTACGTTATTCCTGGTCATTGGTGACCACTTCAGTGTCCCTTAGGGTACGGGTTAGGGTACGGGTTAGGGTACGGGTTAGGGTACGGGTTAGGGTACGGGTTAGGGGTACGGGTTAGGGTACGGGTTAGGGTTAGGGTTAGGGTTAGGGTACGGGTTAGGGTACGGGTTAGGGTACGAGTTAGGGTTAGGGTTAGGGTACGGGTACGGGTACGGGTACGGGTTAGGGTACGGGTCAGGGTACGGGTCAGGGTACGGGTTAGGGTACGGGTTAGGGTACGGGTTAGGGTACGGGTACGGGTTAGGGTACGGGTTAGGGTTAGGGTTAGGGTTAGGGTACGGGTTAGGGTACGGGTTAGGGTACGGGTTAGGGTACGGGTTAGGGTACGGGTTAGGGTACGGGTTAGGGTACGGGTTAGGGTTACGGTTAGGGTACGGGTTAGGGTTAGGGTACGGGTTAGGGTTAGGGTACGGGTTAGGGTTAGGGTACGGGTTAGGGTTAGGGTACGGGTACGGGTTAGGGTACGGGTTAGGGTACGGGTTAGGGTACGGGTACGGGTTAGGGTACGGGTACGGGTTAGGGGTTAGGGTTAGGGGTTAGGGTACGGGTTAGGGTACGGGTTAGGGTTAGGGTACGGGTTAGGGTACGGGTTAGGGTTAGGGTACGGGTTAGGGTACGGGTTAGGGTACGGGTTAGGGTACGGGTTAGGGTACGGGTTAGGGTTAGGGTACGGGTTAGGGTTAGGGTACGGGTACGGGTTAGGGTACGGGTTAGGGTACGGGTTAGGGTACGGGTTAGGGTACGGGTTAGGGTTAGGGTACGGGTTAGGGTACGGGTTAGGGTACGGGTTAGGGTTAGGGTACGGGTTAGGGTTAGGGTACGGGTTAGGGTACGGGTTAGGGTACGGGTTAGGGTACGGGTTAGGGTACGGGTTAGGGTACGGGTACGGGTTAGGGTACGGGTTAGGGTACGGGTTAGGGTTAGGGGTTAGGGTTAGGGTTAGGGTACGGGTTAGGGTACGGGTTACGGTTAGGGGTTAGGGGTTAGGGTTAGGGTACGGGTTAGGGGTTAGGGTTAGGGGTTAGGGTTAGGGGTTAGGGTTAGGGTACGGGTTAGGGTACGGGTTAGGGTACGGGTTAGGGTACGGGTTAGGGTACGGGTTATGGTTAGGGGGTTAGGATACGGGTTAGGGTTAGGATACTGGTTAGGGTACGGGTTAGGGTACGGGTTAGGGTTAGGGTACGGGTTAGGGTACGGGTTAGGGTACGGGTACGGGTTAGGGTACGGGTTAGGGTTAGGGTACGGGTTAGGGTACGGGTTAGGGTACGGGTTAGGGTACGGGTACGGGTACGGGTACGGGTACGGGTACGGGTACGGGTACGGGGTACGGGTACGGGTACGGGTACGGGTACGGGGTTAGGGTACGGGTACGGGGTTATGGTTAGGGTACGGGGTTAGGGTTAGGGTACGGGGTTAGGGTTAGGGTACGGGTTAGGGTACGGGTTAGGGTACGGGTTAGGGTACGGGATAGGGTACGGGTTAGGGTACGGGTTAGGGTACGGGTTAGGGTACGGGTTAGGGTACGGGTACGGGTACGGGTTAGGGTACGGGTTAGGGTACGGGTTAGGGTACGGGTTAGGGTACGGGTTAGGGTACGGGTTAGGGTACGGGTTAGGGTTAGGGTTAGGGTACGGGTTAGGGTACGGGTTAGGGTACGGGTTAGGGTTAGGGTACGGGTACGGGTTAGGGTACGGGTTAGGGTTAGGGTACGGGTTAGGGTTAGGGTACGGGTTAGGGTTAGGGTACGGGTACGGGTTAGGGTACGGGTTAGGGTACGGGTTAGGGTACGGGTTAGGGTACGGGTACGGGTTAGGGTACGGGTTAGGGTACGGGTTAGGGTACGGGTTAGGGTACGGGTTAGGGTACGGGTTAGGGTACGGGTTAGGGTTAGGGTACGGGTTAGGGTACGGGTTAGGGTACGGGTTAGGGTACGGGTTAGGGTACGGGTTAGGGTACGGGTACGGGTTAGGGTAGGGTTAGGGTTAGGGTTAGGGTACGGGTTAGGGTTAGGGTACGGGTTAGGGTACGGGTACGGGTTAGGGTTAGGGTACGGGTTAGCGTTAGGGTACGGGTTAGGGTACGGGTACGGGTTAGGGTACGGGTTAGGGTTAGGGTACGGGTTAGGGTTAGGGTACGGGTTAGGGTACGGGTTAGGGTTAGGGTTAGGGTTAGGGTTAGGGTTAGGGTTAGGGTTAGGGTTAGGGTTAGGGTTAGGGTTAGGGTTAGGGTTAGGGTTAGGGTTAGGGTTAGGGTTAGGGTTAGGGTTAGGGTTAGGGTTAGGGTTAGGGTTAGGGTTAGGGTTAGGGTTAGGGTTAGGGTTAGGGTTAGGGTTAGGGTTAGGGTTAGGGTTAGGGTTAGGGTTAGGGTTAGGGTTAGGGTTAGGGTTAGGGTTAGGGTTAGGGTTAGGGTTAGGGTTAGGGTTAGGGTTAGGGTTAGGGTTAGGGTTAGGGTTAGGGTTAGGGTTAGGGTTAGGGTTAGGGTTAGGGTTAGGGTTAGGGTTAGGGTTAGGGTTAGGGTTAGGGTTAGGGTTAGGGTTAGGGTTCAGACACTTGGACACTCGGGACCTAGAAATGGACGGTCGGGACTTGAAAATGGACGGTCGGGACTTGAAAATGGACGGTCGGGACTTGGCACTTTTTCGAAAAATGTTAGAGTACGAAAATGGACGGTCGGGACTTCAAAATGGACGGTTGGGACCTGAAAATGGACGGTCGGGACTTGGAAATGGACGATCGGGACTTGGAAATGGACGGTCGGGACCTAATGAAAATGGACGGTCGGGACTTGACAAAATATTATAAAAAAAATACTTCCCCGTGGGTGGGGGTGTCGAAAATAATTTTTTTAGGTACCCCTGCACCCCCTCGACAAATTGGCGCCATTTTGGTAAAAATTGGAGGGGGGTGAATTTTGGGGGTGGGGGACCCCCTTCCCAAGTGCAAAACTTGGGCGGGCACCTTCAAACATTTTTTACACTTCCGTTACATCCTATCGATGACGTCATAAAAATTTCAGCTCATTTGCATATTCGGTTAATTAATTAAAAATCATTAACCAATCTGCCTAACACTAAATTACTCTATATACGGGAAAATACCGACTTTTATACTTTGGAACGTTACCATGGTTACTGGGTCAGTCCGATTTCCCCAATCTTTTCAGGGTACCACCGCTAGGGTGTCACCTGTCCGAAATAGGATGAAACTGATAGGTTCGATACTTCCCCGGGGTGGTGGGGGGGTCATTTTGAAAAAAATCTAAAACGGCCAAAATAATTAGTGTTACTACGTACGGGAAAACCCCGACCCATCTACTTTAGAGCGTTAACATGGTTACTGGAGTGGTCCGATTACGGCCATCCTATCAGGGTACCACCGCTAGTGTGTCCCCTTTCCGAATTAGTATGAAACTTGTAGGTACCTCTCATTCCTGGGTGATAGGGGGGTCATTTTGAAACAAAATCTGAAAAGGCATAATAATTTGCTATATACGTTTTTGAAAATCCCGACCCTTCTACTTTGGAGCGTTACCATGGTTACTGGGGTGGTCCGACTACGGCCATCTTTTCGGGGTACACCCGCTAGGGTGTCCCCTTTCCGAAATAGGATAAAACTATTAGGTGCGTCTCTTCTCCGGGGTGGTGGGGGGTCATTTTGGAAAAAATCCGAAAAGGTCATAATAATTAGTGTTACTATGTACGGGAAAATCCCGACTCTTCTACTTTGGAGCGTTACCATGGTTACTGGGGTGGTCCGATTACGCCATCTTTTAAGGGTACCACCGCTAGGGTGTCCCCTTTCCAAATTAGAATGAAAATTGTAGGTGTGTCACTTCTCCGGGATGGTGGGGGGGTCATTTTGGAAAAAATCCGAAAAAGTCATAATAATTAGTGTTACTATGTACGGGAAAATCCCGACCCTTCTACTTGGAGCGTTACCATGGTTACTGGGGTGGTCCGATTACGGCCATCTTTTCGGGGTACCACCGCTAGGGTGTCCCCTTTCTAAAATAGGATGAAACCTGTAGGTGGGTCTCTTCTCTGGGGTGGTAGGGGGGTCAGTTTTGAAAAAATCCGAAAAAGTCATAATAATTAGTGTTACTATGTACGGGAAAATCCCGACCCTTCTACTTTGGAGCGTTACCATGGTTACTGGGGTGGTCCGATTACGGCCATCTTTTAAGGGTACCACCGCTAGGGTGTCCCCTTTCCAAATTAGAATGAAACTCATAGGTGTGTTGCTTCTCCGGGGTGTTAGGGGGGTCATTTTGAGAAAAAGTACAAACAGTCAGCAGAAAACTCTCGGTAGCGTGCGCCATGGAACGCCCGGAAGGCATTAAATTCCCCCACCACTCCCCACGTCTCCGAACCGCCAAAATAATCTCAGATTCATCCTCAGCGCCCCAAGAAGCACCGGAACAGGTGTATTTCGTTCTTTTTTGGAGACACCCACTTGGGGTCGTGCCCCCCTCCCAATGGTTTTTGGCCCCCCACGCCCCCACACAACGCCTAATTCCAAAATTAACTTCAGATTCGTGATCAGCGTGTCGAGAACAACCAGAAAAGATACACACTGCCCGTCTTTGCGACAAAAATTATTTTCACCCAAAAAAACCATAAGGGGTAAGTACCCCTTACGGTTTTTACCGAAATTGCCCAAAAAATGGATTTGGTCAAAATGACGTCACAGGGGGTAATCGATGCCCAGGAGTCCAAATCTGCAACTCCCATGTCCATACCTGCTTCCGTTCGGAAGATACGTGGTCCCAGAGGACCCGATAGAAATACGTGTTCTTCATAAGTGCAAAAGTTGGAAAACCCCCTCTTGTCAACCCCCCCTCCTGTCCTCTCTGAAGTACCCATCGACATGAAATTTTGACGTGTAGTAGAAGACACCCTCGTCATTGTCATACATCAATTTCGTGTAATTATCTGACCGGAAAAGGCTCTTTGTCTATATGATTTCTACTTGCGCCAAAAATAGGTGTTTTTGTCTTGAAAAGTTAAAAAAGTACCTCTTTTCGGTACCCCTTCCTTTCCACCGAGGGTATGTGACGGGGCTGAATTTTTGTTATGTGGGAGAAGAGAGTCGTAGCTACGTGTAGACAACTCATACGGTAGCATTAATTTTCGGGAAGGGGGTATAGTCTATACGTTTTTGAGGTCCCCCCAAAAATAGGTGTTTTTCACCGGTAGCAGCTATGATAACCCTAAACAAGGACGCCAGCGCCGACGTCAACATTTGAGCAGCTTTTTTAATACCTTAGGTCAAATGGAAATCAGGCAAAGTCATAATCGATGGATAGCCCTATCTGTGATCTTTAATTACCGGATGTCCCGTTTCCACCGGATGCCCGGTTTTGCTGTAGCGTGACGTCACATCGACCCTCTTTTCGACATGTCTGTACCCATATCTCAACAACGGAACATCTGATCGTTGCTAAAATAGCACCAATGGATTCGGCATGTCCGAAACTATCGGTAACAATATTTTCATGTATTTCGCGTGATTTTTAATTTCTGACGTCATCGGGTGGTGGCGCTATTTTCGGCGAAAATTTCAGATTCACCCAATTTGCTCGAAATTTCAGATTTAGGTAGAACTGATAACTACAAATTATAAAACGTTAGTTTGATTCAATTCCAGTCTTTGATTATTATTTTATATTTTTTTAAAGTATTTTCTCATTAATATTTTATTTTGGCCGCCATTTTGTCAAACATTGATGATTTTTTTTGAAATTCATAGAATCGATAGAACATGTCCTGACATATTTTTACTGCTATTTAAAAGGCAATCGATTATCTAGTTTTGCAATGATCGACAATATTGCGTTTGGTGACGTCACTTCCGGTCAGAATAAAAAAGGGTCAAAAGCGGAACTTATTTTGTACCGACTCAAGTGATAAGTCTTCGGTGTGAGTTACAAGTCGATAGCTGATTCCTCCCGTCTCAGAAACGGACCCCTAGGTAAAACTTTAAAGCGCCCTCATTCAGAAAGTAAACGACTTGAAACAAGTTTAAGATAATCACGTGATAGTACGCATCGAGTTACATCACGACACCAATTTGTGTCTCGAAAAACCATATCGTGTACACACAGGAGTCGAATATGCTAACCCTAAGCTAACCCCAGCTAACCCTAGGGGTTGGGGTTAACTTTGAGTGGCAGCCATCTTGGATTGGTATGACCTTAGGTCAAAAAAAAACTTTTGACCATTTTTGGTGGTCCTACTTATCATATCGAATAAAAAAAAAGAAAAAATTGATGAATTAAATTTTTGACCTCTGATTGACCTTTGACCCGATGACCTCATGGCCGAAATTTTTCAGGTGACCTTTCCTTATGACCTCACACGTCATCGTTGCAAGTTTCGTGGTATTCGGTCACTCTCACGATCTTTGACCTTTTGTGGAAGGAACGACAGTTTTGACCTTTGACCCTCTATAACACATGAACCGGAAGTGACATATACTTGCCCTTTGCATATGTCAGTGCCCTATTGACCCTTAACAACCACAAGAAATTTGGAGGTCAGAGATCAAAGTTTACGATTTTCGACCTTAACCCTAGGGGTAGTCATTTTTCAAAATAAAGTAGTAAATTAGTATGGTAAATCACTGGAATTTTATGGCTTTAATAAAAAGTCATGTGACCCAAACTGACCGGAAGTGTTGGTGGGTGTACTGTGACAACAGTTCAGCCCTTTGACCAAATATCGGCCCCCCGTAACCCCCACTTTTGGAGATAGACCAAAAAAAATGGACACTCGGGACCTGGAAATGGACGGTCGGGACCTGGAAATGGACACTCGGGACTCAGGCACCTACAACACTAAATTCTGGAAATACCGACTCTTATACTTTGGAGCGTTACCATGGTTACAAGGTCAGTCCGATTTATCCCATCTTTTCAGGGTACCACCGCTGGGGTGTCCTCTTTCTAAAATACCATAAAACATGTAGGTGCGTTCCTTCCCCGGGGTGATAGGGGGGTCATTTTGAAAAAATCCTAAAAATTCCTAAAAATTCCGACCCTTCTACTTTGGAGCGTTACCATGGTTACTTGGGTAGTCCGATTATGGCCATCTTTTCAGGGTACCACCGCTAGGGTGTCTTCTTTCTAAAATACCATGAAACTTGTAGGTGCGTTTCTTCCCCGGGGTGATAGGAGGGTCATTTTGAAAAACTTCCTAAAAATTCCGACCATTCTACTTGGAGCGTTACCATGGTCACTTGGGTAGTCCGATTATGGCCATCTTCTCAGGGTACCACCTTTAGGGTGTCCTTTTTCTAAAATACTATGAAACTTGTAGGTGCGTTTCTTCCCCGGGGTGATAGGGGGGTCATTTTGAAATAAAATCCAAAAAAATTCCGACCCTTCTATTTTGGAGCGTTACCATGGTTACTAGGTGAGTCCAAATTACCCAATCTTTTAAGGGTACCACCGCTAGGGTGTCCCCTTTCCAAAATTAGAATAAAACTCATAGGTTTGTCACTTCTCCGGGGTGGTAGGGGGGTCATTTTGAGAAAAAGTACAAACAGTCAGCAGAAAACTCTCGGTAGCGTGCGCCATGGAACGCCCGGAAGGCATTAAATTCCCCCACCACTCCCCACGTCTCCGAACCGCCAAAATAATATCAGATTCATCATCAGCGCCCCAAGAAGCACCGGAACAGGTGTATTTCGTTCTTTTTTGGAGACACCCACTTGGGGTCGTGCCCCCCTCCCAATGGTTTTTGGCCCCCCACGCCCCCACACAACGCCTAATTCCAAAATTAACTTCAGATTCGTGATCAGCGTGTCGAGAACAACCAGAAAAGATACACACTGCCCGTCTTTGCGACAAAAATTATTTTCACCCAAAAAAACCATAAGGGGTACCCCTTACGGTTTTTACCGAAATTGCCCAAAAAATGGATTTGGTCAAAATGACGTCACAGGGGGTAATCGATGCCCAGGAGTCCAAATCTGCAACTCCCATGTCCATACCTGCTTCCGTTCGGGAGATACGTGGTCCCAGAGGACCCGATAGAAATACGTGTTCTTCATAAGTGCAAAAGTTGGAAAACCCCCTCTTGTCAACCCCCCCTCCTGTCCTCTCTGAAGTACCCATCGACATGAAATTTTGACGTGTAGTAGAAGACACCCTCGTCATTGTCATACATCAATTTCGTGTAATTATCTGACCGGAAAAGGCTCTTTGTCTATATGATTTCTACTTGCGCCAAAAATAGGTGTTTTTGTCTTGAAAAGTTAAAAAAGTACCTCTTTTCGGTACCCCTTCCTTTCCACCGAGGGTATGTGACGGGGCTGAATTTTTGTTATGTGGGAGAAGAGAGTCGTAGCTACGTGTAGACAACTCATACGGTAGCATTAATTTTCGGGAAGGGGGTATAGTCTATACGTTTTTGAGGTCCCCCCAAAAATAGGTGTTTTTCACCGGTAGCAGCTATGATAACCCTAAACAAGGACGCCAGCGCCGACGTCAACATTTGAGGAGCTTTTTTAATACCTTAGGTCAAATGGAAATCAGGCAAAGTTATAATCGATGGATAGCCCTATCTGTGATCTTTAATTACCGGATGTCCCGTTTCCACCGGATGCCCGGTTTTGCTGTAGCGTGACGTCACATCGACCCTCTTTTCGACATGTCTGTACCCATATCTCAACAACGGAACATCTGATCGTTGCTAAAATAGCACCAATGGATTCGGCATGTCCGAAACTATCGGTAACAATATTTTCATGTATTTCGCGTGATTTTTAATTTCTGACGTCATCGGGTGGTGGCGCTATTTTCGGCGAAAATTTCAGATTCACCCAATTTGCTCGAAATTTCAGATTTAGGTAGAACTGATAGCTACAAATTATAAAACGTTAGTTTGATTCAATTCCGGTCTTTGATTATTATTTTATATTTTTTTAAAGTATTTTCTCATTAATATTTTATTTTGGCCGCCATTTTGTCAAACATTGATGATTTTTTTTGAAATTCATAGAATCGATAGAACATGTCCTGACATATTTTTACTGCTATTTAAAAGGCAATCGATTATCTAGTTTTGCAATGATCGACAATATTGCGTTTGGTGACGTCACTTCCGGTCAGAATAAAAAAGGGTCAAAAGCGGAACTTATTTTGTACCGACTCAAGTGATAAGTCTTCGGTGTGAGTTACAAGTCGATAGCTGATTCCTCCCGTCTCAGAAACGGACCCCTAGGTAAAACTTTAAAGCGCCCTCATTCAGAAAGTAAACGACTTGAAACAAGTTTAAGATAATCACGTGATAGTACGCATCGAGTTACATCACGACACCAATTTGTGTCTCGAAAAACCATATCGTGTACACACAGGAGACGAATATGCTAACCCTAAGCTAACCCTAGCTAACCCTAGGGGTTTGGGTTAACTTTGAGTGGCAGCCATCTTGGATTGGTATGACCTTAGGTCAAAAAAATACTTTTGACCATTTTTGGTGGTCCGACTAATCATATCGAATAAAAAAAAGAAAAAATTGATGAATTAAATTTTTGACCTCTGATTGACCTTTGACCCGATGACCTCATGGCCGAAATTTTTCAGATGACCTTTCCTTATGACCTCACACGTCATCGTTGCAAGTTTCGTGGTATTCGGTCACTCTCACGATCTTTGACCTTTTGTGGAAGGAACGACAGTTTTGACCTTTGACCCTCTATAACACATGAACCGGAAGTGACATATACTTGCCCTTTGCATATGTCAGTGCCCTATTGACCCTTAACAACCACAAGAAATTTGGAGGTCAGAGATCAAAGTTTACGATTTTCGACCTTAACCCTAGGGGTAGTCATTTTTCAAAATAAAGTAGTAAACTAGTATGGTAAATCACTGGAATTTTATGGCTTTAATAAAAAGTCATGTGACCCAAACTGACCTGAAGTGTTGGTGGGTGTACTGTGACAACAGTTCAGCCCTTTGACCAAATATCGGCCCCCCGTAACCCCCACTTTTGGAGATAGACCAAAAAAAATGGACACTCGGGACCTGGAAATGGACGGTCGGGACCTGGAAATGGACACTCGGGACTCAGGCACCTACAACACTAAATTCTGGAAATACCGACTCTTATACTTTGGAGCGTTACCATGGTTACAAGGTCAGTCCGATTTATCCCATCTTTTCAGGGTACCACCGCTGGGGTGTCCTCTTTCTAAAATACCATAAAACATGTAGGTGCGTTCCTTCCCCGGGGTGATAGGGGGGTCATTTTGAAAAAATCCTAAAAATTCCTAAAAATTCCGACTCTTCTACTTTGGAGCGTTACCATGGTTACTTGGGTACTCCGATTATGGCCATCTTTTCAGGGTACCACCGCTAGGGTGTCCTCTTTCTAAAATACCATGAAACTTGTAGGTGCGTTTCTTCCCCGGGGTGATAGGAGGGTCATTTTGAAAAACTTCCTAAAAATTCCGACCATTCTACTTGGAGCGTTACCATGGTCACTTGGGTAGTCCGATTATGGCCATCTTCTCAGGGTACCACCGCTAGGGTGTCCTTTTTCTAAAATACTATGAAACTTGTAGGTGCGTTTCTTCCCCGGGGTGATAGGGGGGTCATTTTGAAATAAAATCCCAAAAAATTCCGACCCTTCTACTTTGGAGCGTTACCATGGTTACTAGGTGAGTCCAAATTACCCAATCTTTTAAGGGTACCACCGCTAGGGTGTCCCCTTTCCAAAATTAGAATAAAACTCCTAGGTTTGTCACTTCTCCGGGGTGGTCGGGGGGTCATTTTGAAAAACAACCGAAAAGGCCATAATAATTAGTGTTACTATGTACGGGAAAATCCCGACTCTTCTACTCTGGAGCGTTACCATGGTTTCTGGGGTGGTCCGATTACGGCCATCTTTTCGGGGTACCACCGCTAGGGTGTCCCCTTTCTAAAATAGGATGAAACCTGTAGGTGGGTCTCTTCTCCGGGTTGGTAGGGGGGTCAGTTTTGAAAAAATCCGAAAAAGTCATAATAATTAGTGTTACTATGTACGGGAAAATCACGACCCTTCTACTTTGGAGCGTTACCATGGTTACTGGGGTGGTCCGATTACGGCCATCTTTTAAGGGTACCACCGCTAGGGTGTCCCCTTTCCAAATTAGAATGAAACTCATAGGTGTGTTGCTTCTCCGGGGTGGTAGGGGGGTCATTTTGAGAAAAAGTACAAACAGTCAGCAAGAAACTCTCGGTAGCGTGCGCCATGGAACGCCCGGAAGGCATTAAATTCCCCCACCACTCCCCACGTCTCCGAACCGCCAAAATAATCTCAGATTCATCATCAGCGCCCCAAGAAGCACCGGAACAGGTGTATTTCGTTCTTTTTTGGAGACACCCACTTGGGGTCGTGCCCCCCTCCCAATGGTTTTTGGCCCCCCACGCATCCACACAACGCCTAATTCCAAAATTAACTTCAGATTCGTGATCAGCGTGTCGAGAACAACCAGAAAAGATACACACTGCCCGTCTTTGCGACAAAAATTATTTTCACCCAATAAAACCATAAGGGCCCTTACGGTTTTTACCGAAATTGCCCAAAAAATGGATTTGGTCAAAATGACGTCACAGGGGGTAATCGATGCCCAGGAGCCCAAATCTGCAACTCCCAGGTACATATCTGCTTCCGTTCGGGAGATACGTGGTCCCAGAGGACCCGATAGAAATACGTATTCTTCATAAGTGCAAAAGTCGGAAAACCCCCTCTTGTCAACCCCCCCTCCTGTCCTCTCTGAAGTACCCATCGACATGAAATTTTGACGTGTAGTAGAAGACACCCTCGTCATTGTCAGACATTAATTTCGTGTAATTATCAGAGCGGAAAAGGCTCTTTATATATATGATTTCTACTTGCGCCAAAAATAGGTGTTTTTGTCTCGAAAAGTTAAAAAAAGTACCTCTTTACGGTACCCCTTCCTTTCCACCGAGGGTATGTGACGGAGCTGAATTTTTGTTATGTGGGAGACGAGAGTCGTAGCTACGTGTAGACAACTCATACGGTAGCATTAATTTTCGGGAAGGGGGTATAGTCTATACGTTTTTGAGGTCCCCCCCAAAATAGGTGTTTTTCACCGGTAGCAGCTATGATAACCCTAAACAAGGACGCCAGCGCCGACGTCAACATTTGAGGAGCTTTTTTACCACCTTAGGTCAAATGGAAATCAGTCAAAGTTATAATCGATGGATAGCCCTATCTGTGACCTTTTATCACCGGATGTCCCGTTCCCACCGGATGCCCGGTTTTGCTGTAGCGTGACGTCACATCGACCCACTTTTCGACATGTCTCTACCTATATCTCAACAACGGAACATCTGATCGTTTCCAAAATAACACCAATAGATTCGGCATGTCCGAAACTATCGGTAACAATATTTTCATGTATTTCGCGTGATTTTTAATTTCTGACGTCATCGGGTGGTGGCGCTATTTTCGGCGAAGAATTCAAATGCACCCAATTTGCTCGAAATTTCAGATTTAGGTAGAACTAATAATTAGAAATAATATAAACGTCGTTTTATGCAATTCCGGTCTTTGATGATATTTTTTATATTTTTTTAACATATTTTTTCTTTAATATTTTATTTTGGCCGCCATTTTGTCAAACATTGATGATTTTTTTTGAAATTCACAGAATCAATAGAACATGTCTTGACCTATTTTTGCTGCTATTTAAAAGGCAATCGATTATCTGGTTTTATAATGATCGACAATATTGCGTTTGGTGACGTCACTTCCGGTCAGAATAAAAAAGGGTCAAAAGCGGAACTTATTTTGTACCGACTCAAGTGATAAGTCTTCGGTGTGAGTTACAGGTCGATAGCTTATTCCTCCCGTCTCAGAAACGGACCCCTAGGTAAAACTTTAAAGCGCCCTCATTCAGAAAGTAAACGACTTGAAACAAGTTTAAGATAATCACGTGATAGTACGCATCGAGTTACATCACGACACCAATTTGTGTCCCGAAAAACCATATCGTGTACACACAGGAGTCGAATATGCTAACCCCAAGCTAACCCTAGCTAACCCTAGGGGTTGGGGTTAACTTTGAGTGGCAGCCATCTTGGATTGGTATGACCTCAGGTCAAAAAAAAACTTTTTGACCATTTTTGGTGGTCCGACTTATCATATCGAATAAAAAATTTAAAAAAATGATGAACTAAATTTTTGACCTCTGATTGACCTTTGACCCGATGACCTCATGGCCGAAATTTTTCAGGTGACCATTCCTTATGACCTCACACGTCATCGTTGCAAGTTTCGTGGAAATCGGTCACTCTCACGATTTTTGAGATTTATTTGAATTAACGACATTTTTGACCTTTGACCCCCCATAAGACATGAACCGGAAGTGACATATACTTGCCCTTTGCATATGTCAGTGCCCTATTGACCCTTAACATCCACAAGAAATTTGGAGGTCAGAGGTCAAAGTTTACGAGTTTCGACCATAACCCCAGGAGTGGTCATCTACCCAAATAAAATCAAGAGGTAGTATACCAACTAACATGAATTTTTTGGCTGTAAAAAAAAGTCATGTGACCCAAACTGACCGGAAGTGTTGGTGGGTGTACTGTGACAACAGTTCAGCCCTTTGACCAAATATCGGCCCCCTGTGACCCCCACTTTTGGAAATAGCCCCAAAAAATGGACACTCGGGACCTGGAAATGGACGGTCGGGACCTAGGCACCTATTACATAACAAATTTTTTTGGTCACTTCCGGTCAACTTTTTTGAATTTTTTTTCACCTTGGGTCACTCTACGCCCCGAGGCGCATCTTTTAAAATTTTTTTAAAATTTTTTTGGGGGGGGCAAAATTTTTTTTTTTGACCCCCCAGGGGGGTCCCGTGGGGGGGACACTGGCGAAAAAAAATTTTTGATGTTAGGACATTTTGGACAAATGGGACTTAAAAATGGACGGTCGGGACCTGGGGTCCTAATTAGGGTTAGGGTTAGGGTTAGGGTTAGGGTTAGGGTTAGGGTTAGGGTTAGGGTTAGGGTTAGGGTTAGGGTTAGGGTTAGGGTTAGGGTTAGGGTTAGGGTTAGGGTTAGGGTTAGGGTTAGGGGTTAGGGTTAGGTTAGGTAGGTTAG